>NW_028258412.1:10292500-10646875 GCF_053883595.1 Heterocephalus glaber
CAACTGGAGATGCCCTCCCAAGGCAGCTCATAGAGGTCATACAGAGGTACTGTCTATGTTGCTATGGCCAGCCTGCCTCTCTGAATACAGAGCCCAGGGTCATCCATCCAATTTTGTTACAGGAGCTACTCAACAGAAATAGCACTATGACCTTGAACCATTCCCTAACTTCCAAAGGTCTGATGACTACTAAGCTAGGCCCCAGAAAGCCAAATGCCTCTCCATTTTGGTCTCAGAATGATTATTCTCACTCAACAGGGAGGGCTAGGAGTGATGAAGCTGAAAGAGAAGACTAGTTAGCTTTCTAGAACCTAAAATGTGTTGAAGAGAAGACCTTAAAACATCTCATTATACACATGAGAAACATGACACCAGCTGGGGATCTGGTTCAATGGTAGAGCATGTGCACAGCATGTGCAAGGCCCTGGATTTTTTTGTTGTTGTTTTTTGAGACAGGGTCTCACTATTAGTTCAGGCTGGCCTCAATCTTCCTGTCTCACCCTCCCAAGTGCTGGGATTATAAGTGTGCACCACCATGCCTGACTCAGATTTCTTTAAACAACCTGTCCAATATCACATATTGAAACTCAACTTTTTTTTTTTTTCCTTTTGGTACCGGGGGATCAAACTTGGGTCCTTCTGCTTGCGAGGCAGGTGGTGGAACCACTGAGCTAAATCCCTGGCCCTCCTCAACTATCTTTTATAGCCTACAATTAAGCAGGAGCCTATTGGCTAATGACCATTCTGAGCTGTGGCAGATGGATTGGCACAGCTCCATGTCCCCAGCACAACCAGTCATCTTGGAACAGTAACACTTAAGTGATAATGTGAAAATGTTATTCCATCCTGCTCTTTTTGTTTTACAAAACTTCTATAAAAAATGGAAACAAATATCTGATGCTACTGACGTTATTGGTTTCATAACTTGACACAGCGAAGACAGGAATCATGGGGGAGTCCTGAAAACTTCAGGATGACCATTATGAGTTTCATTCAGCATGCTCTGCTGAAACTGTTTCCAAAACAAACAAAAAGCATGAATGAAATGTTGGAGTATGATGCTGAAAACTGATGTACCTAGAAGTAATCCTTGCCATTCTGCAATGCAAACTGTCCAGGTTTGGAACTTGCCTCCTTACATGAGAAACTCTGCTGCTTGGCATTTGCACATCCGAATTTTCTATCTATAACTGTTTAAACAAAAGGAATATAAATGACTTGAGTACTGCTGTTAGACCTAAAAAGGCTACGATAATTTGCAAAAGCTTAATATAGTCAGTAAAAACCTACACTGAAAGGCCAACTGTAGGGTTTTTCCTAAAGTCAACTGTCAATTCCTAAAGTCACCTTATTCAACAAACTGACCTTCCACTTCTAGGCAAAGATTGAAGATCTTTAGGATCTTTCTCCTGTAATAGTTCAGAATCAGTTCACAGATATCCAAAGTATCAATTGCTTCCGAATTGCTGAAAGATCTAACTCCAACCACTGGCACCTTATCCATCCCGAGGCAAACATCCTTCTCTCAACCTGTTCCTTCAGGTAAACAAAGATCAAAATATCTCCACCGCCCACCTCAGAGCAAAAAACAAAAAGGGGAAGAGCCCTTTCTAAGCCTCAGGGTTATAACCAGAGATTTCAGGACCCAGCAGGAAGGAACGGGGGTGGGGTGCATCTGAAAGTCGTAACATCCAAAAAGTTCAAGAGCCGCAGAGCACCCCAACCACCCCCGCTTCCCCCCAAGAGCCACAGGGGATAATCGGACATCCCATTTCTTTGCGTCTGGCTGGAATTGTACCAACTCACAACTGGGCCAGTGGCACCCTAAACCTGGGCAGCTGGGTATGCCCGAATTCCCCAAGTAATGGATAAATAAACCAAAATTCTACACTTAGGGGCCGGCCTGGTCACGCCCTCCAAGCCACGCCCAACGGGGCACGCCCCGCAGGCCCAAGCGCGCGTCCGCCTGCTGCTGCGATGAATGGAGACGCGCGCCCCCGCTCCTGGCGCACAGGCCCGCTCCGGGGCTTCCGTAGGGCCGGAGCCGGGGAGGGTGAGAACGCGCCGGGGGCTACCTCCGAGCCGATCATGTAGAATTCGCCGTCGTCCTCCAGCTGGAACTTGACGGGCTTCTGCCCGAAGGTCTTGCTCAATGCCATCATCATCATTGCGGCAGGGGTGGGCGGCCGAGGCCGAGCTATGAGGACTCAGGTAGGCTGGGGCAGGGCTGGAGGACACCGGACTGAGGAGAACCGAGGCCAGAAGGCAAAGGCCGGGCTGAATTGGCCCTCGCGCCACCACCGGTTTCCCCAGCTGCCGCCGCGACGACCAGGCCACCCTTAGTGCGCATGCGCGAGCGTTGACGCTAACGCGCGCGTCTCCGCCACCGCCTGAACCAAAGGCTAGGCGCGTCCCTGCTGACACCTTAAAGGAGCCGGGACTAGTTTCTCTTCCACTCCAGGCTTCATCCCAAGTCTGGTGTAATGGAAAGCTTCTCACCGACAGAAATAGCCACCGGGGTTCTCCCTGACTCAGGCAGTGGCTTTTGTAGTTTCACAGCTAGGACTGGCTCTCAGCCCAGGGGCGAAAAAAGGAAATGGGGCCTGCAGGCCAGAAGGAAGATTTATCTGAAAGCCTAAGTGGCCTGAGCATGTTTTGTGACCTCAGGCTGGCGCCTCAATTTCCCCACCTCGAAAACCCAGTGCAGCTGAGCAGATAAAAGGGCTCCTAGGAACAGATATCCCATTTCTGAGCCCACAGCTGTTTCTGCGGCTGTAGGGATGGACAAAATGACCACACTGGGTTGGGGTTGGCTTGGGCAAAGGCTCTAGGGTTTGGCAATATTCAAAGTCCCAGGTGGTATTTGGTTTGACTGGTGCATCAGATGAGCGTTGAAGGGAAGAGACATTTTCTCCATTCTTCCCTTAGCTCTCTGCTTTGTGCCTACAAGCTCAGCCCTGCCCTGGCTCTGTCCCATAGCACCCCTGAGGATCAACCAACACTAAGGAAAGTGTTAAAGCAGTTCATGCATCTGAACAATGCTGTGAGCCAAAAATGACACACTAATGATGATTTTATACAATTCAGTCTAATACAATTGCAGCTGTGATTGTGTGATAGATGCTTTTTTTTTTTTTTTTTGGTACTGGGGATCGAACTTGGGACCTTTCGCTTGTGAGGCAGGCGCCGGAACCACTGAGCTAAATCCCCGGCCCAACAGATGCTTTTTGTTTTGTCTTTCAATACTGGGGATTGAACACAGCCTTCACACATCTACATCTGCAGATAAATAGATACAGATACAGATTGATCTCTCTATATATGTCTCACTATGTAGCCCAGGCTGGCCTTGAGCAACTGCAATCCTCCTGCCTCAGCCTCCTGAGTGCTGGGATTATACCCATGAGCCACCACGCCCAGTCTTTTTATATTTTTTTGAGACAACATTTTGCTAAGTCACTGAGTTGGCCTGGGCTAGACTCAAACTTGAGTCTTCCTGTCTTGGCTTTGCAGAGTGCTGGGAACACAGGCATGTACCTGGCTTGATAGGTTCTATTATGAAAAAGATATGTGGGGCAGGAAGTCGATGCAAGGAGCTGCTGGACAATTGGAAAGGGTAGTGGTAGTATCTGTGAGTTCTGTTGTGTTCTCACAGCAGTGGGAATAATCAAGGTATTTTAGGATAGGGCTGGGTTATGGTACGATCAGATAAAATGACGCCACATTGGAGGATGAACTGAAGGGGTAGGCAGGGAAGCAGGGAACTAGTTAAGAAGCCTCTGCAGCTGTCCCTCCACTTGTAATGGAGGAATAGATTAGGAACCTTGAGCACGGTGCCCCAGGGCCCAGAAGCTTAGGGAAAGGGGGTTTCAACCTTAGCTCCCAGCCCAGGCCCCACCTTAGCCAGGCTTCCTCATCCAGACTACACAGTCACAGAGACAGCAGACAGGCAGGTAGAAAACAATTGTGTTTAATGATAGTCCTCAGTTTAAAAAAAAAAAAGGCTTTGTTTTGTACACTGTATACACATTTACATCACTTTGGAGGATACCAGTGCTAGAATGAGGGCTGCAGGAAGAAATGACATGGACAAGACTGAGGTATGTTGAGGCCTCCAGGGCTCAGGGTCTCCAGGGTCTCCCAGCTGGCTGTGGACATTTGGGCCTGAACCCTGGAGAGGAGATCTCTAGGGTCACCAGGCAGAAGGTGGCCAGATCCAAGCATCTACCCAGAGTTGACTTCTCAGGAAAGGACCCCTCCTGGAGGCCCAGTTGCTTGGCCAGAGCAGAAGGCCATGGGGACCCTGGCACCCCAGCTCCAGCACCAGCACCCAACAGGAACCTCACAGCAGGGATGGAGTGAGGACACTGTAGTTCCCCATCTCTGCTGAGGTCCTACCCTGAGGCACAGGAATGGAGACACAGGTTTGGCCATGACCTACATAGGTGGGTGTAGCTGGCCCAAGACCACCCTCCTTTAAGTAAGGCCAAAGGCTCCCTGCCCAATCTGAGACACTTGCTGGCAGGTGACCACGACCCGCGTGGCCCTCCCTGCAGTTGTCATGGTGATTGTACCCCTACCACACCCCCTGAGGAGACAAAGGCTCTGTCCCATGCCTGATCTGAGAGCCACAAAGGTGGCTGTGGTTCTTTATCCTGATATAAGTGGCCTGGCAGGGGTCAGAATCCCTGAAGGCATCCAAGCTGTGGTCAGCGGAAAGTGTTGGCAGGTTCAGCACAGCCAAAGAAGTCAGGGCCCACAAGACGTGGGAAGCCCTCCAGAACTTTCACCTTCACAGGGTCAAACTTCCAGTAGAGGCGGCCACGCAGGAAGTAGGCATAGCCTGAAGAGAGAAGGTCAGGCCTCAGCAAGTGGATGTGGGGCCCCATGACTACCTATCAGGCTGTGGCCAGGGATAGGGAAAAGGGGTGAGAAGGCCTTGGCTACTGCCAAGTTTCGTGAAACCTACAGCTCCAGAGCTAGCCTTCTAGAACCTCCTTACCTTCCAGGCAGCCCTTCCGCCTGCACAGGGTCCAGTCCAGGGTAACACCCACCCTCACAGATGCCAGGAGCTCCAGGGTTCAATTCTTATCTCTCAAGAAAGCAGGTCTTACTCCTCTCACCAACCTCTTTGTCACCCTAATTTCTCATCTAATCAGACTACAAAGGTGGCATCCTGGAGTTCCAGAGCCTGAGGCCACGCTAAGACAGCTCTCCCACTGGGTCCCAATGAGGGAAAGCACAGAAGCCAAGATGGGCTGGCAGGTGAGATCACTGGGCTCTGAGTTCCAGCCTGGTTCTAGGGTCCTGTGCCTGGGGGAGGCCAAATTAGAAGAGATTGTCTGATGGGAGTTCTGGCTCCATCACTGTCTGTCTCAGTGGCCCCAGCTAGGGATCTGAGCCTCTCTTTGCCCGTTTGAAAACTGGGTTCATAAAAAAGTGTTACATGGCGGGGCGGGGTGGGGGGGGATCTAGCTCAGTGGTTCCGCCGCCTGCCTCGCAAACACAAGGTCCCAAGTTTGATCCCCAGTACCAAAAAAGAAAGAAGGAAAGAAAAAAGTGTTACATGTTGGTGCATGCCAGTAATCTCAGCACTCTGGGAGGCTGAGGCCAGAAGATTATAAGTTGGAGCCTGGCCTGGGCAATTTAACAAGACCCTGTCTCAAAATAAAAATTTTTTTAAAAGGCTGGAGATGTAACTCAGTGCAAAGACCTGGGTTAAATCCCCAGTACTGGAAAAAAAAAAAAATGGTTGTGGCTGAGGGATCTAGGCAAGTCCTTGCATCTCTCTGGCCCTCAGTCTCCTCACCTACAACCTGGGGTGGAGCACCGGCTGGCTACCAGGAGGATAGATGGCACTGGACAAAGGACCTCTGATGAAGAGTTGGGCCTCCTAAAGTGGGTGTGAAGGCCCAGCCACCCACATCCCAGCAGCCCACCCCCTTCCAACGCACCATCAGCGTCCTGGAAGGCAGCATCAATCTCAGGGGGCACCCCTCTCCAGTCAGTGGCCCGGCGGGGCACAGGACTGTCCACACGTCGGGTGCTGGGGTGGAAACGCCAATAGTCTCCGCCTCGGAAGAAGTAGATCTTGTTCTTCTCCGAACCCCAGACCAAGGCAGCGTGGACTGGGGACTCCACCAGGCCCAGCTCAGAGATGGGTGCGGGGCCCAGGACTGGTTTCTCACCGTCGTACACCCAGTACTGAGCACCTGCCGGAGAGTGAAGGCTGCAAGGTGCTGTCAAGCCACTGCTGCCACTCCCAACCACTGTGGACCTGCTGGGCCACCACCACAGACTCTCCCAGCCTCAGTTTCCTTGTCCATGAAACCTATGGGCCAATAATGCCTGTTCAGCACCCCCACCCCCAAAGGGAGGTTGGAGCCAACTGGGAAACAACGGGCAGTGGAGGCTGTAAAGTAACACATGAATGAGTTCTAATCAACAGAGGGGTGCTTGGGGTTCCTCTCTTTTCCCTGGAATATGGCTGCCTGTCAGAAATCCCTGCTGATCACTCTGGCCCAGCCCCTGCTGTAGAAGGTCCCTGGCTGCAATGGAACCTACACGGAGTCTCCCATGCTGCACCTTTGTTTATGAAGTCCTGCCACCTGGAATGCTCCAGGCTCTCATCTCTGGCAGCTAAGAATGGAAAGTACAAGCTCCAGGTCACCAGACCTGGATCAGATCCCTGTTGTACATTTTCCAACCTGCACCCTTGAGTGAGTCACTTCACCACCTCTAGAACTGCACACCCAAGGGGTAGGTTTGAGGATAGAATACACCAACACACATGGTGCCCCAGTATGCAGCACTATCAGTGCTGTTTGATCTCAGGAGCCGCCTCCTTGGGAGCCTCCCAGCTGTGACCAAAGAGTGAGCCATGCACTCTTGGCTCTGAGCCTTCGGGGTAACTTCTCCCTTTGCATTATGTTCCTAGAGAGCTGTTTGTCTGTTGCTACCCTAGATTGTGACATTCCTGGCTCCAGGAAGTCTCTTGAGCTGATTTTCAAACCTCACTTACCTTGGAAGAACCAAATGTGGCCCTGGCCATCCTCGAAGGCTGCATCCACAGGACTAGGCAGTCCCTGCCAGTGGCGAGAGGCCAGTGCAGGGTACCCAGGCTGTAGCCGGCCGCCACGCAGCCTCCACACAAAGCCTGCCTTGAAGAAGAAGAGCTCGCCTCGGATGGTGGAGACGGCATCAAAGGAGGCCTCACATGCATCTGGTAGGGTCTCCGGCTGGGGTGGGAAAGAGGATCCAGAAGAGAGCCCACAGTGGAGCCACACAGGCCAGCAGGAGTTGAGGGAGGCACTGAGTATAGGGCCTCACCTTCTGTCTTTCCACCCTCACAAGTCTCACCTCCAGTGGTGCAATCTCGTTGGTATCTATTCCATCTTGGGGTCCCAGGGCTGGGGCATGGGAGGTGGGGGCCAGCTGCGGTCGGCCATATAGGTGCTGGATGCCCCTCTGGTCATCTGGGCTGAGGCTCAGTGGATAGCGGAAAGTGTAGAAAGGGGACATAAGGGCCTTAGCTGCTGTTGTATGTTGCAGCCCCAGTACATGGCCAAACTCATGAGCTGCCACCTGTAGCAAATCTGTGCCTGGAAAAGGGAGATGGATCAGCAAACCCCCCGACACACACACCCCTCCCACTGCAAGTCACCCAGGCTCCAGACCCAGGCTCAGGGACCATGGCAAGGGCCCATTCTCTCTAATCTCCAGTTGCCCTATCTGGAAACGGGTTGCCAGGCCATACCCTGGTTGTCCCCAATAGTCCAGTTCTCGTCATAGTCGAAGTGGACGTCCCCTTCTCGGTGGGTCTTGGGGAAGAAGGCGTGGGCCAGGACGCCCCCAGGCCCATCAAAAGGCAGGTTGTCCCCATGCCAGTACCTGTGGGTGGGTGGGGGCAGAGTCAGTGGCTGCTGGCAGTGGGGTTTGTTCCCGGAGGGGTCCCAGGCTGCAGGTTCACCTGGTGAAGTCGATCATGATGTCAGCACGGCCCTCATGCACCTCAGTGAAGGTGAGTGGTGTCACCTCGCTCCATACCCGTAGGGCCTCTGCCATTGTCTTCCGCACCTGCTCGTGCACCAGCTGCCATGGGAACCGGAGGATTCTGGGGGGAAGCAGAGGAGTCTGAGCCTGGGGCAAGGAAGCCCCTGATGATGAAGGAGCCAAGTTGCCCCTGAATGCTCAGTATGTGTGTATATGCAAGGGCCAGGGCCAGGTGTGCTCTGGGCCTCAAGTGTAGCTAGGCAGTCTCCCTCACCATGTGGGTGCATCCCTTGTGTTAGCTTGTATTTATATGTGTACAGTTGTCTGCATTTGGTGGAAAGAACACGGGACCATGAGTCCTGAGATCTGACAATGCCGTTCACTATGCGGAAACCTGGCTCCTTAAGCCTCATCTTTGTTCCCACCTAAGGAACTCCCAAGGCCCCAGCAGTCTCAGTTCCAAATCTGTGTGATACTAGACCATTGTTCTCTCCCAGGCTAAGTCTCAGCTTCCTAACTGCCTGCCCGAGAGCTTTCCAGGTCACTTGGAGAAAAGCAGGCTGCTCCCTACCCCTGTTCACCATGGTTTACACCTACACATGGCCTAAACTGTGATGGTAGATTTGAACATCTCTGGGAGGACAGGGCTGTTTCTGTCTCATTCACCATGGAGTCCCAGGCCGGGCCTTTACAGGTCCCCAGAAAAGTCTGCTGGGTGAAAAAACACCTGTCTCTAGGCATATGCTGAGACTCTTTGGATGATGACAGAGGATGCCCCCCACTGTGCTGCAGGAGGGTATGGGTCTCTGTGTGTGTCTAAGCCAGGGGGTCAGGTTTTTGGTCTATGGATGGCTGGGAGAACATGAATGGATCTGTTAGCCATGTAGACAAAGCCCTGGTATGTGTCTTAGGAGGCAGGGGTGAGGGCAGCAGGCTCTTACACAGACACACAGTCCTGCCCTCATGGCCTCTGGCCCCTACCTGTAAGTGAGGTCTGTCTTCTCCCAGCGCCCGCCAGACAGCACGAAGCGCTTCTGCCGGTTGCGGGCACTCAGCCCATCAGGTGGGTCAGGCACACCACATCGTGGAGGTCTGGGGCCACCAGCAGGCCGGAGAGCCTCCTGAGCACCAGAGGCAGATGCCAGGCTACTAGACAGAGCTGCATGCCAGGGCTGCTGCCCCCTACTCACAGGGTAGTGGTACTGGGTGTCCTGGGCAAGAAAGAGGATACAAGGGCCAGGTTAGACCTCAGGTCCTCATGGTCCCTGGTTAGATGCATGGCTCATCAGCACAGCCATGTGCAGCCCACCATGTCACTGGGCAAAGTGAGTGGCTGGCAGAAGTGCCTGCACACAGCAGGGGCTTTGGGATCCAGGCTGATATTCTGGTTTCCTGATACCTTGTTCCAAGACAGCAAACTTTCTCCTCCTCCCTTCCCTGTCTGTCACCAACCTTAGCTGCTCAGGCCAGTGTGGTTTGGTTGGAGAGACCATGAGCCTATGAGCCCCCAGTTGTGCTCTCCATATATACTCAAAGTGGACCCTAAAAAACTGCCAAGGAAACAGCAGACAAGCTCCTCCTGCTCTCCCCACCAGTGCTCAGCAAACTCATTCCCATCTCTTTTTCTTTGGTTGTCCACCGAGTTCAGACACATTCAGTCCTCAGTTATGGGAATAGTCTGCCCTTTCTCCTGCCCAGGATGCTCCAAGCGCCTCCCCCAGCATGGATGGCGTGCAGCCCTACAATTTGGCCTTGTCACCTGACAGATGCTGATAATAATCCCACCTCAACAGTGTTGACTTGAGAATGAGATACGATGGTGTGTTTTGAGCACTTAGCACAGGCTCAGGCACCTGGGAAGGTAACCAGGGTCTGATTTCCTTCTTAGAGGGGGTGCTGGGGATTGAATCCAGGGTCTCATGTTTTCTACCAATGAGTGACACCCCCAACCCCTTGAGGTCTGATTTCTAGCAGAGATGATTCTGCTCACACCCTGCCAAGGCTGGGCACATAGTGGGTAGATCACAGTGGATCTGTGATGTACCTGCCCCTTTCATGCAGAGAAGTGGGGCAGCCAGTAGTTACCAGACACCTGGGCCCACCCTGACACGGCCCCAATTCTGATCTGAGATGCAGCCTCCCAGCCTCTCCAAATCCCCAGAGCAGAAGTCACAGTTCTCATGCTTGAGAAAAGCAGAACCTCAGAGAGGTCACCCAAGAAGGGAATGGCAAGGCCATTCCAAGGAGAGGATGCTAATGCCTCAGGCCAAAGGCAATGACCTAGATGGAAATACTGCAGAAAATCCAAGTGTCCTCTTGGGCTGGAGAAGAGGTATGGAGCCATGCTGTTTGCTGAGACACTTGGCACCTGTCTGGTCTGAGCCTGTCTGACCTGGGCAGGTGCAGCTTTCCCACAGCCATATTCAGGGTGGGAGCCTGGCTGTTCAGACTCCACCCTCAGCCTCAGCCCCTGGCAGCTGTCCCAGGTTCCAGGACTCAGATCAGCAGCTCTCGTTCCAGAGCTGAGGACTCAACTTTTAAGAATGGTCCACAATGAAGGGGACTTCTAGACCATCAGGGGTACCTGGAGTTACTTGTGAGGTCCTAGACTGGTTTCCTCCTAATTTCAGGGATTGCTTAATGCATGATATCCTGGTATAGCACAGCCTCCCTAGATTGTGGTTCCAGCTGATTCTGGGGTCCCTGTTAACACTAATACCTGTTGTCATTGTGTAGGGGTAGGACCCTGCCCACAGCTGCACCCACATACTCTTAGTACCCAGGATAGAACCTCTCACAAACTCCACCATCATTGTGTCCATTTCTCCGATAAGAAGTGGAGCAACTTGGGGGCCGGGGATTTAGCTCAGTGGTGCCGCCACCTGCCTCAAAAGTGCAAGGTCCCGAGTTCAATCCGGGTACCAAAAAAAAAAAAAAAAAACGGAAGAGGAGCAACTTGCTCAGATAACATCTGACAGGGCACAGACCTGAGCTCACAAGCTACCTCTTCCCTGCTGTCTGCTTTGTTCTTGCAGATTTATCTATTCCCTGGAGGAAGGACCTAGGCTGACCTCATCTTGATGGCCGATGACAAAGAATGGGAAATTACTAAGCAACTGTTATTTTCCAAGCACTTTGCCCATGGGCTCGGTGAGCCCCACACCTCTATGCCATAAGGTAGGGATGATGCCTATCTGAGGTCTCACATCGAGGGTCTAGACTCCAGTCTGTGTGACTAAATGCAAGGGCCTGCCCACCCCCTCCAGCCTATGGGATAAACAGATTCTTTCCCCCAACCCTGAAGGGGTCTGGTCCCCTGGGAGCCCCTAACAGCCCAGAGCCCAGCCTGCCAGTTCTATTTATGCCAGAAATCTCTTCTCCTGTGCTCCCTAGTGAAGGCTGGTGCAGCCAGCCGTGAAGGGAAGGAAGATCACAAACACACACCTCACTGTGCCTTCCTCCCCTTCCTCCATGAGATTCCAAGTCCTCAGCCAGAATCCTGGATCATGGATGGCACTCCCAGTGCAGCGCAAACAGCCAAGCTCTGAGGTTCTCAAAGCCTAGTTCTACCACTATGCCTCCGGACAAGTCATTGTCTTCTTTTAGCCTTAAACTTCCCATCTGTCAAATGGAGATGGTGCCATAACAAAGAGCTAAGTGATATCCTTCTGTAATGCTCGCTGTGGCATCTGTCACAGAGAAGCATTCTTTCCTGGCCCTGCTCCCTGGCCCTGTAGGTCCTTCCCTAGAATTTGCTCCCAAATTCTAGGTCCTTCCAGGACTACTGGGATCCAATGAGGTGGACTGGTGGGCATAGTAGTCTCATCTACAGCCCCGAGGAGCTAGGGGAGCAACCATCACCCTATTTCCCAGAGCATGAAAAAGAGTCCAGAGAGGTTGAGAACTTTGTCCAGGTTCACAAAGCAAGTCAGGTAAAAGCTGGGCTCAGACCTGGGCTCATGCCTCCCCGCTCCAGGGCTTTCCCTCACCCCTGCCCCCCAGTTCTTGGCTTATTTCCCAAACCCACATTCCTGAGAAGTATTTTTGTTTCTAGTGCATTCCCTCTTCCTCAGCCAGTAGCCTCCCTTGGGCTGCCCCACCCTAGATGCTCTCGCTGGCAGCCACCAACCCCAGAGTCTCAGACACACTCAAGGAATTTCTTGGCTGACCCAGTCTCCTAGTTGAGCTCAGAGTCTCAAGGTCAGGCTCTGAGCCAACTGCTAACCCAGAAAGTGGGAGTTAACTGGTAGAGGGGAGATAAGGGAAGACCCTGGGCTAGGGAACCACCAGGTAAGAACAGGCTGGGTGTATCCCTCTCTGGGCCTCAGTTTGCTTTCCCCACAATGGGGATAATTAACCACAGCTATGCCTTTTGCTGTCAGCAAGAGGCAACATTGAGAGAAGGGACTTTGTTAGGCTGTAAGAAGATAGAGGAGCATCACCACCACGCTGTTCTGTGACGCATCATGCCCATCTGAGGCTCAGAGAGGTCAGGTAACCTGTCCACGATGACAGACAGATTCATCTTCTTCCAGCTTCTAGCAGCCCCTTTCCACCCACTCCCTCTGCTGGCTCCAGGAAGGAAAGCAGCTTTGTCCCACAGGGTTGTAGAGCTTTCATCAACTCTGAAAGCTGGGATTTGGGATGGATAAATATTTACAGAGTTCTTCTGGCCTTGCTGACGACAACCTAGGGATAAACACGCTGGAGGTGACCCCAAATGCTCCCTGCACATCTGCAGAGTGACCGACAATAGCCCAGCTCAGAGCCCCCACCCTGCCAGCCTCTAATCCCAGCTCTGACCCTGCACAAGCATCAGAGTGGAAGCTACGGGTGACAGTGTCTCCAGCATACCTGGCATTGTTTCGTGTAATCCTCAAAGCTCAGCAGTAGCTACTGTTAGCCCCTCCTGTCCCATCCCCTCATTATAGGTGGAGCAATGAGGTTCTGAGGGGAAAGACGGCTTACGGCTCACCTAGTATCACATGGCTCAAACCCAGATCTCTCCAATTCCCCAACTCATAGGTTCAACTGCTGCCCAGGGTGATTCCTGACTTTGGTCTAAGTTCTAGGGGACTGGGAGAGGCTAGGGAACAGGCAGGGCCTCCCCATCCATTCTCTCCGGCTTTTCCGGCCAGTCCCTTCTCCCATAGCCAATGGCAGCCACTTGGCCCATGAGAGCAGGCATGGCTGAGCAGGTTGTCACACCCTCTGGCTCCCATCGTCACCGGAGCTGCCTGGACACTTCAGCTGTGGGGCAGAGTGGGCCAGACCCCCAGGACTGTTCAGGCCTGCAGTGGTCCAGGCTCTGGCCCCAGGCCATGCTGAGCTGTCCCTGTGACTGGTACCTAAAGCCCAGCCGTGACAGTCCCTCCTCTCCTCACTCTGCTGTGCTCTCTCTTGAGCATACATTTTCTCCTTTTTCTTTCTCTCCCCACTCTTTTGCCCCCTGAGGGTCTCACCACCCCTTTCTTTCTGACACCCATCTGATGATCACACACATTGTCACTCAGACTCCACTTCCCCCAGACTCGTCTCCCACAGGTGCCTGGGGGCCGGCATCTCCTCCACACTCACACCCCACTTTCCCCAGCGCTTTGGCTCCCCTCCCGAGCTCTTCCTCTATCCACCACCCCGCTGTACACCTGGAGGTGTGCTCAGGGTGGCCACACACCTGGAGGGTGACACCACCTGGGACCTGCTTGGTTTTGTCCCTGCCATGAATAGCAGGCCCTGTAACCACTCCCTCCTCCGCTACTTCTCCCAACACATCCCAGCATCCGCGGCTGGGGCCCGAAGAGCAGGTCCTCACGCTGGGAGGGGGCGTGGGTCCACCGCCGAGTCCCGCCTCACCAGCCCGAGCGATCCCCGCGAAGACTCCACTTGCACACCTCCGGGGACGGGAAGCTCGGTATTACACCCACAAGAAGCCAGAAGCCGTTTCTGGTACAGGCCGTGCCAGACCACCCTGGGCGCCCCAGTGGGTTCAGTTCCGCCGGTGGGCCCAGCCCTCGTGCCGGCCCTCCCTCGGGGAGGAGCTGCAGGCTGGCGGCGGGCACTCACCAGCGGCCTGGCATGGGCCAGTGGCGGCGGTGGGAGCAGCAGGAGCAGCGGGAGCAGGAGGGAGCGCGGGGCAGCGCCGCGGTGCCCGGCCACCCGAGCCATCCGCCCCGGGGCTGTTGGGCCTGCTGGGCCGCGCTGGGCTGCGGCCCCCTTATAGCCTCCGCCCCGCCCCCGTCCCGCCCCGTCCTGCCTCCCGCCGCCTTTTGTTCTAAACTCTCCCGGCAGCGGTGGCCTAGGTGGGGGAGGTGGTTCAGGAGGGGCTGGACCTGCAGGGATCGGGCCCTAGAGATGGGTCCTGTCCTGAGCGGACCAAGCCTCGATCCTCGGAGGTCTAATGCTGGGTGTAACTCTGGCCAGCCGGTGCCGCTCTGGGTCTCAGTTTCCCTGCTGGGTGCTGGGCGTCCCAAAGCCTTAGACCTGGTGAGGCTCAGAGAGTCCGATTTCACTCCTCCCGAGCCCTACCCCACCTTTAGAGGGCTCATCACCCCTCCAGGTCTCCTTTGTGGCCTGACCTCCGACCTTGTGTCAGCCTGACAGGTGCTCCTACCCTTGGGCAAGTTCCCCCACCCCGCAGAGCCAGCTGATCCATCTGTGAGGAAAGATATTTAAATGGGGAGACTGAGGCAATGGCAATTGCTGACCACTTCCTCTTTTTTTTTTTTTTCATTACAAGGAATCGAACTCAGTACCTTGTGCTTGCCAGGCAGGCGAGACGCCACTGAGCTACATCCACAGTCCCCAGTCCTTCACTTTGGAACAGCGACAATTTATAGATCGGGAAAACTGAGGTTCTGTGAGGGAGGGGCCAGGCTACTCCATACCAGGGGCCAAGTGGAGGTCTAGAGATCCTCTAGCTGAGAGGCAAGGGAAAGGTGGCCATAGGAAGGCACTAGACAGGTGTTTGAGTGGGGAACCCGAGGCCCGGACTGCCCCCACCCAGGGCCCAACAGGCTCTTCTGGATCTCCTGAACCAGAAATCTGGGACAGGAGGGAGAGGTGAGAATCAAAGGAGGGTGGTGTCTACATTCCAGAAGGGGTCCACTAGTTTCTGATTGGAGGTTGTGTCCAATCCTGCTGTGCACCTCCTGCTAAAAAGGGCCTTTCCACTACCGACCACACCGCGCAATCTGCCCCCTCATCTCCAGAGCAGAGATCCAGGGAGTGGCGCCCTTCCATCCAGACAGGCAAGGTCCTGAGCAAGGAGAGGCAGTGAGGATCCAGTTTGGGCCCAGAGGGGCAAGGGGGAGGATGGCCTCACAGCTTCTTCTGAAAGACTCCACAGAGACCCCTAGAGGTCGAGGAAGGACAGGACAGCGTGAGTTTTAGGACCAAGAGACTGCAGCTTCTTTTAGTGCCTGCCTCCCTTCGTGTGTGTGTGTGTGTGTGTGTGTGTGTGTGTGGCGGGGGGGGGGGGCGGATACTGGGGATTAAACTCACAGCCTTTGCACTGTGCTATATTCTCAGTCCCTTTTTGTTTTTATTTTGAGACAGGATCCCAATAGGTTGCTAAATTGTCCATCAGGCCTGGTCTCAAAGCTTCAATTCCCCTGCCTCAGCCTTCCAGAGTGCTGGGATTACACTTTTAAAAGGTAAACTATGCCACACTTTTTTTAAAATTGTGGGTTTTTTGTTTTGTGTGAGTGCCTGACTTTTTTTTTTTTTTTTAGACAGGGTCTTGTTCTGTAATTCAGGCTGACCTTGAACTATGTAGCCCAGGATGGCCTCAAACTCACACCAACCCTCCAGCTTTAGCCTCCTGGGTGCTGAGATTACAGGAGTTCACTACCACACCTGGACTGCATGCTTCACTTTTTAAAGGTAAGCATTCCAATGTCTACTTCACCCTTATTTTAGTAATAGTGCTCAAATTTTTTTAAATTTTAAAAATGAGTTGGGTGAGCTATTTATACATTTTCTGATTCACATAAAAATCATACACTTTAAAGTCAAACATTTATTTGTTTAACTACTTTAAATGGCCCTGAGTGCCTCCAGGGGTGCACTGCCATGCTTTGTGGAACATGCAGGCCACCAGCCACAGGAGCTTAAAGAACAACCATCCCAGAGCAGGGGATTTAGCTCAGTGGTTTTGCCACCTGCTTCCCAAGCACAAGGACCCGAGTTTGATCCCCAGTACCAAAAAAAAAAAAAAAAGAACAACCATTCTGATGCAGATCCTGGGGTGGGGACACGGTTACCAGCCAACAGTGCACTTAGCTAGGTGGGGTGGCCGAAGAATGCTTCCTGCAGGAAGAGGGTCCTGATAAGCCTGGCAGGATAGTTCCATTTGGCCAATGGGAACTGGGGGGACAGGGATTACACAAGCAAAAGAGTGGGGCTGGAGCAGGCTCATCTGTGAGGAGGCTTACACACACATCTCACTAGGAAGCCCATGCTGGAAGTGGATGGCAGCCCTCACTTCAGAGAGAAGAAAATGGAGGACTGGGCAGGGGAGGTCCCTGCTGCCCAGGCTGGTTGAAAGGAGTAAGTATAAGAATGCAGGAGTGTGTATGACTTTTGTAAAAAGTGTGTGTGAGGGCTGGGGATTTAGCTCAGTGGTTCCACTGCCTGCCTTGCAAGCACAAGGATCCCTGGTACCAAAAAAAAAAAAAAGTGTATGTGGTTGGGAATAGCTTTGCACACTTATAAATGAGTGTCACCAGGCAGGGCCAGTCCTAACTCAGCTGTCTATCTGTCCCTGCATTTTCTTCCTCCCCTTCCTAGAGGGACCTCGGGTGCCCACTTGGTGATCAAGCCTCCTCTCCCAGATGCTTGTGCTCTTGGTGGTTTCCTGGTGCCAGGCAGCCTCCTCTAGTACACCAGACTGTACAGGGGAAGGGAAAGAAGTCAGTCTCTCCCTGCCCCCATGAAGGATCACAGTATAGCCATAGCAAAATCACCCAGGAAAAAAACATTAAAACCTTCAAGTTCCTAAAAGGCAGGGAAGCTCTGGGAAGCATTCTAAATTCACACCTTTGTCACCACCTTGGCTTGGAACCAAGATGCTAAAATCCTGAGGCCTCAGGGCCTGACCTAATGGCCCAAGCTGTTAATTCCAACACTCTGGGAGGCTGAGGCAGAAGGATCACAAGTTCGAACACACCTGGGCAACTTAGTGAGACCTTGTATCAAAATAATAAAGATCTGGGGATGTAGGTCAGTGTGAATGCCTTGGGGACCAAAAAAAAGTCCTAAAATCTCAGGATTCAAACCTGTGCTTAGTTTGACCTTTGCAGGGCAGGCACTTCTAGGCACCCAGATTGAAGACAGCGTTTGTCACTGAGACAGCGTTTGGGATGGACATGTCCTGAATGTCGCATAAGCGCTGTCAGGGTCCGGCGCCTCATCCCTGTGGTCAGGATCCCAGTGGGACAGGTCGGGTGGATGCTTCGGATTTCGCACAGCCTCCCCCATCCGCGCCTGACTCAGGAAAAGTCAAAGAAGGGTCTGGACGCCCCCTAGCGGGAGTTCTGGGTCGGATGGCTGCAGACCTTCCATGCTCTACTCCAAGCCAAACCGAAAACACTAAGTAGTCGACAAACTGGTGAGCAGGGGCAGGAAGCTAAGCCCAACCTTGCACCTTCTTCCTCCGACAGCTCTCAGATTCACTCCCTGCGCTCCGCCGCGGTCCTTCTAACAAAAAGACCTGGTCCTGTCGCTCCTGGACAAAGACGTGTAGCGCCAGGTGCGGGGAGGGCGCTGGGGAACTAGGGACTGGTTTGGGAGAGTACCGCCTCCCGCGGGGGCGTGTCCCTGAAGCTCCGCCCTGCCCCTTGGCTGCCTAGTGACTAGCGCTGCAGCGTCTGTCCCAGAGACGGAGACACGGGAGACGCCGCCACTGTCACCTCAACTCAGCTCCTCCAGATCCTACCATGCCTCGGGGAAGCCGCAGCATGGCTGCCCGGCCAGCCAGGTGTGAGGAAGACAGGGGTCCCGTGGGGCGGGGGCTAAGGAAGCGTGGGCTCCCCTCCGAGGACGTCCGCGGGGTGACCTTGGTTGCTACAGCGCCATCTTGGTGGGGGGAGGGGTGGGGGGAGGAATGGGGTGCAGCAACCCCACTCCTGAGACGGAGGTCGCCCTCATGCCCTGGAGGAGGGGGCTAGTTGCCAGGAGCTGCAGGCGTCTCAAATCCCTGGAGTCCGGGCAGGATTAACCCTTTTTCTATCCCTGCAGCCGCCCAGCCGCAACTTCTGCTCACCCTCCCTCTCACCCACCGCCCTCAGCAGCCGCCCCGGCCCCCGCTCCGTCCGGCCAGCCAGGCCTCATGGCGCAGATGGCGTCCACAGCCGCCGGGGTGGCCGTGGGCTCGGCTGTGGGACATGTCATGGGCAGCGCCCTGACCGGAGCCTTCAGTGGAGGAAGCTCAGAACCTGCCCAGCCCGCTGCCCAACAGGTGAGCAGCGGGTCCAGGAGGAATGAGGCAGGATGCCCTCAAGGCCACTGGAGTTTCCTGGTGTATTCTGAGCCCCCTCAGGCCAGGGACGTTGACTAAGAAGGGTGCCATAACTCACTTTGCCGCTGAGCTCAGTGTCACTCACTGGCAGGCTCTCTCTACCTCTTCCTTGAAGCTGAGGCCCCAGGGCTTCTAGGCATTGACACCAACCAGCCCTTTAAAGATGGTGAAACCCTGGCTCAGATGGCTCAGAGATTCGCCCAAGGTCACTTAACCTTAGCGGGAGAGAGGAATGATGAATTTCCCAAGCCTTTGTTCTCACACTCAGGTCCAGTATGTCCCCTCTGGGCCCAACGGTGAAGGGTAGTGCGTAGCCATGATGCCTGTTCCTTGATGACCAGTCCCTCACCGGGGTGTCATTAGTCCTGAGCCAAATCCAAGCACAATCTTAGCAAACTGGGTCAGGGGTCATGAGAATCAGTATGGCTGAGCCAGGAAGGTGCTAGAACTTGTGGGGGTGGGACTTATACTGAGAATATATAGAGTGCAGGGCTTTTCTAGAACCTTCTATTCCTTTCCCCTACAGCTGCCTAACATGCCCATTTTGAGTCAGCAGGAAAACCTGTCGGCTTCTGCTGAGTGGCTTTGAGCAGGCTGCCGTCTTGCCCTGTTTCACAGATGGGCCAGCAGAGGCTAGACCGGGGCACACAGGCCCCAGGTCATTCAACCTACCTTAGACCCTTGGGGCATCCATGCTGGAAAAGCAAGGAGAGCCTTCAGCTCTCAGCTTTGGAACCTACCCCTAGGTACCAACCCTGAGCTGACCCTGCTGCTTCTTGCAATGTCCCCCTAGGCCCCTGTCCGTGCTGCCCCCCACCCCCTAGAGATGGGGCCCTGCTCCTACGAGATCAAGCAGTTCCTGGACTGCTCCACCAGTCAGAGTGACCTGTCCCTATGTGAGGGCTTCAGTGAGGCCCTGAAGCAGTGCAAATACAACCACGGTAAGCAAATAGGCCCTGCCCGCAGTGCGGTTGGGGGTCAAATCCTCTTTGTGCATCTGCAGGTTGACCACCAGCCTGTGCATCCCACTCCCACAGGTCTGAGCTCTTTGCCTTGAAGAGGCTGCTGCGGACTCACGGGTTAGCTCTGAGATGGCTCCCAACCACACCTCTGCACCCACCCCATCCCCTCACCGACAGCTGGACCGTGATGACAGATTGTACCTGGGATTGGGAGTAACGATGGGGTTTCTTACCCCACAGATAATCCAAGACACAAACATATAATTAAAGAGTTTATTTTAGAACACAGCCTGCTGTGTGCCCTCTTGCTGGCCTATCTGCCAGGAGCAACCTGGCTGGTGAGGTGGGGTCAGGGAGATGGATGGATTTCTTATTGTGGTGGTGTGGGAGGAGCCCTGTTGTAATGTGCACTGTGGCTAGCCAAGGACAGACCACCTTGGGCAGTCCAAAGTGAGGTAATAAGATATTAGCAGGTGACACCAAGGGCATCTGACTGGAGGCTATAATCCAGGGAGGAGCCTATTATCTCCACCCCTCAGAGATACCTGCTCCTTCCACTTATGTTTTTGCCTCTAGATCCCATTATCTGCACCCACATCTTAGGGGATCTCCTACCCACAGCCTGACATTCTGAATGTGACCTTGCCCGTTGCTGATGCAACTTTTCAGTAATTCCAGATTCCGCAAGAGGACTCCTGCAGGGCTGCTGTCTGCTTGCACCTGATCACATGAGACAGGGGTCAGAGCCACCCCTCTTGGATCTGAGTCCAGCTCGGCTACTTGGGTGTAGTGTGCCAGGTCACAGGACCTGCTGGAACAGAGGAGTAGGCCATTTGAACCCAGTGCAGACTGCCTCATCAAGCACTTTTTTACAGTACTGGAGAAGGAATCCAGGGCCTCACACATGCTAGGCAAGTCCCCTACCACTGAGCTACATCCTCAGCTGTCGTAAAGACACACACACACACACACACACACACACACACACACACACACACACACACACACACACACACGAGGCACGCACCGCCCATGAGGTAATGCTGGAGATCTGATCCAGGCATTGAGCCCCTATTGTGTGATACCCTATTCTATATCTAAGCACTGAGGACATTCTTGCCCTAAGGTGCTTACATTCCAGCAGGGTGGGACTCATCTCATGAAACAATGTCTTCCCTCTTGGGGGTATGTATGTGGGCTTGGTTGAGGGTCTGCCTCTGCACACACCTGTCTGTCCCTTGGGAAGGGATCCCACTTCAACCTGTCTTTTTGGGCATCCATACCTTCTTCATACTGTGCTTCTGGCCCCAGCTAGCGGGCCCTGGATGTCAGTGAGACCACCCTTCGGGACCTTGAAGGAGTGCCTTGCTCCTGCTGGCTGCGCCGATTGCCCATGCGTCTCCTCCTGCTGTTACCCATAGCTGGGAGGCCTGACAGCCAGCGCAGCTCCTCTGGAAGGCCCAGGAAGTCCTAGTGGGGATTGGAGAGCAGATGTGCCCTCCCCCTGGGGCTCTGCCCTGACACTCACCTGCCAGCTCAGGATACCAGTCATCCAGGTTCTCCAGTAGGGACACATAGCGGGTGGGGGCTCCGCCTTCCCCTCCTGTGGATTGTGGAGAGGATAAAAGATCCCCTGATTGGCCTGATGGTCCCTATCCTACCTTTTACTCCAGATCTGTGCTTGCCCAGGCAAGGGAGATAGGACAGGGTACTGGGTAGGAACAGGTTGGAACCAGTCCTGGCCAAGACAGGGGACTGGATAGGACCTTGTGTTGTCTGTAGCCTGCCGTCCTTCCCTTACATTTCAATATAGCTGCAGGGAAGAGTCTTGGGCTCCACTTACTGATAATCTGCACGAGAACATAGGCCCCTCGATCCTGTAGCAGGGAACTACCCATGGAGGGAGCTGAGGAAGTCCCCTCCTTCAGGTCCTCGCCCAGGCTCACCAAGTGCCCATCCTCAGCCAAGAGGGCAATGGTTGCTGAAGGGCATGGAGAGAAGCTGAACAGAGCTGGCAGCCCTGCTGGGGGGGCTCTCAGCCCCTTCTCCCCAGACCTCTTCCCACCTCCTTACCATCTGGGGGCACCTGCCCCTTACGCTTCAGGTGGGCAGTGAGGGTCATCAGGCTGCACCAGGGGTTGACCAGCTCCCAGTGGCCAGCTGAGGGGCAGAGGTGAGCTGTTGGCATCCCCTACTTTCCCCTCAAGGCCTTCTGCCTCTCCAATTTCTCCCCTTCTTAGGGCTGTGGTTAGGGCACAATTGTCCTGGCAGATGTTTATACTGTTTTTGGAGAGCCCTCCATCCAGCTCTTTGAGTTGTGCCGCGCCCCAGCACAAACTCGGGCCTTCTGCACCTGCCCAGCAGCCCACCCCCACCGGATGGCCCCCTCCCCCACCCCTAATCCGACCTGCCTCGCACCAGAGGGGCGGGAAATAGGCAACTTCAGCTTCAGGTATCTGATGCCATTAGAAGTTTGAGGACTACTGGCTGGATGGCCAAGAGACACAGTTTTTAAAGGGCTGCACAGTAATGGGAGCTCACCCGGTAGGAACCTGCCCAGGACTCAGCTCGGGTTTTCCCTCAAGGGATTTGTTTCAGGTTTTCTTACAAGTTTGCTTCCCCAAGCCCCCATTTCTCCCCGCTCTTATCCCTTCTTCCCTCCGCTGCCTTCTCACTTCCCCCAGTGTGCCCCTCCCCCACCGGACAAGGGACCCCACTTACCTCCAAACATTACCGTGATAAACATGGCTGCAGCAGCGGGGAGGAGACAGATGTGGGGGGGCTTTTATCCTCCACCTCCTGATTCCTCAACCCGAAAGGGCTTGGGCCTGAGATCTACTCCAGGGCGGGGTCCTGCTGAGGAGATGTGGTCTTGTGAAGGTGGAGGGGTGAGTGGTCGCGCCCAGGTCCCGGCTCAGCCACCTGCTCTGGTAGTCCTAGACCCCTGGCCTCTTCCTCCTGCCGCCTGCTGGGCCAGAGTAGCTCCCCCAGCTCCTAAACTGGTCTCCATGGCAGTGGGAGCCGCTAAGACATCTAGGCAGGAAATACCTTACCCCCAGTATCCCGGTAACAAGCTGGCAGGGCGGACATTCCCTGAGGCGGTGCTCTGATCAGGCTCATAGTGAGGGCTCCAAGCTGGGGGTCCGGGGATGTTCAGATGCAGACATCAGAGCCCACATTCACCACCAGGAAGAGACAGAGTCCCCAGCCTGGAAGAGGTGGTTGTGTTTGTGCCCCTACCAACCTCTGCAGGCTCTCTACCACCTAGGGACCTCCCTGTGCTGGCTTTCTTTCCCTCTCTGCCTTTCTCCTCTCTCCTAGCCTTCCACTCTTCCATCCTTGTTTCTTTTTCTTTTCTTGTCAAGTTTATTGAGGTATAATTTACACACATTAAAATTTACTCTTTTCAGTATTTTGAGGGTTTGTTTTTTGAGATACTAGGGATTGAGCCTACCTTTCACTGAGCTACATCTCCAGCCCTTTTTAAATTTTAATTTTAATTATTTATTTTGAGACAGGGACTTGATAAAGTACCCAGGTAAGACTCAAACTTGTGATCTTGGGCCAGGGATTTAGCTCAGTGATTCTGCCACCTGCCTCAAAAGCGCAAGGTCCAGAGTTCGATCCCCAGTACCAAAGACAAAACAAAAAAAACCTTGTGATCCTTCTGCCTCAGATTCCCAGAGTGCTGCAACTACAGGCATGTGTCACTATGCCTAGCTTGTTTTTGAGTTTTGTTGGATCACCAACCACCACAGTTAGAATACAAAACACTTACATCATCCCCAAAATTCCTTTGTGCTATTGTAGTTGAAGCAAAATGGAGACACTTTTTTCAAGTCCTAATCAACTCTCTCCAAAATAAATAAACCTGGGAGGTCACAAAAGAAGGAAAATCTCTTGCATGCACGTCTGATAATAAGAGCTATCCACAACAAGCCTACCAGAACCACAATCTTACACAAAGGCCACCAAAGCCTCACACAGAAATGCTTCTGCAAGGACATCTGCCCAGCGACTGTGTGTTTAGTCTTGGACTGACGCCACTCTTGTTATTGACACTTGTAGCCAAGGATTATTGCTGCAAAATATTTTATGGTATTCATTTCACCTTTTGAAATCTCCCTTTGGCTCAACCTCCTTGAATACACTGATAGTTGACTATGTGTAAGTGTATTCCCATTGCAATGTTACTCTATCCCCAAATAAATTTAATTAATCTTTAGAAATCTCTCTTGAATTGTTATTTAGGCTGACATAGTCAACTCTAGTCAGTGGTGTCCACTGCTCTTTTTTCTGTCCATGCCTTTTCCAGAATGTCATATAAATGGAACCACACAATATGGGGCCTGTTGTGTCTGGCTTCTTTCATTTAGCATGATGCATTTCACATTATGTGTATTGAAAATATTTCCCTCCTTATTGCTGAAGTGTCCCATTGTCTGGAGGTACTGCAGTTTGTTAATCTATTCACCTGCTATTCTTTTGGGTTGTGTCTAGCTTCTGGAGATTATGAATAAAGCCTGTATAGGTGTTTGCCTACAGGAAGCAGAGGTTTTAATTTCTCTAGGGATTGCCAGGTCAACAGTGTATGTTTAGTTTTATAAGACACTGCCAATGTGTTTGCCAGTGTGTCATCATTTTGCATTGTCTTGCTATCTCCTGGATCGACAGTGTGCCTTAAGCACTTTTTTTGTTAGTTTTCACTACCATCAACTCTTTTTCGAGTACTGGGGCTTGAACCCAGAGCCACAAGCATGCTAAGCAAGTGCTTTACCATTAAGCTACACTCCCACCCCCTCATCAGCTCTTGCCATCATTTCTTGTCTATTTTTTCTTGTCCCTTCCTTTCTGCCTCCTTCCTCCCTTGTTCCCCTTCTCATTTCCCAACATCTATTATACATTTTAGTCCTTATTTCTACTTTCAATTTCTCACACCAGAGAAACAACTCAGTATTTAAACAAGTGTGTCCAATTTATTTCACTTAAGAGTATGGTCTCAAGGTACATCCATTTAGTTATAAATGTGTCAAGCTCATCCTTCTTTATGGCAGAGTAGTATTCCATTGTGTAAAAAAAAAAGCATTTTCTTTATCCATTCATCAGTTGATGGACATTTGAGCTGTTTCCAAGATTTAACTATTATAAACTGTGCTGCTATAACACTGGTTTTTTTAGCAGAGCAAGTTATTTTATACAAAGTAATGTCTTTTACAACTATACAATTTCGGACTGGGGACTTAGCTCAGTGATTCCACCACCTGCCTCGCAAGCAGAAGGACCCAAGTTCAATCCCTGGTACCAAAAACAAAACAAAACAAAACAAAAACAACTATACAATTTCTCCTTTTAAAGTGAGTTCCCTGGGCTGGGGATTTAGCTCAGTGGTTCCTCCACTTGCCTCGCAAGCGTAAGGACCCAAGTTTGATCCCCGGCACCAAAAAAAAAAAAAAGTAAAGTGAGTTCCCTCATACACACTGTTCTAATTTATAGCATCAACGCCACTGTGTATATTTCAGCAGTGGGTCTGCTTTGTTCTGGAGTTGGTCCAAAGCTAAGTAGGGTTCCAATGTCCAAAACGTTTAAACATTTTACTTTAAGAAGTCTCCGGGTCAGTACTAATTTCTTCTAAATACTTTAAAAAAATCATTATATTATAGGCAGCTAAGTTAGATAGAAATATTCTAGGCAGACAGGGTCAGGCCCTCAAGGGACCCAGTGGAAAAGATGAGAACACATCACAACTGTAGCTAGAGGCGCATTTGTCAAAGGTGAGGCCTCAAGATAAAGATGCAATGACCAGGCTTACATGCCACGCCAAGGGATAAGCAGTATAATTAGTAGCACCTGATCTGGGCCAGGAAGTACAGCTAGACATCAGTCACCCAGTTGGATGAGCATCCGGACTCATCCCTTCCCAAAAATGTCCTTGTTCTTTCCATATACCCTTGCTATGTGATCCACTTTCCTTTTGGATCAATGTTAGCTAACTGGCTATACTTGTAATCTTATTGGTTGATTATAGTTTGAGTCACATTGTACTCACCTCATGGTTTTGTACCCACCTCATGATTCTGCTCTGTAAAGCATTCTTAGAGAAGTGACCTCGGTGGCAACCCACTTTCGAGTCCCCTCCTGTCTCTCAGGAGCTATTGCTCAATAAATCTTTTCTACTCTTAACCTCTGTTGTTTCTTAGATTCATTTTTTTATTTTAAGGGACACAAACTCTGCATTTCTGACATCTAGCAGGTTGGGAGTTATATTTTCTCCTGTATTGTTATATTTCCACATTGTGCTCGCTTCGGCAGCACATATATATTTCCACAAAAATACTGGAACCCTCACTATTAATCATTTCAAGCCATCCTAACACTAAATGATCCCTGTAATTTAGAACCCCTGTATCTTTTTGTTTTGAAGACAGTCATATAGCCTTACTCCAGCTTATTAAAAAAATTCTACCTGAAATGTTGTTGTTGTTTTTTGGTACTAGGGATTGAACTCGGGTCCTTGCGCTTGCGAGGCAGGTGGCGGAACCACTGAGGTAAATCCCCAGCCCTTGTTGTATTTTTAAAATAACAAATAAATATATCGTCTGCTAGGAGAGACATGGGGGACCTGATGTTGCATAACAAATTCCTGTATCATTTCTTTACAAACGCTGCTGCCACCATCCATGTCCTTATGCTTTCTCCTGCCAAACCTATTGATTCTTCAAACTCAGCATTTAATTTCTGCGTTACCCATTCCACCGCCTCTCAGCCTTTATCAGCTCTTCGTGACATCATGGTTGCCATCAGTCCTTCAAGGTAACAATGTGGCGGACTCCTTTCACTGTGAATATGGCTTCCTGTTTCAAAATGTTTTGCTTTTTTTCTGGGTCCTGAAGATGTGGTTTGAATGTAAATCTCTCATCTACAGAAACCATATTTGTAAATGAAATATTGGATTTAGGTTCCATTGTTTTCTCTACAGGATCCACTACAGAACGTTCTTGCACATGTTTTGGTTCTTCCTGCACCAATAATAGACTTTGCAATGGAAGGCAGCACCCACTCCATGCTGAAAAGCGTGTGCCTGTGCAGGTTTCCAGAGGGGTCTATGCCTGTCCAGCAATCAACTCCACCCATACCCGGGTTATGAGAGTGTGTGTATCTCTGTGTCACAGCTGCTTTAAAAGTGTCCCATGGGTTGTCAAAGACATATACTCTAGGCAAGGCATGGTGGCACACACCTGTAATCTCAGAACTTGGGAGGCTGAAGCAGGAGGATTGCCATGAGTTTGAGGCCTACATAGTGAGTTCAAGGTTAGCCTCAACTACACAACAAGACTGTGTCTCAAAAAAAAAAAAAAAAAGACATATTGGGCCAGGGATTTAGCTCAGTGGCACCGTGCCTGCCTCGCAAGTGCAAGGTCCTGAGTTCAATCCCCAGTACCAAAAAGAAAAAAAGTCATATGCTCTGAAGTCCACATCTTCATGGTGCCAGCAGCCTATTAGATGTCTAGACTGCACTAGGGGACAAATGAGAGTATATTGTTTTGGTTGGTTTTATTGTTTTTTTCAGGGATGGTGAGGTCAACAGATCAAGAGACCAGTGCTCTTGACAAGATTGTGTTACTCTGTTCCCAAGAGGAGGAGGTCCCTAAGCCATGGGTTTTACACCAGGAAGCACTACCATTGGTCAGGGGGCAGAGGGAGAGAGAGGAAGTGTGAGGAGGGACCTTCTTTGGGGTTTCTGCAGAAAGGAGTGGGCAAGGCAGGATAGGCAGGTTTAGAAATGGCCAGTTTGAATAACTTCAGTGGACTCTGGAGCATAGGGGTCGTTTCCAATACAATGGCAACTGGCCCTAGGTGATCAACAGGTGGAGTTTGAGAGTCCAATAATGGAGGGGTTGGTGGGTGTGGGCTTAGGATTGGTAGGTTTGCATTTGAAAAATACATAGCAGTTTTATATTTCTAGAGATAAGATAACCTTGGGGGTGGTGTCAGTTCCTCCAGGGTTAACAAGGCCCCTCCAAGATTAGCACTGGAATATAGAAAATAAAAGACACACTTATTGTGTTAGTCAGCTTTCCATTACAGTGACAAATATCTGAGATAATCAACTGAAAAAAGAGGAAAAGTTTATTTGGCTCATAGTTTTGGAGGCTTCAGTCCATGGTCAGTTGGCCCCACTGCTGTTAATCCCGTTGTGAGGCCACATATCATGGCAGGAGCATATGGCAGAGAAGTTGATCACCTCCTGGCAACTGGGAAACAAAGAGGTAGAAAGTGGATGAATTCCCAGTAAATTATTTGAGGCCATGTCCCCAGTGACCTGAGGCCTCTTACTAGGCCTCATCTCTTAAAGGTTCCAGAATATCCCAACGATGCCAAGTTGAGGACCAAACCTTTAACACATGGGATTTTTGAGGGACATTTCATATCCAAACTACAGCACTTAATAAATGCAGTGTGCCCAGCCCTGGGGAAATGACCCAGAAGGGTTTCTCTCCCCAGCTCCTCCCTTTGCTCTCTGCTTCCTGGCTGCCATAGGACAAGAAGCTGTCCTCCACCCACACCCTTCCAGCATACATTTTTGCCTAGGAGTCAGTCAACCATGGACTGAAAATGTAAGCCAAAATAAACCTCTCCTTAAAGTCACGAGTTTCACATATTGTGTCTTAGTAACCAGAGACTAAGACAACATCCTCTCTTTGGGTCTTCACTACCCCCTAGCTACCAATGTACTAATCTTTTTTTTTTTTTTTTTTTGGTACTGGAGATCAAACTCGGGACCTTGTACTTGTGAAGCAGGTGGCGGCACCACTGAGCTAAATCCCTGGCCTTTGTTTTGGTTTTTTGAGACAGGATCTCATTATGTAATTCAGATTGGCCTTGAACTCACTATGTAGCCCAGGCTGGCCTCAAACTGGCAGCAATCCTCATGCCTCAGCCTCCCGAGTGCTGGGATTACAGGTGTGTGCCACCACACCCAGCAGCTAATCTTTATTTTCCAGATGAGGAAACTAAGGCACCTAGAGAAGTAATTTGGCTCAAGTTATGCACCTAAGGAGATGGGATTCAAACCCAAGGTGTAAGCCACCTCAACTTGTCTCTACCTGGCAAATGAAAAAGACCGACAGTGTCAAGGCTGGTGAGGATTTAATATCACTACAGCTGGAACCTTGGCAGTGTCTCCTAAATCTAAATGTACACATTCCCTACCTCCTGGCAGTTCCACTCCTGTGTGTTCCTCCAACAAAAATGAAAACACAGGTACACCAGAAGACACTGACAGGAATGTTCACAGCAGTTTCACTGGTCTTGGCCAGAAAGTGGAAAGCTCTCAGATGTCTAATAACAGGAGAGTAGTGTAGTCAGAAAACGGATTACACACAGCTATTAGAATTACATATTGTTGCCTGCACATGGATGACTCATAACGTTGGACAAAAGAAGCAGGCACAGACCCTCACAAACATATAACACACTATCATTCTATTTATAGTAGAAATTCTAGAGCAGGCAAAATTAATGTGAGGTGATAGAAGTCAGAATGATGGTTTCCTTGGGCATTACATTAGTCAGATTTCCATCACTATAACAAATACCTGAGATAATTAAGGTTTATTTGAGCTCACCTTTTGAAGGTTTCAGTCCATGCTCAATTGGCCCTTTTGCTTTTGGACTAGGGACCAAGTCTTTAATACACAGACCTTTGAGGGACATTCTAGATTCAAATTATAGCAGGGGTAGAGAGTATTACTCTAGAACAGTGAGGTAGGGGATCCTCTGGAGACCTGGAAATCTTCATCTTCGATTTTTTCTCTTTTTGGAGGGCAGTACTGGGAATGAACTGAGCTATATCCTCAGCCCTTTTTGATTTTTTATTTTGAGATAGTGTCTCACTAAGTCATTAAGTTGCTCATGTTGGGCTCAAACTTGTAATCCTCTTGCCTCAGCCTCTCAGAGTATGTGTGCCCCCATGCCTGGCTGGAAATGTTCTACATCTGGATCCAGATGCAGATTATAGTGCTCTGTGTGTGGAGTGAACATGTGTGTTATATATAAAATCACTGATCTATTTGCTTAAGGTTTGTGTACTTTCCCATATTCCCCTTGTACCTCAATAAAACAAGTAAATTCTTGGGCTGGGGATGTAGCTCAGTGCTATAGCATTTGCCTGGCATGCTGGAGACTCTGGGTTGATCCCCAGTGCTAAAAAAAAAATAGCAGATTTCAACCTCCTGCTGTACTTGCACTTGAGGACTTCCAGGTTTCTGATGTCCCACAGTCTTGTGTACCAGGACCTTGACATTTGGGAAGATAGGGCTAGGCTGTTGGCCCTAGCCACACCTCTCCTTCCTCAGTCAGTGGGTTAATTTGCATGCCTTTTTGTGGTCCAGCAGCCTCCCCAGTCCTGTGCTCCTAAGCACCTGGAGCACAGCCTAGCCCAACATCTCCCTGCCTGCCTCTCTGCCTCTGGTCATGGCCTGTCCCCTGTGCCTGGTCCTCTTGCTGGTGGAAGCCTTCCTGGCAGGTGAGCCCTCCCATGGCTTGGCTCACCTAGGGGTGGAGTGGGGATGGCACTGACCTGAGAAGTTCCCTGCAAAGCAGCAAATCAACGGAGGCCAACAAGAGAGTCCTAGGTGAAGCACTTAGCTAGAGGGACACCTGGCTCCAGGCAGTTCTGCCCTGACCTAGGGCAAGTCACTTCCTGCGTGGGCCTTGGTTTCCTCATTTGTTAATAATGAGATCAGTAAGGTCCCTTCAGACTCTAACCCTTTGGGGTATCTAAGGAGAACAGAGCTTAACACCTTGATTTTTCACAGGGAAAACTGGCCTGTCCCTACCCCACAGGCCCTCAAGGGCAATTTAACCCCAGAGAAAGTCCCCAGTGGCCAGTGGCCTGAGGCTGAGGCTTGGGTGGTACAGTCCCAAGAGTATTCCGGGGATGGTTAGCCTGTAGACAGGATTTGTAAGTCATGAAACTGAGGGGAAAAGTGTCTGCAGAGAAAGGGAGATGGGCAGCAGGAGAACCCCGGCATTAGTCCTATGTTCTGAGTGCTAGGCTTTCATGTGAACATGGATTCTTGGGGACCTGGCATTAATGGTGACTTAGGGATCACTAACTCCAAAACCCTCACTCACAGAGGGAAATAGAGGCCTAGAGAGGATAACCTGAGTCACACGGAACCAGGCTTCCTATGCCCCTTCTAATGCCAATCCCATGGCACGGGGCTGTGGCAGTGGGCATCTCCTTGTGCTTTGACCAAGCCATCATAGGCAGGGGCAGGAGGGAAGGGACCCAGGTCTGGCCTCAGTGGGTCTGTATCTCTCAGTCTCCCAGCCAGCCCTGGCCCAGCCGGATGCACTGCTGGTCTTCCCAGGCCAAGTGGCTCAACTCTCCTGCACACTCATCCCCCAGCATGCCAGCATTGCAGACTATGGTGTGTCCTGGTACCAGCAGCGGGCAGGTAGTGCCCCCCGATACCTCCTCTACTACCATTCTGAGGAGGACTACCACCGGCCTGATGACATTCCTGACCGATTCTCAGCTGCCAAGGATGTAGCCCACAATGCTTGTATCCTAACCATCAGCCCAGTGCAGCCTGAGGATGATGCAGATTATTACTGCTCTGTTGGCTATAGCTCTGATCCCTAGGGGTGGGGTGTGGGATGCATGTCTCCTGTCTGCCTCTCATTTTTTCCCCTGAACTTGGATACCTCCCCCCGCCCTCTCTCTGATCCTTGCTTTCCTTTCACTGTACAATGGATTAATAAAATTCAATATTATTATGAAGGCCATGAGTTCCTGGTTGAAAAAGTGACTGTAGTTTGTCTGGGAGTGTGTACGGGATCGTTGCTGAAGAGGAAGCACCTGAGACCCTTGGGGAGTGGCCCAGCCTCGCCTTTGGCCCCCAGGGGCTCAGCCTGGTGGCCTGGCCTTCCGGTGCCTGAGGCACTAGAGGGAGAGAAAAAGGAACCAGCTCTATTGTCCTCAGTTCTGCGTGGCTGATTGTGGTCCAATGCTTAGACAATCTGGGGAGGCTGGTCCCCACAAAGCCAAGCCTGTTGCCTTGTGGAAGGGCAGCCCCTAGCTCCCACCTGGAGTCTGCAGAAGGCCCCATGGGTCACTGATGGAGCAGGGAAGCAGATGTGTATAGGTGGTATGGGCATGGAGGGAACTGAGAGGCACCTGAGGGCCAGGGATGAAGGTGACAAAGGCAGGTGGGCAGATGCCTGGATAGCCTCCCTTCCCACCAGGAACAGTGTGTTCTATTGGTCTCCTGTGATTAGATTGCTATCTCTTGGGGGAAGCTTTTCCCACAGGCTGTGTGCCCACACCGGAGCTGCTATGGGCCAAGGGGCAGAGCCATGGATGAAAGGACAAGCCTTGCCAGCAGAAGCAGAGCTGAGTGTTCGGAACTGGGTCATGTGTGTATTCAGGAACATTTCCATGCTGGGCTTGGGGGTAGCCCAGTGGCAGAGCACTGGCCTAGTGGGCAGGGGGTCCTGGAATACACACCCAGCATCACAAAAACAAAACAAGCGCATCTCTTTTCCTTTCTGGTGCCCCCTAAGAGGCGCCTCATGCGTGGAGGTTAATATCCAGACGCACAGAAATCAGAGGCTCCAGGGGCCTGGGACGGTCCTGCCTACACTCCCAGCCACACCTCCCGAATTGTCTCTGTGGGAGTGGATTGGGGAGAAAGGACCAGGGTTACCCTAGGAAGAGGGAGAATACGAACAGGGCCTCTGGGTCGAGAACTATGGGAATCCCTTCCCCTTCTTCTGAAAACCCCAAACTCCCAGGCGGCTGCTGTCTCATACTTAGCCCCCAGGAAGTGGCAGCAGGTGCCTGTGGTCTAGACAGGCCCGTCTTTCCTGGCCTCTGTTTTTCTTTTGCACTCCACTCAATAGCGGCCCAGCTCCTTCCTCAATCCTTTTACAACAGAGACTTTTCTGATCCGGGTCCCTTTGCCCCGAGGATCTGGGAAGATTAGGAGCCCTCCGGCCTGACGCGGTAGGACCACCGAGATCCCGGGACCTCCGCGCGGCCTAGAGCGGTCCCGGAAGTGCCCTCGGGCCGGGGGCGGGACTCCAGGCACGCTGGCGGCAGCGGGCTTCGCGTCAGCTGCAGACGAAGAGCGAGGCCGCGACGGCCGCGGGTTGGAGCGGCTCAGGTGCGGCCCCGCCCCGCCCGCCCGCGGCCCCGCCCCAGCCCAGGTGCACCGCCCCGCCTCGGCTCAGGTGAGTGGCAGCACTTTCGCCAGTGTGACTTGAGGCCGCCTGACCATTTGTCCCTCTGGTAGCCCCTCGTAGGGGTGTTCTCAATCGATGGGAAGCCTGTAGGGGCGTTGCGTCGCCATCTGGGCAACGTGTACGGGTCTGCAGCTACTCGCGCGTTTTCAGCCCGGAGACCCTGACCACACTGAGGGTTTGCCTGGTGCCCGCGCCCTGGTGGCACCCTGGAGGAGGGGTGACGAATGCAAGAAGAGCGGGGGGGGGGGGCGGGAATTTAGCTCAGTGGTTCCGCCGCCTGCCTTGCAAGCTCAAGAACCCGAGTTCGATCCCCGGCACCAAAAAGAAAAAAAAAGAAGAGCTGGGGAAGGCTCCGAGAGAGATAGGAAGCATGGGTTTCCAGACCTGTTGATTTTTCATCCAAAAACATTTAACACGTCTTAGGAACAGATTAAATTATTGCCAACTTTTTATCCGTAATGGGGCTTCAGAGTGTAGGGGCTACTACTTATTGGGAATGGAAAATCTGTAAGAGGAGAACGTGGGAAATACCCGGATTTAACAGGTAGGTGAAGGAAGATTTGCAATCCACACATACCAAGGAGTGATCAGAAGGGATGGAGATTGAGAAGAAAACTTTCAGAAACCAAGGGAATAAAGTAGGGGCAGGTGGGGAAGCGGTAGGGGGAATCTCAAAACTTGCAGGCATCCAGGTAGGCAACGTGGATTATTGAAAAAGTTCCAGTTTTTTAAAACAATGCCGGAAACCTACTGAGTTTTGAGTATTGGCACTAAGGAAAAGCCTAATTCTTTGAGAGCCAAATCAAACATGTCTATGTGGCAGGATCCCCAGCCTGCCAATTTGCAATTTCTGAAAAGCTGCTTTTGGAGAAGGAGCTATTGGTGAGCAGTGTCAGATGGGGTGGGAAGGTGAGGACCAAGAAGATGGGGATTTGGCAATAAGGAGGTCATTGAATGCCAGCACTGCATGCTAAGGTCCTAGCTGAAATTGGAAACTTGAAATATGTCATGATTCTGTGCATAGGTGTACGATTTTGCTGGCCATCATTTAACATCTTAGGAGGAACTGGCAGAGAGGGTTGGGAATCAGCAACAAGTTGCCACAGGACAAGTAGGTGAGCAGCATGATGCTGGTGGGAGAGTTGAAGAGACACCCGTAGTTGGACCTACTAAGGAGAGAGAGAGTGTAAACCAGACAGAGAAGAGGTGGTACTAGAAGAGAACCTGGGTGAAAATGGAAGGTTATTGGACTTGAGGTTGAAAAGCATAGGCTGAGCCGGGCATGGTGGCACACACCTGTAATGCCAGCACTCCGGAGGCTGAGGCAGGAGTATCACCGCAAGTTGAAGGCCAGCCTGGGCTACATAGTGAGTTCAAGGCCAGCCAGAACTAAACAGGAAGACCCTATCCCCACCCCCTAAAATAAATAAATGAGATATGCATATGAAGTTCTAGTGCTCTCTAGCACGTAGTAGGTACTTATAAACAAGAATAGTTGTTATTACTATCACATCGCTTGGGACTTCCCCTTTATCTCTCTAGCACAGAAGTTTCTGAATGGGCTCTGTTGGGCTTCCTCAGTGACCACTATAGTAGAGTGGAGGGCTGAATGGGGTGTTCTAGTATCTTTCCTTGTCCCTGTTAAAACACACCCTTTCCCCTGGAACAGTGCTGCTTCATTTATTTATATCTCCTAAACAATTATTTGATTATTTGACGAGAAAAAAAGTGTGATAGTTGTAGCGCAAAAACAAATGGCTTTTCCTCCCTTTGATCATTTATTCAACAACTGTGTGCACTGAGATTGTGCTGTTGTGCTGGGGACTGGGAATTTCACAGTTGAAGAAGCACAGTACTTGCTCTTAGGGAGCTGGGAAACTAATGTTGGGGACAGTCTTATAAATATGCAGGGTGGTGAGTGCTGTGACAGGGTACACTCAATACCTCAGCTCACCAAGATGGCCAAGAGTCTGAGTGTGTAGGGACTAAGGGACATTTTGACCGAGTGTGGAAAGATGAGCAGATGCAGTCTGAGGGCAGGGGAAGGACCTTTTAGAAGACAGAAGCAGTACAAATGAATTGTTGAGCTAGAAGATTAGTGTGTAGGGGAGAGAGGCAGGAGACAAGGCTGGAGGGGTTGGGTATGAAGGACCATGTGAAGGATTTGAGCGGTTGCAAGAAGGAAAATTATGAGATCAAACTAGCGTTTGGGTATTTGACTTTTGTCTCAGTGTAGAGCATGGACAGGTAGCAGCTGGAGGTAGGCGGCCAGTTAAGAGGTGAGTTTTGAAAAAATCCTGGGGAGTTGCCCTGAGGCCTAAGCTGGACAGTGGCAGTGAGGATAAAGGGTAGAGGTGCCTTGCATGTGGTTTCAGGAAGTGGACAGGACAGGCTGAGTTGGGTAAGGATGAGAGAGTCTAGGCTGACTTCTAGCGTTCTGGCTGGGTTACCTGCTGTTAGTGGTGCTGCTGTACTCTTTGTCTTTTCCCAAAATCCCACCACCAGCATCATCCAGTCACCAGAGGCTTGCCCCCTTTTCCATAATGGCTCCACTTCCTGTTTAGCCCCCTTTGTGAATACTCACACTAAAGTCTAGATACCCTGATGTGGCACCTGATTTTGCTTGTCTATCTGTCTTCCAGTTGTCTCTGGTAAATGAAATTCAACTCTAATTCATTTCGTTTCATCTCAAGGCCAAGACTGTCTTATATTGTACTCTTTTGGCTTGCTTTCTCTCTCTCTCTCTCTCTCTCTCTCTCTCTCTCTCTTTCTTTCTTTCCTTTTGTGCAGTACTGGGAATTAAACCCAGGGGCTTTGCACTAAAAACCCCCAGGTGTTTTTATTTTTTGAGACAGGGTCTTGTTAAATAGCTAAGTTGCCCAGGCTGGGGTTGAACTTGCAGTCCTCCTGCCTCAGCCTCCCACACTGCTGGAGTTGTAGGCATGTGCCACCACACCCAGCTCATTTGTTCTTTTCCGCCATAGATTCTAACATGGGAAGGAGGTATGTATGAGATCCTTGTGTTACTGACTTGACAACATCCCTTATTTTTTCAGATTATGAGAACAGTGAATGCAGCTCAAAGAAGAGTGTTTTTAAAGACATACAGTCATTGGGATTGAGATTCACAATGGAGGTTTCTCCAGCAACAAAGTTTAGAGAGACCTTTGTATTTGAGGACAGGTTAGAGACACGACAAGACCTTTTCCAAGGGGAAGACCTGGGAGATCCTTTTCTTCAGGAAAAAGGTTTGGAACAAATGGCTGTAATTTACAAGGAGATCCCTCTTGGGGAGCAAGACTTGGAATGTGATGATTACGAGGGGAATTTCAGTCTCTGTTCAAGCCCTGTTCACCCTCAGAGTATCCTCCCAGGAGTCAGACCCCAGGATGAAGAGATATTTGGCCAAGCATTTCTCAAGAAACCTGACATCAGTGTGTGTCAGATCATCCATGGTGAAGAGTCCAGTCCACAAGCTCATGAAGAAGTGGCCAGGGGCCACTTGGGACCTAATGCACCTCACAGAACCCCACAGCCAGCCAAGCCCTATGCATGTCGAGAGTGTGGGAAGGCCTTCAGCCAGAGCTCACACCTTCTGCGACACCTGGTCATCCATACTGGGGAGAAGCCCTACGAGTGCTGTGAGTGTGGCAAGGCCTTCAGCCAGAGCTCTCATCTTCTCCGCCACCAGATCATCCACACTGGGGAGAAGCCGTATGAGTGCCGGGAGTGTGGGAAAGCCTTCCGCCAGAGCTCAGCCCTCTCGCAACACCAGAAAATCCACACTGGGAAGAGGCCCTATGAATGCAGGGAATGTGGGAAAGATTTCAGCCGGAGCTCCAGCCTCCGAAAACATGAGCGAATTCACACAGGAGAGAGACCTTATCAGTGTAAGGAATGTGGGAAATCCTTCAACCAGAGTTCAGGCCTGAGCCAGCATCGGAAAATCCACACCCTAAAGAAACCCCACGAATGTGATCTCTGTGGAAAAGCCTTTTGTCATCGGTCCCACCTCATCCGGCACCAGCGAATTCACACAGGGAAGAAACCTTACAAATGTGAAGAATGCGGAAAGGCCTTCAGCCAGAGCTCCAACCTCATTGAACATCGGAAGACTCACACTGGTGAAAAACCCTACAAGTGCCATAAGTGTGGGAAGGCCTTCAGCCAGAGCTCCTCTCTTATTGAGCACCAGCGGATCCACACTGGGGAGAAGCCCTATGAGTGCTGTCAGTGTGGCAAAGCCTTCTGTCACAGCTCTGCGCTGATTCAGCACCAGCGGATCCACACTGGCAAGAAGCCCTATGGCTGCGAGTGTGGCAAGGCTTTCAGGCACAGGTCAGCTCTCATCGAGCATTATAAAACCCACACCAGAGAGAAGCCCTACGTGTGTAATCTGTGTGGCAAGTCCTTCCGAGGGAGCTCACACCTGATCCGGCATCAAAAGATCCATGCTGGGGAGAAGCTCTAGAATGGGAAGCCCCACCACAGCGTGGAAGCCTTTGCCAGATGGAGTCCATATCCGTGTAACTTTGTCTCTAAGACCTCACCTACCTCCCTGATAACTTTGCTGGGTGGACAACCTCCCATAGTGTCCTCCTGAGCATCCTTGCTATCAGGAAGCCCCATGTGGCACCAAGCTCTCAACATGCTCCTGGGTGGAAGGGAAGAGGGCCAAGGGGGTGGCGAGCCCACAAAAAGAGCTGGCTTTCAGCTTTCTTATTCTTACATTTGACTCCTAAGCCTACAGATGAGATTTTATTTTTCCCTGTTCCTGCTTTTCTCAGTGTCTGGAAGAAGAATATGTCAAGGGGCAGAAAGTAGAGAAAAACCAAGGAAATTTAGATATACTCTTTAAGGCAGCAGATTGGCACTTTCAGAAGACAGAAAGCACATCATCTGTAGTACAAGTCAGCTGAAGAAAATGAATTCAAAAGTAGATATGAAAGAAGCAAAATGGAATTCTGTGCCTGGGTTGGGCATTGATGATGATAACCAAAACATATTACCAGGGCAGAGGAGGGTCTCAAAGGATTGATTTGGGGGTTGGTGAGGGTGGTGACCCCCTTGGGCATGGTCTCATAGCCCTCTGGTTAGCATGAGAGTGGATTCTGTGAGTGGCTTGATCACAAGAGGACAGGTTTGGCCCTATTGTGGCCACAGGATATTTGACACCTGTGACTCAGCAGAGTGCTGGTACTGATGCCCTCCAGGAACAACCCCTCCCTGAGACCTGGTGCTCCAAGAGCACAGTGTGCCTTGGATGCCATCAGGGCCCACTTCTGGTCTGGCAGTTACACAGATTCCTCTCTTTACTCCCTGGTGTTGGGACGTGGGAAGCAGGTGATTTGGAAGAGGAGGAGGCCATGGTTCCTTCAGAAGAGTGTGGGAATGTCTGGATTCAATTCCTATTCTGCAAATAGCGTGTTTCCTGGATTACACATGGAATGGTTTCATGAGCTGTTTTGACAAATGTAGTTTTTAAAACTTCAGTGTGTTTTTTAGAGAAATTACATCTGGTTATCCATAAAGCAGAGCTAAAACTAAGTTTCTTTCATGGTCTCCCTACTTCATCCATGTCAGTCAGATTAAAGTGTGTAATCCTAAAGGGGGGGGCTGGGTTCAAAGTCCAGTACCGCCCCCGCCTACTTCTGTGACCTGAGCCCCACAACTTCCCAAGGTTGTTTCCCTGTATGAATGACCTGGCCATGTACTTCTAAGGGTTGGTTTTAGGATTCTGTTCAGAATGGGGCCACACTTGAAAGTGCCTTGACAGCCCAGCAGTCATGGGTGGCGGTTAAGGATGGAGACCCTGAGTGACCCCCTACCCTGAAGCATGTTACCTGCAGACCAGAGAAGTGTCCAATACATTGACATGTCCTCGTAGACACTCCCAAACCTGCTGCAGTGGTGTCATGCTTGCTCTGGTGATCTTTCTACCTTCCTAACTGTAGTTCACCTGGGGGTTAAGAAGTGCCACTGACCATGTCCCACCTGGACTCATTCAATCAGCATCACTAGTGTTGGATCCCTGACATGTTTCTGAAGCTCCCTAGGTGGTTATAAGTTACAGCATGTGACTGGGCAGTGAGCCCTGAGCTGGGCTTTCGTGCGGCCCCAATGGCTTCCCTGTCACCCTGTTCACTTTGACAGAGCAGAGCTTGAAGGCCATTCTGTCTCGGCCCTGCCCCCACCCCAACCCTGGGAATGGGCTCAAGCAGTGACAATTGTCTTGCCAGTTGATAAGCGCTTGTCCCAGGCCAGGGAATCTCGTTTTGCAGTGCTGGAAATTGAACCCAGGCCCTTGCACATGCTAGGCAAGTGCTCTACCACAGAGCTACATCCCCAGCTCTGTGGTGCTGACCAAACTCCTCAGAGCTAGTGGAGAAAAAGGCAATCATGGCTCTTTTGAAGTTTTCCGAGAGTTTATGTCTGGAATAACATGACTATATCGTGGTGATATGGCTATTTCAGCTGGCCAGAAGCATGGTGTGGTATATAGTTTTGACAAATAAACATGAGAAAGCCATATTTGTTCCTTACTAAGTGAGGCCTGGTAGGTCAGAGATTTTGTTTCTCTGTTTCTGTTTTGTTTTTGAGACAAGGTCTTGTTGTGTAGTTCAGGCTGGCCTTGAATTTGTGGCAATCTTGAGTGCTGGGATTACAGGTGCATGCCACCGCACCCGGCTTAGGCTAGAGATTTCGAATCATGGGTATAATGAGCTGGAGAGATCCCAGTGAAAGTCCTGGCCACTTCCAGAAGCCTATTGTCCCCCAGAACCCACTGTGTGACCAGCTGGACTATGCAATCCCAGGACCTGATGGGTGTCCCTGGGCACCATTCCAGGCAGTTAATACCTAGTATCTTCAGTCATTTATCAGGAGTGAAGAGAGAATACCAAGACTCAATTGGGATAGCAGGTATCATTAGGTAGGGCCCCTGAAAGATCTGCCTTTTCACCCCCTCTGCTCCCATTCTGTCCCAGTCTTGGCTAGGCCTCTCCTTACCCAGAAAGCATCTGTCACTTACACTGAGTCTTTCCATTTTTGCCCTTTCTGCACACTCCAGCCAAATCGATATGTTTCTTTTTGTTGTTGTTGTTGTTTTTGGTACTAGGGATCAAACTCGGGACCTTGTGCTTGTGAGGCAGGTGGCAGAACCAGTGAGCTAAATCCCCGGCCCCTGTTTGTTTTTTTTTTATTCTGGGGACAGAACCCAGGGACACTATATCACACTGAGCAACATCCCCAACCCTTTTTATCCCCAACTCACGTACTTTGCCCAGGCTGACTTCAAACTCGTAATTCTCCTGCCTTGGCCTCCTGAGTTGCTGGGATTGCAGGCATGTGCCACTGTACCCAGCTCTAGTTGATTTTTTAATTTTTATTTTTTGGTGGTACTGAAAATTGAAGCCAGGGCCTTCTCACAAGGTATATCCATAGCCCCTTTTTTATTTTTTTATTGAAACAGGGTCTGGCTAAGTCACTAAATTGCCCAGGCTGGGCTTGAACTTGTGATCCTTGACTCAGCTTCCCAATCCCCTGCTGGGATTGCAGTCCTGCACTATCATATCCCGTGTTGATTTTTAAAGCATCATTTTGCACATATTACTACTCCTTAAAGCCAACTTTCAGGAACCTTTCTCCATGTGTGTAGCCTCTTGTTTGAGCCAACCTGCTCCATTTGAAGAAACCGAACATGACAGACATGAACGTGGAGTTCAGAGTGGCCCCTGCTAGATGCCATCTTGTTCATGCCTGGCTTTTTATGACTCACTTGATGCCACTTTCACGTTTTGCAGTGTGCCTTCTCCCTCATCCTCTTCCTTCTCCTCTTCCCTCCCTCCCTTTCTTTTCTTCTTTTTATATAACATGAGGGTAAAGACTATCGCCTCCCCCAAGGGTTAACAGAGTCTTACATAAAAATGATAAGAGCACGTACTTTTTTTAGAAGTATGAGCAGAGCCTAGTTCCTTTTATTCAAATTCTTTCACTCTTACTATGTATTTTTTTAAAGAAATCTCTATTTAGATTCTCAGTGTAAAATTATAAGACGGTCTCTGGTAATTTTTTTTTTTTTTTTTGTACCGGGGATTGAACTCAGGACCTTGCTGTTGGGAGGCAGGCGGTGGAACCACTGAGCTAAATCCTCGGCCCTCTGGTAATATTTTAATTATCATTTTGTTTTGTTTGGGGTGCTGGGATGGAATCCAGACCCTTAAGCATACTAGGCAAGCACTGTATCACTGACCTACACCCTAGCTCTTTATCATCTTTATCATTGAGTTGTTTTTGTTTTTATTGTTTTACATTCTTTTCCTTCATCCAGTAGTGGCTTACTTAGATATTTTTGAGTATTATAAAGCTCCAACTCTTGAGCCAGGGATTTAGCTCAGTGCCACTGTGCCTGCCTTGCAAGTGTGAGGTCCTGAGTTCCATCCCTGGTACCAAAAAAAAAAACCCTCCAACTCTTATTTTGTTTATCAATCTAATTGTTTTGTCAAAATGTTTCTATCCCCTCCCTTTCTTGGCTTAATACTTTTAGATATTATTTCAAAATGGTTAAACATAATTTTTGGGGCTGGGGATTTAGCTCAGTGGTTCCGGTGCCTGCCTTGCAAGCTCAAGGTCCCAAGTTCAATCCCCAGTACCAAAAATATATATATGTATTTTCTTTTTAGTATTGCTAGCTAATGAATGTAGATATTTTTGGTTTATGGTTTTTTTTCTTAGTTACAGCTTTGTCTGATCTTCATAAATTTTGACATGCTTTTGTTCTTTTTTTTTTTTTTCTAGTTCCAGGGATCAAACCCAGCGCTAAATCCCTGACCCTGTTTGTCTTTATAGTACTGAGAATTTCCTTTTGGCCCAAGTGTTACTTTTTAATATTTCTAAGGGATGAATGCTTAGGTCATTGCTGCTTACTTCTTATACTATGGTATCAACATTTTCAAGTACCCACAGAACTTCTGTGGGCCAGGAAACATTATCAACTCTGATAAAACATTTGTGTATTCTTTTAAAAATTTTTATTTCATCAGTTTTATTTGCTAACTCAATTTTAAAAATTATTTTACTTGAACTTCCTTTTATTTCAAAGTTCTTAAACTAGGATCTAAGTACTGCCTTCAACTAAGTATATAGGGGTTTTAGGGCTTGTGGATGTGTGGGTATGGAACAAGATGTGTGGATTTGTGTTTGAATGAATGGGGGGGCTGTAACATTCATATTTTGAAAGGGCTCTGTGATCCCAAAATAGTTAACACTAATTATAGTCTGAGTTTTTATGTTTGTCCTTTTGTTTGTTTGTATTTCACTTTTATATTTTATTTTTATTATTTTATGATCAGAAGGTCTCATTATGTTGCCCAGGTTTCCCTTGAACTCATGGGCTCAAGTGATCCTCCTGCCTCAGCCTCTTGAGTAGCTGGGAGTATAAGCATGGGCCACTAGGCTTGGCTTCTATTTTACTTTTAATTTCTGTTTCTCTTTCATAGATATTTTTGCTGTGTTGGTGTAGTTTTCTCGAATGCTCTTTGAGAAACAGGCAGGGTATAAATAAATATGAAATTGTGGGGCATATATATTAATAATGATATATTGAAAGACTGCCTTTTAGTTCCTTTTGCTTTTTAATGGTTCTAGCTTAAATTTCTCTTTTTCAAATATCATAATGGAAGCGCCTTGCTTTTCTTGAGTTTAGCTGAGCATCTTATTTTTTAAATTGTGTATATATTTTGATATTTATCTGTAACATAAGCAGCAAATTATTGGACTTCATTTTCTGGTTCTTTGTATACATTTTTCTTGTTATATAAAGTTATGTTATTAATGTTATTGTTGAGCCAGGCATTTATTTTAACCTTAACATTTTGTATATATTAACTTATTTAACCCATAAAGGCCATGCTCATTTTTCACCCTGCGTTCTGCATTATTAACCACAAATAGAGCGTCATTTCTAGGTAGATTAGAGGTCTGCTATTGAGTTCACCTGCTACTTCCTGTCTGTGCTTCTCACCGCTTTTGGGATCAGTGCCAGTACCTACCCCAACTTTTCAAGTCACAGCTTGTGGCTTCAGTGTCCTTCTCTGTAACATGGAGGAATGAGGCCATCTCACCACCTCGTGGGGCTCAGAGGTGTAAGGAATGCCAACAGGTTTATCAAATTATGAGATGAAGTTGTTTATCACACTATTGGTAGGCGGGGGATTTAGCTCAGTGGTTCCGGCGCCTTCCTTGCAAGCGCAAGGTCCTGAGTTCGATCTCGGGTACCAAAACAAACAAACACTATTGGTATTTTGAAGTATTTTGTGTGTGTGCTGCTAGGAATGAAACACAGGACCTTATGCATGCTAAGCACACGTTCTACCACTCAGCTATACCCCCAGACCTGAGACATTTCTTTAAATTTCTGTTCTTAATCACTCCTGAAGTTCTTTCAACATAACTTAGAATGTGACATTATACCTTACTTTTTACAAAAAACTGCAAAGACCAGTGTGTCACAGACCCATCCCATCCTCCCTGAGTGAAATGTAGAGTCCTTTGAACAGAGTCTTGATCACCTGTCTGTCCCTGGCCAGTCCTCATGTCACTCCCCCTCACACCCACAAGACACTGCCAGTGTCTACTTCCAGGTTGGAGGGCGGGAAGAGTGCTCACGGATGCAAAGTCTCAAGATGGTCACTTCTTTTTTTTTTTTTTTGGTACCGGGGATTGAACTCGGGTCCTTGTGCTTAGGAGGCAGGCAGCAGAACCACTGAGCTAAATCCCCGGCCAGGATGCTCACTTCTGGCCACTCTGGCCAGATTGGGAAGCTGAAGTCAATGAGTTGCTCAAAGTGTGCAGTGGTTTAGTGTCAGATCTATCCAGCAGCCAAGGGGAGAACGATTCTGGATATTATGCTGGAGCCCTGGCCAGTTGCTACCAGACTTCTCAGGTGACAAGTGAGTTCAGTCATCATGGGCCAAGGTGAAAACCAGCTGGCCTCAATCCACTCAAGAGTTGCTTGGCCCTTGGGGTTAAGTGGATTTCCACCAGCACAATATAAGCTGGATGTATGTGCCGGGATGCATCAATTTTCTGGGAGTGGGGGAAGAGAACCCTTTTTCTTCTGGGAAACTACCCAGTCTTTAGTATCTGAAAGCAAGTCAGAGTTGTCTGGTGAGTAGGGATTAGGGTACAAAGCGATGGAGGATGCCATGTGTGGGCTGTCCCTTCTGCACCACAAAGGCCAAACACTTGCCAAATCTTCAGAATGCTGGGGGCCAGGTGTTGGAGACCCTCTGATGTTCGCCCCCTCAATTGCTTTTGCCTTTATGAATATCTGTTACTGCAGTCAGGTGGCCTGCTACGCCTCCCTCCTGGTGGTTCAACATGTGGGAGATGTCTAGAGCGCCCTCTGGTGGTGCTCTACGAGCATTTGCGCGGCACTTAGGAGATCCTACCAAACCTGGGTCTTGTTGACTTCCCTTCTCCTCCTCCTCCTTCTCTTCCTCCTCCTTTTCTTTCTTTCTCCTCCTCCTCTCCCTCCTTATCCTTCCTCTTTTTCCTTCCTCCTTCTCCCTCCACCTCCCTCTTCTTCCTACTTCTTCCTCTTCCTTCCCTCTTCTCCCTCTTCTCTTTCTCTTCCTCCTTTTCCTCCTCCCTCTTTTTCTGGCTGGCTTTAAAACCCTGCACTCCCTTGTCACTGCCTGTAGCCAGGCTAGCTTGTCCTTCCCTGGAGATGCCCAGAAGCATCTTAGCTTCTCCCCTTTGCACCTCTCTCGAGTCTTCCAGCTCCTTAAACTCCAAAAGTGCGAGAGGGCATCGAAAGTAGCCAAGCGGTAATGTGCTCCCTACTGAATCCTCATGTTGTCTCATTTCCTGGAAAAAGGAAAGGCACTTTGCATGGTTTTGGACTGGCCTTTCCCAGGATCATCCCAGGGCACCCCAAAAAGGGAAGAACTGTCCTGGGCTCATAGGAGAGACTGGAAGGCTTCTGGGACTGTATCCAGGTCTTAAAAATGGGAGTCTTAAAGTTTGAAGCCCCTCCCTCCTGTCTGGGGCCCACTCTGGAAGCATCCAGTGTCCCTGCGGTGCCGAGGCACAGGCCCTCCACCAGCACTCGCTGTATGAACCAGCAGCCTTTTCCTCTTCTGCATCTTGAGGATGCATGTCAGCTCTTATTTCCTACTCTTTTCTCTAGTCTTTTGACCTCAAGCTAGAGATAAGATACACCCGCCTCCTTTCTCATCCATCCTTTCCCCAGTCCCGCTTCTTGTTATCTCCTGACACCACCTTCTCATCTCATCCAGTTGTGCTCACTTTAGTCGAGGCTGTTGTCATCCCTCTGCAGGCCCAGTGTGCACCCTCCTCCCCGACCTGATTTCCCTTCCACCTTTTTTTTCTCTTCCTGGTAGCCAGAGCAATCTTTCCATTCTGGAAGTCCGATGGAGTGCCCCACCTCTCAAACACCCCCTTAAGTATTTGGAAACCTAAGTTTCCAGAGCAATCTGCAGATCCTTTCTGCTTTGAGCCTACCCTGCCCCATCCTCATCCTCCAGGCCCCAGCTACACAGAGCTACTGTGTTCCCTGAGCATGCCTTTCTGTGGCAGGAAGGATGCTCTTCAAGAAGCCCCACTCCTGGCCTTGAGGGAACATGGGCTGAAAATGGTGGTGGGGGGGGTCCCATTCCCAGGTTAGCTCCTCTGAGAAGGCCTGATGCCCTTCACACTCACCCCCCTCTTCAGTCCTGTGCTGTATTTTGGGTGTCAGGTGCATTTGAACCAAGGAAGAAGGGCAAGTCTGGGGTAGCAGCCAGCATTGTGGTTAGTGGACAATGAGAAAATACAGAAGGTCCAACCCTGACTATCTTTTTGTGTCTCACCATTAGTTTCCTGTTTTCATATCAACACCTGACATATTTACACCTTTTCTAAAAACAGATTTTTTTTTCCCCAGGCACTCTAACCATGATTTTCTCTGAACCCTTATTGTCTAAAACCTAATTCTCAGCCAGAAGACCCTAAGCCTAACCAGACCCTCACAATGGTCAAGGTTCATCTTGCCCCTTGGTTTCTCTCCTCCTTCATGGGTGCCAAGGGCCAGCAGGAATTTCCATAGAAGTCTAGTTTGTAGAAGAGCGGAGGGGGAAGAGCTTGGAGTCAATTTCAAGACGACAACAGGAGACCTTGTCATGTTACTTTCTCAGTGGAAAAGGCTGGCAGGAGCTCATTTCCCCATAGTACTTGGCAAAAGGGAGTAAAAGAAGAAAAGACTCAATGGCTCTATTGGGACAAATGAGAACAGGACATGGAATGGGGCCCTCCCTGCCTTTGACCTGGGTGCTGTCCCTCCGGATGTGTGTTTGATATAGGGAAGGAGGCCAGCAGGGGGCGCCACGAGCCCGGCTGGGGCTGAGCTCGGGGAGCAGCATCACATACCCCTGTCTGGGGCTCATGAATCTTCTCCTCTTTGCCTTGGCCATTCAGCAGACCCTGAGCCTCGACCCACAAGGGAGAGTTAAATTCTGGCTGTGAGACCCCAGGAAGCTAAGCTCGGGGGACTCCTGTCCATGCATCTCTGTAATTAATGAAATTAATGAATTATGAATGAAAAAGGTAAGAGAATGCTTGAACAAGGCAGTTAACTTAATGGTCCATGGAGCAAAGCATGCTCTGAGTGCAAAAGTATACATTCTTTTCAAGCATCCAGGGTGTGATCAAAATATACAGTGAATGATTAAATTTAAAATGTATTACAGTAAAAGACATCAAAATATTTCCCATTCCCCCTTGTTTCAAACACACATATGCCATCACTCTTGCCACTTTGCTGTTTTGTTTTTAAATTTTTTTATTTTTTAAAAGCTCAGCACAGGGCCAGGGATTTAGCTCAGTGGTTCCGGCACCTGCCGTGCAAGCGCAAGGTCCCGAGTTCGATCCCTGATATCAAAAAAACCAAAACCAAAACCAAAAACAACTCAGCACAGCAATGCTTCCCTTATTAAAGGTAATACAAATATTTTCTGTTTTGTTGTAGTCTTTTTAAAATTAAGTTTATTGGTACATTTTAGATATAAAATACAGTTACATTCATCATTGGGATCTTGTACCTTTACATGATATATCTTGGTTCTTATTTTTTCCCCATTCCCCTGCCCTCCCTTCAACCCCTCCACCCTTCCCTATTTACAAAGACTTTGTTTCCATTTTTTCCTTTTCTTATATTTTTTCCTTTCACTTCTTTCCTTTCCCCTGCCCTCCCATTTCCCCTGCCCCTTTAAACCTTTTCTTCCTATTTCACGTTATCAATTATACATTTTGATCCCTATTTACACTTTCAGTTTCTCACACCAGAGAAACTATTTGGTATTTACACATGTGTATCCCATTTATTTCACTTAAGAATATCGCCTCAATGTGCATCCATTTATCTATAAATGTCTTTAGTTTCTTGTTCTTTATGGCTGAGTAGTACTGTCTTTTATTAAAAAAAAAAACAACCCACATCTTCTTTATCCAGTTTCCAGTTGAGGGGCATTTGGGCTGTTTCCAAGCTTTAGCTCTATAGCTTTAGCCACTATAAACTGGGTGTGCATATATCGCTGAGGTATGATTCTTTTCTTTTGGGAAGATACCCAGCAGGGGAATAGCTGGGTCAAATGGGATCTCTAACCCTAGTTTGTTTGGTTTTTTGTAACGGGGATTGCACTCGGAACCTTGTGCTTGCCAGGCAGGTGGCGGCACCACTGAGCTAAATCCCTGGCCCCTAATCCTAGTTTTTTGAGGTATCTCCATATGTTGTTTTGTTTTTTGAGACAAGGTCTTACTTTGTAGTTCAGGCTGGCCTTGAACTCAAGTTCCTCCTGCCTTAGCCTCCAGAGTGCTGGAACTACAGGAATATGCCACCACACCTGGTGTTTCTGCCCCTTTCTGAAGCAGTTCTGGAAGTTCTTGTTAATGCCTTTTTTTTTTTTTTTGGTACCGGGGATCGAACTCAGGTCCTTGTGCTTGCGCAGCAGGCGGGGAAACCACTGAGCTGCATCCCCGGCAGTGCAAGAGGGTACTTGTGGAATTATAAAAGTTGAATGTTGTGTATACATTCCTGATCCTTCTGCCAATATCAAGATGGCTGTTCAAGATATTAAATGACAAGTTAAAGCCGTGTCAGATTCTGAAAATCCCTAGACCCTCCTCTGTCTTCCTTATGGAAGGTTATTACTGGCTCTTCCTGGAGGAAGCATTTGTTGGTTATATTCATAATAGTCTTGTTAATCTTATTGTTTGCCCTACGTATACTTAACTGTTTCTTTGCCCTTGTCTCCTCCAGACTTAAAGCTATACTCCTATTCATGACAAGAATGCCTGACACCTATCATGGGCCTTTAGATAGCCTCTGGAGAATATCTCTGACTGCCGATCACAACTATGACCTTGTTCAGCCTCAAGTAGCCAGAATGGTCATTGCCTCTTAACCTCTCATGACGGTTCAGGGAACCTCTTCTGAGGGGGGAATATAGAGTCAGCTAATTAGGTAAAAATATTATAGGCAGTCAGATACGGCTAGGCCCTTGAGAGAGTCAGGACAAAGGTTAAAAACACATCACAACTATGGCAAGAAACACATCTATTAGAGTCTCAAGACAAAGTGACCAGGCCTCCATACTTTCTCAAAAGACAAACACTGGGCTTAATGAATTCTAGATAGGCATCGGTCACCCTGCTGAGTGACCACGACTTCTGCACCCATCATTTCCTAGAAGAAGTTTTTGTTCTTTCCATGCACATTCATTACATGACTTGTTTCCCAATTGGACCACTATTACCTAAGCAACTATATTTGTAACCTTATTGATTAATCATAGCTGTAACCCACATTGTACCCATGTGGGATTTGCTCTATAAAACTTCCCTGTAAAGTGATGTCCCTGGCTACCCATTCAGGTTCCCTCCTGCCTCTCATGAGCTATCCTATCAATAAATATTTTCCTACTCTTTTTTTCAAATGTAAAATCCTCTCTTTTTAATTACTAAATTAAGAAAGTTAAACAATTTAAAAACATAAACACAAATAAATCATAATAAAAAAGGAACTAAAATTTCAGAAAAATAACAAGGTTCTGTCTCATATGCTTCACAGAGGAGGTTTGGATTTGGGGACAAGTGTCATTAATGAGGGCCATGGAAGTTCATCAGCTTCAGAGTCACATACAACCTGATCCTGGACAGTTCTGACTGCTCAGGGCAGCTGGCTACAGAATTGAAAGCTAATGGGTAGGGGTGGGGAGCCTCTGGGACAAGCCCTCTGCAGACCTGGCTCTCACAGGTTCTCCCCAGGCTCCTACTGGGGCTCTGTGGTGGCAAAGTAGTCTTCCAGAAAGCCCTACAAGTACTCAAAAGTGGGGCACTCTTTGGGGTCCTTTTTCCAGCAGTGGGTCAGGAGCTCATGCACAGAGATGGGGCAGTCCTGTGGACAGGGCATCAGTAGCCGCGCTCCACCTGCTCCAGCACCTCCCAGTTGTTCGTGCCTGGGTATGGCACTCTTCCTTTTGTGACCAGCTCTGTGAGTAAGATTCCAAAAGACCACACATCAGACTTGATTGTGAACCTCCCATGTAGAGCTGCTTCAGGGGCCTTTCACTTAATGGGGAACTTTGCACCTTGTCTTGCTGTGTACTCATTGTCTTCAATTAACCAGGCCAATCCAAAGTCAGCAATCTTGCAAATTAGTCCATTCCCCACTAGAATGTTTGCTGATCGCAGGTCTCTGTGGATATAATTCATGCACTCAATGTAACCTATTCCTGCAGCAACCTGTGCTGCCATGTCCACAAGATTTGGTAATTTCAGAGCTCTTCCTTCACCATCTTTTAAGAAATCAAGTAAACTTCCTTTATTCAGGTACTTGGTGACAATGTAAATGGGTTCTTCAGACACCACCGCTGGGCCAGGAATTTAGCTCAGTGGTTTCGCTGCCTGCTGCTCAAGCACAAGAACCTGAGTTCGATCCCTGGTACCAAAACAAAACAAAACAAAAAAACAGACACTGCCGCATACAGCTGGATCAACTTGTTGTGCTTCAACTTCTTCATGATCTGTGCTTCCTCGAGGAATGATTCAGGGACATTGTGCTTGGTTTAAGAGTCTTTATGGCTATTTTTGTATTTCCATTCCAGGTACCAAGCCACACTTCAGCGAAATACCCCTGCCCCAGCTTCTTCTTCAGAAACAATGGATCAGTGCAACTTCCCGAGCATTTTTAGCCAACCCAGAAGTTTGTGGGGCACAACTGGATGAAATCACAGTTAAGTTCAAACACAAACCATCAGCTTACTCTGAGTAATGTACAAGCTGGTGAAGTGTTTCAAACTGGGCCCGGGTGGTGATATAGTATCCACCATTGTCAAGTTTGCGAATTTTATAATGTTCGACATGGTCTCCTTTCATATCATCTCAATCACTGATAGAAAGTGAATAGGCACCTTTGGTGGCTTCGCTCTCACGGATAAGAAAGGTAACTCTTGGGTTTCCAAATGACAGAAGCTTTCGCTTCACATCTTTGCAGCCAAGTTTTCCAAAGTACCACTCTTCTGCTTGTATATAGTCAACTGGTGCTACATAATTGCTGGGAATATAACCTGTCTCTCCAGTTGTCAAGGAGTGGGCTTCCTACCAGTCTTCTTCCGAGCTATTTAATATGTGAAATTTTCCTCCTTTGTGAAAGCTCAAGTCATCTTCTGTCCGTACTTCAGTCACAAAGAACCACGAATATGTAACTGTATTTTATACCTTAAATGTACCAATAAACTTAATGGGGGGGAAAAAAAAGAACCACAAAGGGTGTCACTCCTGCCAAAGACGGTGAGCCCCTGGCCCCCGACTGCATGGAAGTTGTAGTTTGGGATGGAGGCCGCACCGAAGCTGGGGTCGGGCTGCGGAGTGGGGTCTGTGCCATAGCGGTTCCTGGAGCTCTGGTTCAGGCTGCCATCCCTCTCCTCCGTCGGTTTTGTTGCTTCTTTGTCCTTACATTGCGCACAGCCCATTATCAAATTCTCAAATTTCCGCCAATTACCACAAACTTTATATACACCACATGTCTGTCTTTTTTTTTTTTTTTGGTACCGGGGATCGAACTTGGGTCCTTGCGCTTGCGCAGCAGGCAGCGAAACCACTGAGCTAAATACCCGGCCCACCACAAGTCTTCTGAAACAGCGGCAGGACTGGTCTTTTTCCAAGTCTGGATCAGCATCCTTCCTCTTCAGAAATCTGAGCGGCGCCCGGCTCCGGAGCCCAGGCACATGGTCCTCTACCCGCCCTCCTCCGGCGCGGTCAGGCGGCTCCGGCAGCTCCGCGCCGGCCGGGCTTTGTGTGCACCCTGGGAGTCCTCGGTGCGCGCCTGACGGCGGGAAACGCCGGCTCCGAGCGCAGACTCGCCTCTGCTCCTGGGGCCGGCCGGCTGGCGGGTCTCGGCTGCCTCTGGCTCCGGCGACCCCTCCTCCATTCCCGCAGCCCCCTCCCCGCCGGCTCCGCTCCGGACAGATGGCGCAACTGCCACGACGCGCCTTCGTCGGCGCGGCTGCTCTCAGCTACTCTACAATGTTTTCCTACTCTTAACCTCTGTTGTTCTTAGAATTCATTCTTCGATTTTAGAGAACACAAACTTGGCACAATCAGACATCTAATAGGTTGAGAGATAATAATAGGATGGAAGACAATGAGCAAGAATATTAGACAAAAGATGCCAGACAGACGGATGGGGTAAAAGATGCCAACCAATAGGGCAGCAAAACAGGCTGTGCTGCAGGCATAAGCCCTATAAACTAGATGTTCATGTAAAGCCAGGGCATTTGGTTAAGTTTGGGACAGCACACAGAGAAACAGCTAGTGGCTGTATATACAGCCTCGCAGGCCTGTGAGTCCAATCACTAAGGGGGCATAAAGGTGTCAACCACCTACCCAGTGGCCGGATAGCTACCTCATAAATATCTATCCCCGGCCGGGGATTCAGCTCAGTGGTTATGCCGTCTGCCTTGCAGGCGCAAGGTCCTGAGTTCGATCCCTGGTACCAATAAATAAATAAATAAATAAATAAATAAATAAATAAATGTCTGTTCCAAAGATAGAGATCACTCAAGTGCCAAGGCTGGTCAAATAGCGTATTTAGAGTAACAGAATGCAGAGCACAAGTTCCCTTTCTGCTGAGTTACAGCAGGTGCTAGGGCTGGTGAAGTACACAGACGATGTTGCACCATTGTCCCATCCACCTGAAGAGCCCAAGAAAATCCTCCACAAGGAGGATCAGCTATTTATAACCACACTTGCCTGGTATGTGGATGAGTTGAGCCATGGGCCAGCTGCACAATAGACGGCTGTTGGTGTGCAGCTGGAAACAGACAATATTTAGTTTGATATTGTTACTAGACAAAGTAGTCAATGGTCTAAGCTGAGGGTCATGTAGGTGGTGATTACCTCCTTTATCGCATCCACTGATTGGCAGTATATAGAGGCCTGACTCTATGGCTTTCTATCTAAAGGGCCAGAGGAGGCTAGCAGTTGGCCATCAGTCATGTGGGGCCAAGCCATATGGCAAGACCTATAAGGAAGTAGGACACACAGAAGAGGATAAATAGTAAATTTAAGTGTGGCTGGTGTGCTGGGTGTATAATTCTACTTATTCAGTTTAAACATGGAGACACATCAGTGTAGTGGCTACCAAATTGGGAAGCACAGACTTAAGAGATCCAAAGAGAAGGAAGACATGACCCCTCCCCTGGCAGTGCATTGCAGAGGAATTCACTGGCCTGCTCTAATTATTAATTTATTTGCGCTCCCTGTGCACATGTAACAGGGTCAAGCATTGCATGAGACCTAGGGGACACTGATGCTGCGAGAGCAACATCCAGGCCAGAGGGATTTCTAGCAGGGCCACATGTACACAAAGGTGACAAGCAGAGCCCTGCAAATACTTCCTAGATGTGTTCACAGTAGCAGGAGTTGTGGCACTCAGGGACACAGTGCTGTCAGGATCCCACCCAGTTAGTACTCAGGCCTTCCACAAGGGCCACATCCTGCTTATTGCCACTCATAAGGGGCCAAAGCATAGTGGGATACCTCAAGTGATGAGGCTGAACTGAAAGTGCTAACCTGCAACCTTGGAATCTACCTCCCACCCCATGGCCTACCTCCCTCTAAGAACCCACTTCACCTGGTAGGGTCAACAAGGACATTGTGGAAACTTTCCTGACCCAGCTACCTTTACTCTCTCCACATTGAAATGTAGGACCTACACTTGGTCCTCCTAGGAAGAAAGCCACATGCCCACCCTGACTAACAGTCCCCCCTCATGCAATCCTCTTGTTTCTGTTCATTTACAGTGTTCCTTGCCCAGGACACTGAAACCAGGACCAGGCTAAATGATGGGAGGCAGACTTCTCACACGAACATGTCATTTCCTACTCTTCAATATCAGACCTCTGTGTAGACAGAAAGCTGTGGCTCCTGCTGTCTCAGAGTCCTGCCAGAACTGAGTATGATAGGTGGCAGTACCAGGGCTCACTGTAAAGGAATGCACCATGCCTAAGGTGCATTATGGAACATGAATTCTGGGGCCTTTCACAGAAAAGTCTTATGACCATTTGTCTTAGTTACTTTTCTGTTGCTGAGACAAAAATACCCAACACCCAAAGTTAAAGGAGCAAAGGTTTATTTAGCTCACAGTTTGAAGAGGTTTCAGTCCATAATCAGCTGGCTCCAAGGCAGGGTGGCATGGCAGACAGCCATTGCAGAGGAGAAACTATTCATGGTAGGCAGAAGGTAGCAAAGCAAACAAGGGATCTTAGCAGCTTCATTCTGCCCTTGTATACTCTAGGCTACCAGGATTAGGGTGGTGCCAAACCCATCAGTGGACTGATTTAGTAATCACACACCCTTATTCCCAGCATCACACACTCTATAGATTCAGCCACCTCTGAAAAAACCCCACCTAAGACTATATGAGGCTTTGGAGGGACATCTAGACACAAGCCATAACATCATTGAAATGTCATGGCCAATCATGTGCCATTAGGAAATACTGAGACCTAATCACAGGTCAGATTCATAATGAAATGCAGTTGCTACTGGTTCATTAACAAGGATTATGAAATACAGCCTTGTCCTTTAGAGCCCTATAGACACTGTATGGGGTTCTGATGGGATGTTTTACTTTTTATTTTATATTTTTCTTAATGGTCTTCACAGGGTTTTTATATAAAAGTAAAAAATAGAAGTTAGAATATCAGTTTGTAAAGTGATGCAGGCACAACAAGGGATGATGGCATGGATATACGTGCAATTTAGGGCTGAGGATCAGCTGAGGTGATTGAGGGCTCCACCATATTTAGCACTCATGTCCCTTGAACCCATGGGAGAAGCTATTTCCATGAGGTAATCCTGGTTATTTGCTGCTTCTCTCCATTGATGTCAACCTCACCAACCTCTAGTCCATCACCTGCTAGAAGGAGACACTCCCAGACTCTTATATTGAGGAAACTTGTTGGTATGGTCATGATTGCTCCATCTTGGTTTGTAACAGCTGTCACTTTACCACCAGGTTTAAGGAGAGGAAATAAACCTATAATCCCTTGGCTGATGAGTTTCTGTCCCTCCAATAAGACCTCATAAGGCTTTCCATATATATCATAGGTGAGCAGTCTCTTCCTTGACCAATGAGAGCTGGTACAGGTGTCACTCCAAACTCCTCGGGGAAAGAAGGTGTATTTCCAGGGAGATCATCAAGATTGGATGTCCTAGAAGTCTGGTCCTCTGCTTCACCCTTGGCATCAGTGGCAAACACGTCCACTGTACTTTGATTTGTTGACTTTGTCGATTTTGGTTGGGGCTCATCCTCTATATCTAATTCCTCTAGGGAAGGCACTGGGGTCATTCTGGTAGAGGTGTGATTGATTGAGGTGTGACTGATTGAGCAACAGGTGGCAGGGCAATTGCTGCAGCAAATCTGGGTACCAGATATCACAGAGGTGGCTGGTCACCAAAGCCCCATTGGAGTTCTCCATGGCTGCTTGTGTTGACACAGGGACTCCAGTGTTGCTATCAGTAGCCTGTCTGGTTGTCAGCCTCTCAAGCAACTCAAGATGTGTCTTGTGCTCTTGTTCATTTTTTTTTTTTTTTTTTTTTTTTTGGTACCGGGGATTGAACTCGGATCCTTGCATTTGCGCTTGCGGAGCAGGCGGTGAAACCACTGAGCTAAATCCCTGGCCCTTGTGCTCTTGTTCTTTGTGCTCATGGTTGATGCTCCCTTTGATCCAAGGAAACTCAGGAGGATCTCCTTTTTCTTGAAGCCAAGCTTGATATCATTCTGTAATTCTCTCTTAAATTTAACTTCTTGAAACTCAATTCTGCATTATAGGCCGCTTCTCTTAAAGCAGAATAATGTGAGTCAGTATTCACCCCTACCCAGGCATGGTGGCACACGCCTGTAATCCCAGCACTCAGGAGGCTGAGGCAGGAGGATTGCTGTGAGCTTGAGGCCAGCCCAGGGTACATAGTGAGACCCTGTCTCAAAAAGCCAAAAAAAAAAAAGTATTCACTCCTACTAGGGTACTCTGATATACAGAGGCTACTCCAAGGGAAATTGTTTCTTGGTCAGAGGCAATGTTATGAGGAATTCCATGATGGTGGCTAAGGCATTCTGTGAGCCCATGGATGGTAGTTTTGGCAGAAGCATTACATGTAGGAAAGGCAAATCCATATCCAGAATAAGTGTCTATGCCAGTGAGGACAAAGTGCTGTCCTTTCCATGATGGTAGTAGTCCAGTATAGTAAACCTGCCACCATGTCACAGGCTGATCACCTGGGGAATGGTGCCATATTGAGGACTCAGTGTTGGTCTCTGCTACTGGCATATTGGGCATTCACCAGTGGCTGTAGCCAAATCAGCCTTGGTAGTGGAAGTCCATATTCTGAGCCCAAGCATAACCTTCATCCTTGCCACCATGGCCACTCTGTTCATGGGCCCATTGGACAATGACAGGTAGCTGAAGAAAGAGGTTGAGCACTATCTACAGAATGGGTCATCTTATCCACTTGATCATTAAAGTCCTCCTGTCGCGGTCCGGCCGCAACCTGTTGAACAAGACCTAAGTGGGGACGTGAGGATTGAGAAAGAAGAAACAGAGAGACGGGAGGGCCCACAAAGACCGAGCCTAAAGAAAGACACAGAGATAGAGTCGGGAGGGCTCCCAAGACCGAGCAAGCAAGTTTATTTTCACCTCTCTTTTATACACTCAGTGAGTTAGGTCATTAACCATGACCTTTATCCAAAACACCTGCTTCATTGTTTACCAGTTCTTTGGGAATTCCCCACCCTCATGGGCTTCCTTGTTTCTCGGGCTTACAGAACGTTCATCACGTTCCAGGGCAATCTAATTCGGCAAGTATGTGGTTCCTCATAACATAGTCTCCTTGCTCTATATTATGGAGGGTAAGATTAAACGTGGATCCTCTATGGCTAACACCGCTCTCCACATCCTCCTATACTGAGGTCACTTTTTGATGAGCATTTACATGGGATACAAATATTTTTGTATCCTTTGACCACATGGAGAGGTCTATCCACAGACCTCTTCCCCAAATACCTTTGTTACCAATTTTCTAGTCATGTTCCTTTCCAGTTCCTGACCATCTGGCCTGGCCATTTGCTATAGCCCATGAATCAGTACAGTCACACATCTGACCATTTCTCCTTCCAGGAAAAATGTTCTGCCAGGTGAACTGCCCAAAGTTCTGTCCACTGTGAAGATTTCCCATCACTACTATTCTGGAAAGGGTCTGTAATGCAGCAGCTGTCCGCTTGCAGGTGGTACGTGTATAACCTGCAGAACCATCTGTAAACCAGGCCTTAACCTTCTCTTCCTCTGACAGCTTATTATATGGTACACCCCATAAAGATGCATGCTGGGAAACAGAAGGCAATAGAGCAGGAATAGGAGCTATGGGCATCTGGGCAACTTCATGTAACTTACTTGTACCTTCTGAACCTATTTGGTTCAATCATGTACATATATATGGTTTCCATTTAATGATAGACTGTTGATGTACATGTCCAACCTTATGATTCAGTGAATCAGATAATACCCAGCTCACGATAGGCAACTCAGGTCACATGGTAACCTGGTGTCCCAAGGTCAAGTGTTCAGTTTTCACTAAGGCCCAGTAGCTGGCCAAGACCTGTTTTTCAAAGAGAGAGTAGCTGTCTGCAGATGATGGCAGAGGCTTGCTCCAAAATCCTAAAGGTCTCCACTTGCAATTCACCTATGGGGGCCCACCAGAGACTCCAAACAGCATCTCCACCTGCCACTGACACTTCAAGTACCATCGGATTTGCTGTATCATATGGCCTCAGTGGCAGAGCAGTCTGCACAGCATCCTGGACCTGATGTCATCAATGTAATGGATCATTGTGATACCTTGTAGGAGAGAAAGGCAACCAAAACCCCTGTGAATTAAGTTTTGTTTTGTTTTGTTTTTGGTACCAGGGATCGAATTTGGGTCCTTGTGCTTGTGAGGCAGGCGGCAGAACCACTGAGCTAAATCCCTGGCCCCCCTGTGAATTAAGTTGTAACACAGGGTTAGACAGTTAATATAACCCTGAGGTAGGACAGTGACGGTGTATTGCTGGCCTTGCCAGCTGAAAGCCAACTGTTTCTGATGGGCCTTATGCATAGGTATGGAGAAGTCCTTGATAGTGGCACTAATTTCTGCAATCCTTCTAGGGATATACTATTTTTGGTTTAGTATTTTACTAGGCAAAGGGAACTAACGGCTTTCATTTGGCCTTTCCAACCATAATAGCTCTCACACCACTGGTTAAGAAACCAATATGAGGATTCTGACAAGTACTAGGTATATCTATCTCAATTATGCATTCTGCAATGGGGGAAATGACTACAGGATGGATTCAAGGAACTACTAGACCCACTGTGAGTCAGACATTTGTTAAAACTCTATTGGTCTTGGCCTGGGATTTAGCTCAGTGGTTCCACTGCCTGCCTTGAAAGCACAAGGTCCCAAGTTTGATCCCTGGTACCAAAAACACCCCAAAAAACTATTGGTCACCTGACCTCCATAGGCCCCTACGTTTACTGGAGGACCACAGTGATGTTTTGGATCCCCTGGAATCAGCATTAATTCAGAACTTGTATCCAGTAGTCCCCAAAATGTCTGATTATTTCCCTTCCCCAAATATATAGTCACTCAGGCAAAAGGCCTTAGGTCCCTTTTGGGAAGGATGGGAGAAAGACTGACCATATAAGTAAATTTTTGGTCCACCAGGATCCTTCCCCAAAGGAACCCAGTCTCTTCTTCATTCAAGGGCTTCTGGCTCTGGAAACTGGCTCAGAGCCAGAAACTTTTGAGGAGCCGTGATTCCCTGTTACCATGATTTGAAGTATGTTTCTTCTGTTCACTTGCCCTTAAAGTTTTTCAGTTATGTAAATCTAGTAAAAATTCTGTAGGCTGCCCGGGAACATTCCCATCTATTTCACTTTTGGGAACACTGTGGCTAATCAGCTTACACATAGGCTTACACATGTCAAACCATTCTGATCATTGTTCTGCTTCTGCTGTCCATTAGGGTAAGTACATGCACCTTTCCTTTAGCAATTAAGTGCTGTCACTTGACTTCTACCATTCCAGGATCCAATCAAGCCCATTGCCCTTAAGTTTCCCAATTGAGGGGCCGGGGATTTAGGTCAGTGGTTTTGCCGCCTCCTGGGCAAGCGCAGGGACCCGAGTTCGATCCCCGGTACCAAAAAAAAGTTTCTCAATTGAGTCAGCATGGTCCCCACTGTAAGGTCTGGCATACAGAGAAGAGAAATGATAGAGTCTTCAGGGATGTTGGTGTCCCTCACAATCTGTTTCTCAAGATGTTAGGAAAGGATACATTTTCCAGATCATTCCAATGTGGCAGATTTGGTTTGACATAAATCCACTCCAATATTCCCATTTTCCTAAGCCTCTGAATCCCCTGATCAACAGTAAACCATGGAATACCAGGCATCTATGACTCATTTGCAGTGGGCCATCTTTTGATCTCTACTTCTGCCAACCAGACATATAAACTATTAACACCTTTCTTTACTCCACAAGCTGTAACATTAAATTCAAAATTTCCTGCTTAATGGCCCATATCAACAAACTCAACATAATCCAGGTGTATATTTTTGCCACCATTATCCCACACCCATAAAATCCATTCCTACATTTGCTTATCAGGCCTCTGCTTATAAGAGTTAGAAAACCCAAGAAGTTCTTTGGGAGAATAGTAGACCTCTTCATGGGTTACACTATGTACCTCACCCTTAGGAGCCCTCTGATTGGAGCCTGGTTATAGGCCTAGGGGAAAAGTGAGTGGTGAGGGTGGGTCCTGAGGAGTGTTAGCATTGTCACGCTTGGTTAACACAGGATTACTTTCTCCAGGTGTACTAGCAGAGGCCAACACCACAGAGAATAGGGGGTGGGGATCCCTCCACCACGGTTGGTGGGGAAATCTCTTCCGCTGGCAAAATAATCTCATTAGAATCTAGGAGCTCAGCCTCCTCAGCCTCCTCAGGATCCTACCAAATATCTTCAACCCAGTTTATAGGATCCCATTCTTTTCCAATCAGTACCCTCATCTTTACTTCCGATTCCTCACACTATTTTTCAGCCAATCAAATTATGAGGGCCTGTGTTTAGGTTCTTGCAATCTCAGCCCTGCAGCTAGAGGGGAGATGATTTTCTTTCAGGGCACACTTAAAAACTTTAAAATTTTTTACGTGTGTCTGGAGCTGGGAATTTGAATCTTTGAGCTCCTAATTTTCCTTTATTAATTTGTCCTCAGTCAGAAGACTTTAGATTTCCTACGGATGTTTTGAGCTCATTGTTTTCCTTCACTAGTTTGTCCAGAGATGCTAAGACCAACCAGCCAGCATCATTATATTTCCCACTCTACCAAAAATATTCCAGTTTTATATATGAAGTCACTAAATTTCTTATATCTCACAAGTGGTAAATTAGGATAATCAAATGCATCTACACTGATTTTTTTTTTTTTTTTTTTTTGTACTGGGGATCGAACTTGGGTCCTTGTGCTTGCAGGGCAGGCGGTGGAACCACTGTGCTAAATCTCCAGCTACACTGAGTATTAGAGTTTACACCAAAGGGCCGGGGATTTATCTTATTGGTTCCGCCACCTGCCTTTCAAAAAAAAAGAGTTCATACCAAGGATTATCAGTATTCCCCATAGAATTAGAAGGAGAGACCATGGCATCTTTAGGTCTCGTCAAATTAGAGAGCCAACTCCAAGAACCCCTAAGGTCATTAAAGAATTTCATTTTTACAATTCTGTTTCTCTAGAGTCACTCCTGGTACCAAAATCTGTATCAGTCAGTGCTTACTACAGAAATAGATTTAACACAAGTTATACAAATATATAAGAATTTACAAGACCGGCTTACAATGGCTGCCCACAGTGTCAGGTGTGGAAGAGTGCAGAAGGTTTGTCTGCCCACTGGAGATCCAAAGGATCCAGGTAAAGGGCTAGAGCTCACTGTAGTGTCCCATACGAGTCTGTATCAGAAGGCTGAAGGGTTGGTGCTGGATGCTGAAGAGTCTGCACTGGAAGCCAGGAGATGATGTCCAAGGTGAAGACAAAGAATGGAAGTCCTCAAATAGGAGCAATCTTTCCTTCTTCATTTCCCTTTTATACCATTCTGTCGACATCCTCCCTAGAGTGTGTCTTCCACACCCAGAACTATGCTGAGCCCATCTAATTGGGCATTTTCTACCCAAGTTCACACAATCAACTATCACAGGAGGGGATTTCAGAAGGGAGGGGACTTGAGAAGCTGAAATGGGCACAACTCTATCAATGATCAGAGTAGCCCCTTAATTAAGGACAAGTTTTTAAGGGGATCCTGAGGTAGGCTTGAGTCTGATTGGTCATTATCTCAGTCCTGGTTTTGTGGCTCTGGAGAAATCCTTATGGCTTGGGGGGTCATTCTGTGAGATGATTGCTCTTGTTCTGGGAGCAATTCAGTGGTTTGGAGGCTTTGCTGGAATCTAGGTTGATTTTGCATTTAGAGCAATGACTAGGAACTTCTTGGTATTCACTCTGGGTGGTAAACACTGACAGCTGACTGTCCTTGCAAATTTTTAATCTTGATGTCTTCAGTCCTGAAGGAAGACGAGATAGGGTAGATAAACTTAGGACTAATAAATCTTGTATTAGCAGTTTTTGACAGACACTGCCTAAATGATGAACACCTCCTGCCTGCAGGGCTAAGCAGAGATGTGGCCCAAAGTTATAGATAATAAACTGGACAGATATAAAATGAAGACAAAGGATGCTGAGCTTTACATTGCTTTAGTTCCCTATCAGGAGCAATGCTACATAATTTTAGGGAAAAATCATTTGATTAGGCCTAGTTCTCCTGCCTACAGGCCTCCAGTCACAACTGAGACCTCAATGATCCTGTGATGCTGTGATGCTCCAGGGCAAGGCCACACCAGTGGGAGACATCCCACTGAACCAAATCTTCATCTATGTAGTTCCTCATTGTTCTAGGATCATCCTGCTCCCTCTGAGTCAATTGCTACTTTTGTTTATGGTGATGTTCTGAATAAAGGTGAGGCAAGCTGGGGGTCTGGGGTCTTTGCCACCCAGAGCAGCACTGATCAGGCCCAAAGCTCAGCTTCTTCCCAAAGTCTCATTTTTTTCTACCTCTCCTGTATAATAAGTTAATTCACCTTGTGCTCCCATGGCTTGCAGGAGACTAGGACTTACTGCAGAGGTTCTAGTAATGTCCCCTTTCCCTGATCCCTACAGTTACCCACTGGGCAACTGTAGACAAAAGTAAAGAGTTACTATTTTTAGCAAAAAGCAGCTTGACTGAAAACAATGCTGTGATGATCTCACTACACAGAGGAGAATTAAAACGAAAAGACTGGGAAGTGATTCAAATAGGGAAAGTATTGTGGCAAATTGAGAGTTGAAATGATCTGTTAGAGACAGGAGAGTTGGGTAAAATAAAAAAGTTTATTGCCAGGCAATGGACAGCCTCAGGAAACGAGTCCTTCTAGGCTGACCACGAGTTAAGACAGTTTCTCCTTTTTATACCTTTTACAGGGTAGTTTAAGTTGTAGTTACACAGCAGAATGTGGCAAGGGCATGATAAAGCAACATTAGGTGGCAAGGGTAGCTTAAATTGCCATCATACAGGGTATAGCAAGGGTGTGGTGCAGCAGCATTAGGTACGGGGTACTTAGATAAACACACTTTAAGGCCAGTTTCCAATCTCTCTAGGAGCAGGCTGCCCCACAAGAGGGAGAAGGCCCACCTGGAGTTTTCAAACAGGGACAAGTTTCAAACAAGTTTCAGACAGGGTTTTAGCACAGAGTTCATTAACAAATATTTTACAATAATTATCCATTCCAAGTTATGTTTGGCAGCTCTTTTGCCTCAAAAGCACCAGTCACCTCACTGTGAACAATTTGTCTGAGCACATGAGCACTACAAGAAAATATTTCATGTTCTCCAATTTGGTCCTTGAGCCTCTAAGTTTTTGTTACTCTAAAAAATTTTGGATGCTATTATGAAAGGAATTATTTGCCCTATTTCTCTCTCAGTGAGTCTGTCATTCGTGTAGAGGAAAGCTATTGATTTTTGTGTGTTGACCTTGTAACCAGCTACTTGACTGAATTTGGTTATTAAGTCTAGAAGACTTTTGGTGGAGTTCTTGGGGTCTTCTATGTAGAGTATCATGTCATCTGCAAATAATGACAATTTGACTTCTTCATTACCTATCTTTATTCCTTTTATTTCTTTCTCTTGTCTAATTGCTGTGGCTAATGTTTCCAGAACTATATTGAACAAGAGTGGTGACAGTGGACATCCTTGTCTTGTTCCTGATTTTAGTGTGAAGGATTTCAGTTTTTGACCATTTAGTATGATATTGGCTGTTGGTTTTTCATAGATGACTTCTATCAGTTTGAGGTAGAGACCATCTATTCCAATTTTTTGTAGGGTTTTTATCATAAATGCATGTTGGATTTTGTCAAATGCTTTTTCTGCATCTATGGAGATAATCATATGGTTTTTGTCCTTGGCTCTATTGATATAGTGTATTACATTAATTGATTTGCGTATGTTGAGGCATCCGTGAATCCCTGGGATGAATCCCACTTGATCAGGGTGTATGATCTTCTTGATGATCTTCTGGATTCTATTTGCCATTATCTTATGAAGGATTTTTGCATCTATGTTCATTAATGAGATTGGCCTATAGTTCTCTTTTTCAGTTGGGTCTTTCTCTGCTTTGGGGATCAAGGTGATGCTTGCTTCCAGGAATGAATTTGGGAGTATTGCTTCCCTTTCAATTTCATTGAAGAGTTTAAACAGTAGTGGCAGCAGTTCCTCTCTAAATGTCTTGTAGAATTCAGCAGTGAAGCCATCAGGGCCTGGGCTTTTCTTAGTTGATAAGTTTTTAATTACATTTTCAATTTCATTGCTTGATATTGGGTTGTTTAGAATTTTTAGGTCTTCTTCGTTCAACTTTGGTAATTCATATGTATCTAGGAATCTGTCCATTTCTTCTGTGTTGTCCATCTTATTGGCGTATAGGTTCTGGAAGTAGGTATTGATGATCCTCTGGATTTCTGCTGGGTCTGTTGTAATTTCACCCTTTTCATTCCTAATTGCATGGATTTGGGCCTTTTCTTTCCTTTTTCTGACAAGGTTGGCTAAAGGTTTGTCAATTTTGTTGATTCTTTTGAAGAACCAACTCTTGGCTTCATTGATTTTTTGTATCATTCTCTTAGTCTCCATGGCATTGATTTCTCCTCTGATCTTTCTAATTTCCTCCCTTGTATGAGCTTTGGGGTTGTCCTGCTCTTCTTTTTCTAGAAGCTTGAGGTTCAGCATCAGGTTGTTTAATTGGGCTCATTCTGTTTTCTTAATATGCGTATTCACTGCTATGAATTTCCCTCGTAAGACTGCTTTCATTGTGTCCCATAGATTCTGATATGTTGTATTGTCATTGTCATTTAATTGAAGGAACTGTCTGATTTCTTCTTTAATTTCCTCTGTAACCCATTGGTTATTCAGAAGTGTGTTGTTCAATTTCCATGTGTTTATGAAATTTTTTGAGTTTCTTTTGCTATGGATCTCCAATTTCATTGCACTATGGTCTGATAATATACAGGGGATAACTTCAATTCCTTTGCACTTACTTAAACATGTTCTATGAGTGAGTATGTGGTCTATTTTTGAGAATGACCCATGTGCAGCTGAGAAGAATGTGTATTCTGATTTTGTGGGGTGGAAGACTCTGTAAACATCTGTTAAGTTCATTTGTTCAAGAGTTCATTGAGTTCTAGTATTTCATTACTTATTTCACAATAGCATCCAAAAAACTGAAATACCTAGGAATTATCCTAATGAAAGAAATCAAAGACCTCTTCTCTGAAAACTATGGCACTCTGAGAAGAGAGATTGAAGATGATATCAGAAAATGGACAGACATCCCCTGCTCCTGGGTAGGAAAGATTAATATAGTGAAAATGGCCATACTTCCAAAACTGTTATGTAGATTTAATGCAATTCCAATTGAGATCCCAGCAGCATACTTCATAGACCTTGAGAAAACAATCCAAAAATTCATTTGGAGCAAGAAGAGACCCAGAATAGCAAAAGCAATTCTAGGTAACAGAGACATGGCAAGGGGTATCACAATCCCCAACCTGCAACTATACTACAAAGCTACTGTGATAAAACAGCATGGTACTGGCAAAGAAACAGACTTGAGGACCAGTGGAACAGATTAGAACATGCAGAAACAACACCAGACACACTCAGCCATCTCATCTTCGACAAAGGAGCCAAACACCCTCACTGGAGGAAAGATAGCCTCTTTAATAAATGGTGCTGGAAAAATTGGGCTTCAACTTGCCAAAGATTAAAACTAGACCTATATCTCTCACCATGAACTAAACTAAAATCAAAATGGATTAAAGATCTAAATATTAAAATAGAAACTCTGAACCAGTTGGAACAGAGGTTAGGTAGAACCCTTGAAGACATCAGTGTAGGAAAAGATTTTATGAACAAAACTTCAGTTGCCTGTGAACTAGCACAAACAATCAACAAGTGGGATCTCTTCTTATTAAAAAGCTTCTGCACAGCAAGAGAAACCACCAGCAGTGTGAAGAGACAACCCCCAATGTGGGAAAAAATCTTCACCTGCTCTTCCTCAGACAAAGGTCTACTATCTCAAATCTATAAAGAACTTCAAAAGATCAGACCTCCCAAATTTAAAGACCCAATCCGAAAATGGGCATCTGAAATGAACAGACATTTCTCAGACAAAGAAGTAGAAATAGCAAATAAATACATGAAAAAATGTTCAACATCACTGGTCATTCGAGAGATGCAAATGAAAACAATGCTGAGATTCCACTTCACTCCAGAAAGAATGGCTGCTATCATGAAATCAACCAATAACAAATGCTGGTGGGGCTGTGGGGAAAGAGGAACCCTGCTCCACTGCTGGTGGGAGTGTAGACTGGTGCAACCACTGTGGAAATCAGTACGGAGATACCTCAAAGAACTAGGACTGGAAGTCCCATTTGACCCCGCTATTCCACTGCTGGGGATCTTCCCCAAAGAATTAAAAGAATCATGCCACAGTGATATATGTGCACCCATGTTCATAGCAGCACAGTTTGTAATAGCTAAAACTTGGAAACAGCCCAAATGCCCATCAACTGGAGAATGGATAAAGAAAATGTGGTTTTTTAATAAAATGGAGTACTACTCAGCCATCAAAAATGAGAAATTAGAGACATTTATAGCTAAGTGGATGCACATTGAGGCAATACTCTTAAGTGAAATAAATAGGACACACATGTGTAAATACAGAATACTTTCTCTGGTGTGAGAAACTGAAAGTGTAAATAAGGACTAAATGTATAATAGGTCATGTGAAATAGGAAGAATAGGGGCAAAGGGGAAGGAAGTGGGAGGGCTAGGGGAAAGGATAGAAGGGAGTGGGATTAATATGAGAAAATGGAAAAATAGGAACAAAATCTTTGTAAATAGGGAGGACTGGAGGGGTTGAAGAGAGGGCTGGGCAAGGGTGAAAAATAAGAACCAAGAGAGACTGTGTAAAGGTGCAAATTTCCAATGATGAATGTCATTATATTGTATACCTAAAATGTACCAATGATTAGAATGAATAATCGATAATGTAAAATAGGAAGAAAAGGTCCAAAGGGGTAGGGGTAGTGGGAGGGGCAGGGGAAAGGAAAGAAGGGAAAGGAAAAAATGATGAGAAACGGAAAAAATGGAAATAAAGTCTTTGTAAATAGGTAAGGGTGGAGGGCATGAAGGGAGGGCTAGGAATGGGGAAAAAATAAGAACCAAGATGCATTATATAAAGGTACAATTCCCAATGAGAAATGTAATTGTGTTGTATACCTACAATGTACCAATAAAAGAATTTAATACAAAAAAAAATTTTGTTACTCTTCAATTTATTTATTTATTTATTTGCAGTACTGGGGATCGAACTCAGGATCTTACTCTTGCCAGGCAGGCACGGCACCACTGAGCTACATCCCTGGCCCAAAATTTTGTTACTCTAACTCAGTTCTTCCATTTTACAAAGTGCCTGAAACCTGTCAGGAGATCAATGGTCAGTTTTCACAATTTGTTATTCAGCAACAGAGATAAATAAATGGGAGTAAATTGAAATGATTTAAATTTTTCTCCATGGAATCCGTGCACCTGTGACCTTTTATTCTGATGTATGTAAATTTTTACTATTTAATAAAATTATAAATATGATCATACTGAATAATCTAGTTGAGGATTATAAACAAAGCCTGGAATATTTAATACATATAGAGGAATGATCCCTACTTGCAAATAATGGGGAAAAAAACTCTAAAATAAGCTTGTATAATTAGTATGTTAAGTCTAATCCGATAGAAAGTGATGGCAATGTAATAGTATCTTCATAATAAAAAAATATAGAGCTGGGGATGGAGGTCAGTGTTAGAGTGCTTACCAGCATGCATGAAGCCCATAGTGTTCCATCCTCAGTGCCACCACCAAGAAATAAAAATTAAAAAAAGAAGGAAAAGGCCAGGGATTCAGCTCAGTGGTTCCACTGCCTGCCTCGCAAGTGCAAGGTCCAGAGTTTGATCCCCAGTACCAAAAAAAAAAAAGACGGAAAAAAGGGGAAAATTTTTTTGGTCATGATTGAATATTTGACTAAGGTTACTGTCAACTGGAGAAATAGCACCAATTAAAACCTCTTTTCTGTTATAATTGAATAAAAATTCTGATTAGATTGAGGAAGTGTGGCAGGGTATGACTAGAGAGGGGGGAAAAACTCACAAATAAAAGGCCTTCCTGTATCCCTGACCCAGACCTGAGCTACCATGGAAGGTGCTGGAGGACAGAGATTCTAACAAAGGAAGTGAGTGTATTATTGTATCTTTGGTTTTCCCTTCTTAGATGTCTAGAAAATAGCAGGTATGACAGAGAGGGATGAAAATAATTAGATAATTAATGACTCCTTACAAGTGCTATCTGCCTGTCAACCCAGTATTTGAAAAAATCAATCACACTGGACCCCACACTGGAAGTTGTGAGCAGTACATTTGCATTCAACTCCAGGGCTTCAGGAAGGATGCATCTCTTATTTTATGAATCAGAAAATTACTTGGATTATTGTAAAAGAAAGTGAGACGACACCACATTTCTGTTTGTGATATAGATGCAACTGTGTCGTGTATCCAGTCACATCTGCTGGCACAACTGGAGGGTCCTGATGAGCACGGATCCTTCCTTTACCTCAGAACAAGATTATCTGTATTTTTTTCCAAATAGAATCTCAAATCCCTGAAGACATGGAGCAGATGTGTTAGTATTTGTACTCATAGTCTTATTCTAGTGATTACAAAGTTGGAATACAATGAGTGTATGCATGTGAACATTGTGTCACTGTCACCACTAAAGTCATTCAACTCATGGAAATTTGTTCCCATGTACATATCCCCCAGACAGTGGACATGGCAGAACTCTTACTAGAAGTAAGCAAATGTGCCTTCTGTACAATTTACTTTGGAAACCAATCTACCTAAACTGTGGGTTTATCTTCTGCTTCAACTGCATAGTCACTGCAGAAAGAGCCCCACGGGGAGGCTTTATGTGCTACTTATGTGCTGTGGGCTCTTGGAAGAAGGACAGCAGGCTCCATCAGCAGCTGGGGAAAGTAATCTCCAAGATTGAGGAACTGGAGCCCCAAAGGAGAGCTACTCTACAGAGGAACCCAAGGATGTGGAAGTTCCCATGTAAGGCATCTGCACATTCCACTTTCTTCCCACTACAGGACTATGAAAAATCACCTTAGGAATTGGCTCTCCATTTCCATATGGGGATTAGCTGATCTCTGGTACCTAATATTGTGAATCCTCTAGCATCAGTGGTTCTCAGCCCTGACAATACGTAGAATAGCCTGTCGATCTTTAACAAAAAATACTAATGTCTAAGCCATGGCTTAGATGAGGGATTCTCAAAAGTTAGTGAGTAAAGATTATCTGGGGATTTTGTTAGAATGCATATTCTCAATTAGGAGATTTCAGGATTTCTGACACTGCCTGATTGGAGACTACATTTAGAACAACAAAAACTTAGACCCACCAAATCTAAGCTTCTCTCTGGCTGAGATGCCCAAAGGTCTTACATTAAACCACCAGGGAATTCTAATGCACAGTGGATGTTGGCCCCCACTGTACTTCATGACTTTACCCTACATTGAGAGAGGGGTAGTGAGGCTTGTGGTGGCTGTTCCTGCGGGTGTTGGATGATTTGCAGACTCTGGTATTGTACACCAACAATGACCTTGGCCACAGAAAATAATATCAGACCCCATATTTCTGGAGAGAAGGGACATGAATAAAGAGATTATGCCAGGCCTGGGAAAAGAATTACACCTATAGATGATGGTAGTTTCTTACCAAGGGCCTCATACTATTGTGTTGGCTTCTGCATGGTACTTTTCCTGACACTCCAGATTTCTACTCATCCACCCACTTCTGCAGGGAATGTGGAGCAGATTCACTCTGTCCTGGTCATCTTTGGAACACTCTTCTTCCTTTCTTGTCAAGGTCTACTCATTTCTCTTACCTACCAATTCACCATCTCATAGAGATAAATCACCTAATATTTTGTTTTAAGATGTTTGATAATGTTGAGAAGCGATGAAGCCTTTCAGAAGTGGAGCCTGGTGGAAGTATTTAGGTCACTGGGGGCTGAACCCTGAGAAGGGATGGTAGCCAACCCTGGTCCTGAGTCCCTGTTTGGGTGCCAACTGTGGCCAACCCACCCAGCTGGCCTTCACTGCAGGTCTCAGGTTCCTGCCTGAGGTTAGTTCCCCAAGTGCCACCCGTGGGGAACCAGCCCACACCTCCAAGCTTTCCTCACCCAGGCACCACTTGTGGGAGACCTACACCGACTTCTTTGTTCTCTCTGACCTGGGGGCATACAAGGATGAATGACAAAGAGACAGGGAGTCAGCTTAACCTGCAGGCAGCCAAGGGCTGTCCCCTCTAGTAGGCAGAGGAGGCCCCAGCATCTGGCTCATTTTACCTTTATTCACCAAAACACGAGAATAAGCAATCAAAGTAACATAAGATTCATCTGCTTTCCAATATCCATTAGTACATGCTCAGGTAAACAACTTAATCTCAGCTGTCTTAACTTTTCCCTAGAATCTGCAACATGCAATCACCCCTGAGTGCAGCCTTTCTTGTTTGTGCTCACTGAGGAAGCCAATTAGGCCTCAGTTTTCCTCTGGTCTCCCACAAGGGATGAATGTAGTTTTGTCATACCCTTGTTAGTTCTCTCAAGAGTGATATTTTACAAAGAGAGCCCCAGGCTTATGAATCCCTCTAGCTTCCTGTCTCAACATGCGATCTCTTCCTCTTGGATGTGCACCTATCATGAAGAGGCTTTCACCAAAGATGAGCAAATACTAGAACCGTGTTCTTGAACCTCCAGAACTGTGAGCTACACACACCTCTAAAGTATCAAGCCAAGGGCATTTTGTTATAACAATGGAAAAAAAGACTGATATAGTAGATGACAGAGATCACCTTGCTCTCTCCTCTGGATCCTCTACCCTGGGCTCTGTGAAGTTAGAGGGCTTTGAGAAACACTGCAAACAGTTGCTTGCCTTTGAGAGAGAGTCTGAAGGAAACATTCCCACTTCTCACTTCTATTGGCCCATTACAGCTCTTATTTCTAAACATATCAAGCTGGTATTCCAACTGTGATGTACATGCCTTGAAGAATCATGATCATAGCAGCTGCTAATGAGAGCATTCTCTGGGGTTGTGAATGTTTTCTCTATATCATAAACATTTCGGCTACTGGGCAATTGAAACATAGCTTGTCTAATACGGTTCTGAATGTTTGGTTTTATGTATTTAATTAAAATATAACAGGCACATCTGTGTAGTGGCTGCACACTACATAGCAAAGATCTTGAGAACCAAAGATGAGGAAGAAATGATTTCCTCCCCTCGTGTTGCCTTGCAGAGGAGTTTGCTGGCTGCATCCTATTGCTCATTTATAGGTGCTCCCTGGGCACATGCATGAGTGTCAGGTATTCTGAGGCTGTGGAGACACTAAAACCATGAAATCAACATCCAGGCCCAGAGAAATTCCCAGTAGGGCCTAGTGAAATGGTGATTAGCAGGGCCCCACAAACCCTGTCTAGACAGAATCTCAACAGCAGGAGCAGGGAGTGAGGGTGTCATGACACAGTTTTCAGGAGCCCACCTTCATCTCCATGACCCTTGGTCATGGCCTGGGCAGATTCATGGCTCAGTGTGGGGCCCAACAAACTGGACAGTGAGTGGCAAGAACCTTTATATACCTCCACAAGATCCCAGTAAGGTGGAATTAATCAGCTACTTGTGGGGCCTAAGACAGGGCTGAGCTCTGGGATGAAGAGGAATGAGAGACAGGAGGGACCAGCCAGGGCCAGGATTGCTCTCCCCATCAGTGGGAGGACACAGAATTTGAGACTGAAGATTTTAGAATACGTCAGAGATACCGTGAAAGTGATGGCATCTTGGCCATACTTGGGAGCAGTGTGGTCCACCTGGACTGAGGGATCAGTCCCCATCACTGTGCTGAGCTTGTCCTCCACTGGAGTTCATGCCCCCCACCTACTCTGCAGCTAGATGGGCTGCAGCTTTGCTGGCCATGCCCTGTGATACTACTCCATTTCAAATGTTTTTCTGTGGCAGGCAACCCTTGGCCAGCAGTGTCTACACAAGCATCAGTTGTCAGGCAAATCCTGGGAGCAGGTGAAACATAGAAACTGCTCCCTAACCTAACCCCACTGAACTCAGACCTGGTAACCTCTCGTGCCTGGCCTGACCCTGTATTCTGTCACTGATGACCTGTGTTCTGGTCAGTCTGGGTCAGAGAACTGAACGACTAAATTCTATTCTCTGCTTCTCACTGATTCCAACAAATAAAAGTGGTCAGTTTATCACAGGCAGATGGAAAAAAAATCTATAGAAAAGGAAGTGCTTCTCTGTACATTTTTAGGACGACATCATGGCAATAATGAAGGCAGTGTTCCCCTCAACCTCACACAGGAGCCCAACTATCATCCAAACTCTGAGCAAGACTAGGTCCAGGCGAGGATGCTCTACTCATTTTCCTGAGCTTCTCATCTTGGAATCTAACTCTCCTATGTATTGCATGGCCAGGTTGCCCATCATGTCTTCCTTCTACCCCTCTAAATCTTATTCTTCTTAAAGTGTAGCTCAAGGTTCTGCCCTGTACTCATTTCCCCCACCCCTGAGCCCTCAGGGCAGCAGCTCATGAAATCTTAGATCATCAGTGCTGGTAACACTGAATTTTGACCTTTAGTCACATGGACCAGCAGTCCCCTTGTATATCACTGAGAAACAGTGCCAGAGATAAAAGATTTCTAGTACAATGTGGTCATGAGAAGACAGTTTCTGGAGTAAAGAAGTGAATTTTTTTTTTTTTTTTTGGTACCGGGGATCAAACTCAGGTCCTTGCACTTGCACAGCAAGCAGCGAAACCACTGAGCTAAATCCCCAGCCCAAAGTGAAATTTTTTAAAACAAGTGGACTCATTTTTTAGGGAAAAATACTGACACAAGCAATCATACATGATTGAAATGCAATACAATTTATACAGGAATCAGGATTCATGGTAATACAAGATTTATTAGTCCTAAATTTACCTAACGTGTCTCATCTACCTTTAAGGCTAAGGACCAGTGAGTGCCACTGAGGGCTTCCCATCTAATTCCAGGATGATTAAACCAGTCTGTTGCAAACTATCTTTGACCTGTAAAGTTATATGACCTGTGTATACCCAGCTCGAGGGGTGTCCATTCCAAGTAGTTAGTATCATTAAGCCAATGAGAATAAGAGTGATTTCTTTGCTCCAAACATAAGGGGGCTAACTTTTCTGCTAAGTTGCTCTATAGTTGGAGTTAACTACATACAATCATCCCATATCTGAAAGTAGCCATCTTGATATCTGATTGTTGTCTCTCACAATAGAACCCTTACTCTTACTTAACAGAAGCTTTACTCGTGCCTATAGAGAGGATTTAGTGGCATTTTTAGAAAAAAATTTGATTATGTCCAGGATCATTCAGGGTGGAGTTTATAGGCCACTCAGTTACCTTGTAACAGTGGGCTAAGCTATGAACCACTGAACTTTTTCATGTCTCATCAATGTAGTCTTGTAGTTTATTCCAATCATTTCCTTGAAGTGAGGATACCTACCAAGGAAGTCCTGATGTACTTGACAAGGGAAGCAGGCCATATATCCAGCAAGAGGTTTGTTGTAACAACTCTGCATATTCCTGTGGCCACCCTAGAAAGGAATTGCACTCTCTTTTAAGTGGTAAAGTAATTAGTAAAAAGGATAGAAGTAACATCTTAGGTTACTTATCTGGAGACTTTGTTTTCTTTTTGAACAAGAATTTTAAGTCTTCTGTGAGTTTACAGCTGTATTTGGATGGTTGCTCACATTCAGTGACAGTCTCTGGTTCCCAGGGCTTGAATTGGGTGTGATATATTCAGGAATCCAGGCTTGCTACCTTGACAGCTGATGGAGTTGACAGGATCACTGTGTATGGTCCTTTCCAAGTTTGTCCTAGGGAAGGGGATGATGAGAGAAGACTTCACCAGTACTAAATCTCCAGATTGGAATATGGAATTTCCCTTTTCTTTAAGCTGAGCTGTTAGCTGTGGAAGAGTCTGTTGGAATTTAGCCAGTGAGGTAACATCTTTTAGTAAGGCCTCTGTTTCTCTCTCAAAGAGAAAATCATTAGTGAGAAAAGGGCATCCTTTTCAAGAATGGACCAAGGTCTAGAATTTGAGGTGTATTTCTTACAACTTTGATAAGAGCTAAAGGTAGTAAGTGAGGCCATTGTAAGTGGGTTTCCTGAGCCGTTTTGCAAAGGGGTCTCTTTAGGGTATCATTCATTTTCTATACCTTTCCCAATGATTGTGGCCTCCATGCACAATGAAGGTGATAAAGAATGCCCAGTGCCTGAGAGACACCCTGTGTGACTGTTGCTTTAAAAGAAGGCCCATTATCACTTTGTAAGCTCTTAGGAAGTCCAAATCTGGAAATGATTTTTAAGACCAAGTGTCCCTCTGTCTACAGTTGTAATATGTTCTCACCCTCTGCACTGACTCCCTCTAGGGCCTAGCCTTGTTTGCCTATAACATTTCTACCTAACTTAGCCATCTACAAAAGAGCAAAAAGGGCAGTGATAACTTAGGTTTTTAGAATTTAAAGGCCAGACACCTCTGACTTTTTGGTGCCTCCCACTGAATTTCTCCCTGGCGTCTAGGCATGGTGATCTCTTAGGCTTTTGTTATTTTATTTTGTACCTCTTTTAAGAAAATAGAAGCATAGGTAACCATTAAGGTGATGTTTACAGTTGAAGGTAGAGAAAGAAGTGACTCATTCAGCTCCTTTGTTTCTAACTGTACTACTTTCACTTACTGGTGACTGAAGACTATGTCAAATTCCAGGTTTGAAGGAGTTAGATTTGTCATGCAATAGAAATTGACAAGCAGTTGCAGCCCCCTACCCCAGATTATGTGTTTTAAATCCATAGTTTTTCCTCTGTACATTCTCAGGTCTAGAAAGCTGCCTCATTGTTTTCATTACTACATGCTTCTAACTTTCTTTTTGAAAATAAATTTAGAATGAGATGGTTGGGCACATGGAATCTAGTACCAAAATGCTTGTAAATGAACCTCAAGTTCTCACTTTACTACTTTTTGACTGTGTGATTTAACTTCTCTGGGCATCAGTTTCATCATTTTCCATAAAACAGATATAACAGATCCTGCCTAGTAGGGCTGTTGTGAGGGTTAAGTGAGATGAGGCTTGTGCATGGTAAGTGTTCCAGCCCTGAAACTCAGGGCTGCATTAGCTGTATGCTTATCCTCTACCAAGACTGAGAAGCTTGTAGTAAGGTTGTTCTTTTGTGTTCACATCTGTTTAGTTTGTATATGATGACAAAGACTATTCTGCCCTTTGTCTACAGCACTGTCCCAGCACTTAATGCTGGGCTTGACACACCATTAAGAGTCCAATAATTTACCGGGGATTTAGCTCAGTGGTGCTGCCGCCTGCCTCGCAAGCGCAAGGTCCCAAGTTCGATCCCCGGTAAAATTAAAAAAAAAAAGAGTCTAGTAATTTAGTAAAGTCAGTTCAAAAACAGAGATGCAGATTCCCAATTATACTTGAATTTCAAATAAACAACAAATGTGATATCAGTGTAATATATGAGATGTACTTTTATTGAATGTTATTTATTATTGGAAATTTAAATTACCTGGGTGTCCTGAAACCCTGATAGAAGTTTATAATCTAGTTAGATAAATGATGTTTAGAAGCCACCAGAATACAGGATACAATGAATTGAACATCAAACGGTCAATTGTAGATTCCAGTGCCTGCCTCACAAGCCCAAGGTCCTGAGTTCGATCCCTGGTACCAAAAAAAAAAAAAACCCCAAAAACAAAAAAACCGGTCAATTGTGAAAATTTGGTGGTAGAGTGTATGCTTAAGTCTATGTAGTCCACTATGTCAGGAAAATTGCTACTTAAAACCCCCACATACTACTGTACTTGTTGTGGTAATAAATCTTTCTGCCTTGATCGGTTATCTCCAGGTTTTTTTTTCCAGGCCTTAATATCAACCAACAACTTCCTCAACACTATTACTCCATATCCACTCAACAAGTATTTGAAGACATTACTCTGCTAGGCATCATTCCAGCACCAAGGACAGAGCAGTGAACCTGACATTGTCTCTGTCCTCGTGGAATTTGCAGTTAAGGGGTGGGGGCGAGGCAACAAACAACAACAGAAAAAAATTAAAAATAACAACCAAAATGCAGATAGTGATGATAACTACATAGCAGGGGAGACAGAACTGTGAAGATGAGTGACTGTAGGGGCAGCTCTGAGGGATGAGGACAGAGAACTCCGAGCAAGAGCAGACAGTCAGCCTGAGGGCCTGCGGAGGCCTGCCATGTACAGTTCTCAAGAAAGGCCACTGAAGGTAAAGGGAGCAGCAAAAATCCTGAAGCAGGAGCAGAAAGAAGGTCAAAATGCCTGGAAGCTGATTGCATAGAATACATTCTCTTTAAACAATTGCTTGTCTTCCTTTTTTTCTTTTGTACATTTTTTCATTGAAGGGAATTTGAATGGGAAATAGTTAAGTGATGGGCAGCTCAAGGAAAATGATAAATCCAGGCATCTCAATAATTCATGAACTATTAGACTAATGACTTCTAAGGTGTATTCCAAACACATTCTTCTAAGGTAGATTTTCCAGAATAATATTAATCGCCAACACAGATCACTTAAAGTGTGCAATGTAGCTAACATGCATTTTCTTATTCAATTCTCTAACAACTCAGAGATCAATTCTCTTAACATTCCCATATTCTAGGTGTAGACACTGAGATTGAGATGTGATACAGTGCCAAGCAAGACTAGAGTTGGAATCCTTGTCTTGTCATTATGCTCCACTACCTACTTGTATTTTTTTTTCTTCCAGTGGCAGAGATCGAACTCAGGACCTGGTGCCTGCAAGGCAGGCACGGTGCCACTGAGATAAATCCCCGGCCCTACCTACTTCTACCTTTAAACACATAAGGAACAGGGCCAGGGATTTAGCTCAGTGGTGCTGCTGCCTGCCTTGCAGGCACAAGGTCCAGAGTTCAGTCCCCCCTACCAAAAGAAAAGAAACATGGGGCATTAGTATGAAGTGATGGGCCCACCAGGAAAATCTCCCACAAGAACTTAATGAGTCAGGGTCTTGACTTTGTTGTTGTTATTACTGAAGAGTGAACCTAGGGCCTTCATCTGAACCACATCCCCAGCCCTTTATTACTATTTTAAAATATTGAGTCAGAGTCTCACTAAGCCACTACATTGGCCATGCTGGGCTTGAACTTGTGATCTCCTGCCTCAGCCTCCCAGAGTGCTGGGATTACAGGCATGCACCACAGGACCTAAAGATCCTGATCTTGTCTAAAGAGAAATATTCTCTTTCCTCTTTTCAGGAGGAAGTTCTTTTCACGCCCACATTCTACCAGTTCCCAGGGATAGAGTTCTGCAAGGGAAATCCACCAGCCTGATGGGAATGTGCCTTGTTGGTGTCTATACTCAATACCCTGCAATTATTTTTCTTTATATCATCTACCACAATTTTGAGCTATATAATTCTCTTTCTAATCATTTGTTAGTTTGTTAATTATTTGACTTCCTATCTAGACTAGAGGTTACATGAGAGCAGGGGTATGGTAGGCACTTAGTTTTTGTTGTTGTTATTTGTTTCGTTTTTTAAAAAAATAAATACATTCCCCTTTGGGGTCTTATGTGTTTGGATATAACTCTCCAGAGTAAACAAAATGCTCCCCATATCTTCTTTGCATTGCTTATCCATTTTGAAGTAGATATTACCAATGTCACTACAGATCAAGCCTGAGCAATGAAGCGAGGCCATTCAGCCTCCGGATTACAAATTATACTGGGTCAAAGTCTAGCCCTGTCTCTTTTTGTGTGTAGCGTTGCGCCAAACAAGCTCAATTTCCTCACTATTTCAGCAAACATTCATTGTATATAACATGCTACTCTTGTCTCTGGGACAAATCAATGAGCAATCACAAAACCCTGCCCTCGTGGATGTTACATTCTAGGGTGGATGGCAGATACTTAGAAAATGATAAAATATGCTTTGAATGTAAAAGGTAAGTGGTGCTAAGTTTAAGAGCAAAGAGAGGGCTGGGGATTTAGCTCAGTGGTTTTGCTGCCTCCTGTGTAAACGCAAGGACCGGAGTTCGGTCCCCGCTACCAAAAGAAAAAAGAAAAGTAATGAGAATGAAAGGAGGGGAGGAAGTGTGTATTTTGAGGGAGGAGGGCTGCAATTTTAGGAAAAGATGTTTAGGTAAGGGTTCCCTGCGGTGGCATTTGTAAAATGGGAATACACAGTCACGGCAACAGTCTATTTCTGAGGCCTGTGGTGAAGATTTAGTAATAAAATGCATAGATTTCTAGGTGGGGTTCATAGGTCCACAATGGACCTAAGAATACTCCCTCTAAATGAGGCCTTCTTGCAGCCCAAAGGATGGCGAAACGTTGCCATAGCGGATCTGTAATGCTGTGGAACGCTGCCTGTACGGAACCGGAACGTTGGTTGCAGGGAACCTTTGTCCTAGAAAAACTTGTTCCGGCGTACAGTTACCACGGCAACGACGCAGGTCCAAAAGGGTGGAGGCGAGGAAAGCCTTGAACTGGTGGAGACAGAGGCGGAGCTTGCTGCGGAAGTGGCTTTTTTGGCCATTACTGCCGGGGAAAGATGCTGCGTTTGGCGTGGTTGTTTTTGTCCCTGGATCTGTGCGTCCTCCTGGTGGGGCTAGTGGAGGCCCCAAGCCCGGTGGAGCCGCCGGAGCGGAGCCGGCCGTACGCGGTGCTGCGCGGGCAGAACCTGGGTGAGCGTCGCGGTCTGGAGGGCGTCGGGATCGGGCCTGCGCATCTCCCGCTGTGGGCCGTGGGAGCCTGGCCTGCACTGCCTCTCTTAAGAGATCTGGGACCCCCCTCTCCGGAGGCCTGGGGGCAAAGGCTCGAGCTTACTACTCATCGCAGGGCCTGGTAACCAGTATGCTCCTCCGTTACGTGCTGTGTGCACCTAAATAAACCGGAATCCGCAGACCTCGGTGTCAGTCTGGATTCCCTCCCTCCTCGCTGTGGTCAACAAGACGCATTCTATACACCGACCCGTCTTCTTTGCTAAGCGACCAATACTCGTAGTAAGAAGGCCTAATTGGCAGTTGTTGAGCATTTTCTATGTACCATATGTCTTGCGCTAAGCATTTTGTGTACGTGAATTCTTTTGAGTTCACAGTAACAATGAGAAAATGCACGATTTTTTAAAGCCCCCCCCCTTTTTTTTCAAAGCGGAACAGTGAAGCTCAGAGAGATGAGGTTTTTTTGGTTTTTTGTTTTTTACTCAGGGTTAAACAGGGAGTAGTGGGTGCCAGTGTCAGAAACGGGTTTTGTGGAGCTTGAAACCTAACTTTGGGAGGGTCTCAGACACATACACGCATGCGTATATGCGTATCTATGCACGTGCACTACTCCAGAAGGACCCCGAAAAGCTTGATAAACTTCACTATGACCTGCGTCTTGTCATCATTCTCTGTACCTCACTAGTAAGTCCATAGATACACAAAGTGGCCACATAGTAACATTTCTGGATTGACTTGGCTGTACCTTACTTAACTCAATGACTGCCATGATCGATCACTTATTTTGTACCTAGCACCCTCCTAAGTAGTTTCCACAGATTATTCTGCTTAGAACAGGGTTTCTCAACTTGGATATTCTGACATGTTAGATCAAATGATTCTTTCTCAGGTGCAGGGGAGGGTATCCTGAGCGTTGTAGATGTTTAGCAGCACCATTCACCTTATCCTGTATATATGGTAGCACCGCCCATCCCCAGCGGAGATAATCAAAATGACTCCACACATTGCCATTTTCCTCCAGGCCCAGATTCTCATGGTTTTGAGACCACTGCTGTAGAACAGCACTATTCAGAGGGTGGCCTGCAATCTGTGTATTACCTGCAAAAGGTGACTTAAACCAAGAGTGTTTCAAAACTTAAGGTGACGTTGCAATACCCAAGCAGGTAAAGAGCAGTTCTAGGTGTCCATGAACTGGAATGCTTTGTAGAGAAAGGGAGCTGCCAAGTAGGTATACACAGTGGGGCCTGGGACAGACTAGAACTTGTAAAAACTAGTCCTTTGCCTTGATAGTTTGAAAACCATAGTCCTATGCACTATGTATTTTTATCTTTGTTTTTCAGAGAAAGAAACAGGTTGGGTGACTTGTGTAAGATTACATAGCCTGCAAATGTACATGGAAACCCAGATGCTTTGATCCTAAACCCTTAACTCTTGCCAATGTGCCATGCTTCCTATCTTGGCTATAATAATGTCACTTACTTTCATGTGTTTATTATATGCCTACCGCTTTGTTGAACATTTGGGGTTTTTTGTTTGTTTTTGTTTTTGTTTGAGACAGAGTCTCGCTATGTAGTTCAGGCTGGCCTTGAACTCATTATGTAGCCCAGGCTGGCCTGGAACTCACCTCGATTTTCCTGCCTCAGCTTCCCGAGTGCTGGGATTACAGGCATGCGCCACCACACCTGGCCTGAACGCTTGTTGAAGGTAACTATAGTTAGGCCTCAAAGAAAATCTTCTTAAGTGGGTTTCATTTGTCCCATTATATGGGTGCAGAAAATGAGACTTAATGACCATAAAGATGGACTTTTTGAAATAGTCTTTCAGAGTTCTGTCTGGGCCTGCCAACCAGGCAATTAATGCTACCTGCAAAGTGCAGGGAAGGGTAGAAAGATGATTAAGGCCCCAGTGGATGGCGATCCAAATGGATGTGTATTTGTAACAACAATTTTAAGCATTTTTAAAGAGAAAATTTCCATCCCCTCCGTTCCTCAGAACTTTTGCTCTGGGAATGTTTTGTTTTGCAGGAATGGGGATTGAACCCAGGGCATTCCCACTGAGCTACATCCTCAGCCCTTTATTTTTTTATTTTGAGGCAAGGTCTCACTAAGTTGCAGAGGTTGATCTTGAATTTATGATCCTCCTGCCTCAGCCTCCCATGGGAGTTTTGTTTTAGAGCCCTTGCACAATGCAAGAAAATGGTTTAACTAGAACAAGACAACTAAGTCCAAGTATAGTCAGAACTGTAGAAACTTGATATTCAAGACATTTGAAAATTAGGGCAGATATTTATTAACAGCTATTTTGAGATAGGACATTTAGCTCATGTATGTTATAGGTTTTGTTTAGCCAGACCTTAAAATTACTTCTGGCCTTTTGGAGTTATGACATGCTGTCTTTGTCACCTTTTCTACCCTTCCTTCCCCTCACCAAAAAAGAGAGATGATTTGAATGCATCCTAAGATCTCTCATATGAGTCATAGAAACAACATTGCACATCATTGCTACCGTCAAACTTTCTGGCTGCTGAGTGGTTCTGTTAATTTAGAGCAAGATCCTTATCGCCAATAACTTGGTCCTAAGTTGTAGATCTTGGTTGTGGATCCCATTTCTCACCTGAGCACCTTGAAAATTTTAGATGTGAACGTTTTTACACCCTCAAACATAATAGGTTTGTGAAGTTAGTTGTCTCTCTGGTCTGGAGGCCTTTGTCAGGACTCATCTAGTGAACAGGGTGTGGTGGTGCACACCTGTAATCCCAGAACTCTGGAGGCTGAGGCAGGAGGATCTCCATGAGTCGAGGCCAGCCTGGGCTACATAAGTGAGTTCAAGGTCAGCCTGAACTACATAGCAAGACCCTGTCTCAAAAAACAAACAGAGGGCCAGGGATTTAGCTCAGTGGTTCCGCTGCCTGTCTCACAAGCGCAAGGTCCAGAGTTCGATCCCTGGTACCCGCTCCCCCAACAAATCAAAACAAAACCAGAAATAGAAAAAAAGAGAAAAAGACTCATCTAGAGCCTGCAATATTTTCTTCACTGAAATCATATTTTATTAGAGGCTTTATAGACATAGTTGGCCTCACTGCTTCTCTTGCCTACCTGTAATCAGATGGTTCTCCACACAGCAGCCAGAAGGATCTTTTTTCCCAACAAAATCAGATCAAGTCACCCTCCATGTGCCCATACCCTCCAGTGGCTTCTCTTTGAATTTAGGGGGAGAAATCCATGTTTCCTTCACAGTCGCCAGTGCGCTGCACAAACCGGCTCTAGCCTTCTTGTCTGGTGGCCTCCCCGGCTCTTGTTTCACTCCCTCCATACTCGCCTCCTTTCTGTTCGGTGACCATTTTGAGCCTGTTCAGGGCCTTTCTGGTCCTCAGGACTACAACCCTGTTCCATTCTTTCATTAAGGGCTCAACTTGTGTGTAGCCCCCCCCGCCAAAACTACCGTTGCTCAGCCTTCTCCCATCACCGTCACATTACTGTTTTTTTCTTTTTAAAAATTCCAGTACTAGGATTAAGCCTAGGGTGTGCTGAGCTGTATCCCCTGCCCTTTTTATTTTAGTTTGAGTTAGGGTGGTGTTAAAGAGATTGCCCAGGCTGCCGGGGATTTAGCTCAGTGGTTTTGGCACCTGCCTCGCAAGCACAAGGTCCCAAGTTCGATCCCCGGTACCAAAAAAAATGTGTGAGATTGCCCAGGCTGGGCTTGAACCTATGATCCTCCTGTATCAGCCTCCCAAGTAGCTGAGATTAGAGGCATGCACCACCACTCCTGTCTGGGTTTTCTTCATAGCATATCATGCTATGTGAAAGGCACTTATTTGTCTACATTTTGTTCCCCCATGAACATGCAGACAACTTGAGATGAGGTCTGTTCACAACTATTTCCCCTGCACCTGGCACATGCCTGGCAGCAGATGGCAGTTGATAAATGATTGTCAGCAGATGGATAAATGATAGAACCCGGGGCTGCCATTACATAACCTGTTTTGCCTTTGCAGTGTTGATGGGAACCATTTTCAGCATCCTACTGGTGACTGTCATCCTTATGGCATTTTGTGTCTACAAGCCCATTCGGCGTCGGTGACACCAAGCAAGTTGTGCCACAAGTTTTTGGAAACAGAATAAGCTGTGATGCACATGAGCCAGTGGAGAAGTTGGAATCAGAACCTTCCTACTTGGAAATGTCCTTTGGTCTGGACAGTTGGTAAATCCGAAGTGACTTAGAAGAAACGTCTACTAGCAATGATATTTTCCTAAGATCATGCAGATAACTGGCTGTTGAGTCTGCTTATCAGTGTTCCTTTTTGAAAGGCTGTACTTGTTAAAAGTAAGGCCTGAGCCAGGCATTTAGCTCAGTGGTTTCACTGCCTGCTGCGCAAGTGCAAGGACCCGAATTTGATCCCTGGTACCAAAAAAAAAAGTAAGGCCTGCAACTCTAAGGTTTAATGTAAAGATGTAATGCTTGTGAGAAACAAAACATTCTAATCCTGTGTCTGTAAGAACCAAACTGGAAAGGACTAATCATTAATGCTTGAAATGGAGGGAGGGAGGCTAAACATGTAGACATTCCCTGCTTTATTTTTTTATTTAATTTTTTTTTTGGTACTGGGGATCGAACTCAGGACCTTGCACTTGCAAGGCAGCTGCGGCACCACTGAGCTAAAGCCTTGGCCCAACATTCCCTGCTTTAGAGCCATTCAGTTATAGTACATTACGAAGGACACGTTTTTATTATACTGAATTGACCTAGAATAGTGGTGGCAAACATAGGGGCAGCAGGCTGTTTGTATCATTGAAAGCTCTAAAAGGTTCACCATCACTGACCTAGAATGTCCTGGTTGCAAAGCAGTGTCTATTATGGGCAATTTAGGCCAGCATTCCTCACCTGAACCTGGATGTGTACTCAGATGGCCCCACTGAAATCAGGGTTGCATCAGGTAGGCCTATTACCATGTGCACCCTTGGCCTAGAAAGTTCCAGGGTTGGCCTGAAAATGTTCCTCATTAGCCCATCAGAACAAGGGTCCTATCCTGCTCAACCATTGATCTGCTTTGTACTGTTTAAGTTTATGCAGCCCTTGGCTTAAAACTCATGCTAGCCTTTCATATTGGGAATCCAAGAGACTCAGCAGGATCCCTCTATCAGCCCTTAATGTGCTCAACTAAGAAGTGCATGTCCACTGTGCAGGCTGGTGTGTTTACACGGATTTAATTTCAACTTTGAAAATGCTGCTGTTACTTTGCACTGTTGGTGAAACTGGATTATTTTTTCCCTGGTTGAAATGGTAATTCATATTTAATAAGTTGTTAGTGATTATTTTAAAGGTGCTAGATTTTTGTTATGAAATTGAAATGCTTATGTTCCACTGAAGCGCAGCACTGATTATTTTTCTTTTTAACAACCTGCATTCAATGTGAAGTAACTAATGAGGGCTACTGTCACTATTTGACCCAAGGATTTAGTTTGTAAGCTTCTAAAATTGAGCCATAAAATTTTCACTGTTCTCTCCATTTGAGCAAAATGTCAATTAAAATTAAAATTCTATATAGGGTTTTATGCCTCGTAATTATTTCCTAAGTGTATAAAATGTGGGAATGTGCCATGTCAAACCAGACCGGTGTAGGTCAGAAGGCCTGGGGTCTGTTCCTATCTCCAATTATTAACAGGCTTAACTTCTCTAGAGCTCTACTTTTCTCACCTATGAAATTGTGATAGACACATTCCAATTTGTGCAGATACAGTGAAGTGAAAAGATCCTGTAAACGTAAAGGAATCACCCAAGGTGGACTGTCCATAGAAATTCCCAGTTATTGACTGGGACCGAAATGAGGTTTGATAGTGTTCAGCCCTAGGAGCACATATCCATCTCCACCTCAGTGTAACAGCACATTTTGATATGTGGCCACAATATACATTGCCATTTTTAGGATTTTTTTTTTTTTTGGTGTTTTGAGACAGGATCTTGGTATGCAGTTCACGCTGGCCTCCAATTCTTGGCGATCCTCCAACCTCAGCCTGAGTGCTGAGATTACAGGCATGAGTCACCACGCCTGGCTGTTTTTATGATTTTAAAGGAAACAGTAAAAATTTGCCAAGCCCGTAAACCTTGTGACTTGCTCTTTGCTCATATGGCATGGTTGGCTCCTGTTCTAGTTTTCTGAAACAACTTTATAGTAGTTATTCTGTACATAAATCCTAGACTAAATCTTTGTTCCAATTTTATCATCTGTTCCATACATGAATTCAAGCTAGAGTAAGAGTAATCTTTGTGGAAAGAGGCTTATTACAGAGGGATGTATAAAGATAAAAGCAGCATTTCTAGAAAAGGGAATTATACCAAAAACTTTTATACACCAAACACTGGCCAAATACTTCAAGTGGAATTATTTTCCTACCCTTCATCTTTGGAGGGATGGGGGAAGGTGATTAATCCCTAGATCTTATAACTATACTTACTACCTGTGTAGGCAGAAGAACACATGGAATTAACCTGTGCCAATTAGATAAAATGGGTTGTTAAAAAACACTAAACTCTTAAAGTTGGTATTAAGAAGTCTCAGAGCCAGGGATTTAGCTTGTGAGTTCGATCCCCGGTGCCAGGAAAAAAAAAAAAAAGTCTCCTAGTACTGCTTGAAATTTGGGGGCTCTGGAGCACTATTAGCATATTATATTACTACATTATATTGCATATTTCACTGGACCTCAATCTTAAACCCACACATATTTCTAGACATAAGTGTGGGTGGGACTTTGAACTCCAGCAGTCACCTGAAATTTCCAATTTAGGCTAGATACAGCTCGATGGTAGAGCACTTGCCTAGCATGTACAATACCTGGATTCAATCCCCAGTACTGTAAAGAAAAAGTTTCCATCATCCAACTCATCTTTCTTGATGTTATCTGTGATGAGCAGGAGGCTGGAAAATTTCTGTTCCTTATCATTAGAGCAAACTTTTCTGCTTCCTTGATACCTCACATTATGTATAATGTGACAAGTTTATAGAACAGAATCTTAGCCACTTTGATATACTTAGTTCCTACAATGTCTTATGAGCAAAAATTGCTCAGTTTCTGCTGATACTGGGCCACTCATGCTTGAATAAAAAAAATTCACCTGTAGAAACTGCACCTTTTAACCTACGAATAAATTTTTATAGTGCTCTTGCAGCTCAAAGTATTGTTATTTACTTCCCTCCCAAATCAAAGCAGCTTTTCACATGTTCCTATAGGTGTCAAAGCCTCCTTTCTGGAACTCAAACTTGCTGGCCACTGCCTTTTCTGTTTAATACCAACATATTTAGGTGTAGGATGAGTTTGTTAAGCCCTCATTATCATTCGGATGTGTGAGAACAGCCTCCTAAAGCACTTTGGCTTCAAGAGACCGCATGTTCACTCAGAACTGATGTGCCTGGCTGCCTTCCTCCATAAGAGCCAGTGCACCTCCAGGAGGCATCTGCAGCAGTCTTCAGTAACCCAACACTGGACACTCTGGAACGAGTTGCATGTTGAGTGTGTACTGGGTAACTTGGGCAGGTAGGCTGACACGAATGTGCCATCTTGTAACTGTATACTTGTACAACTGAGCGATGTACTGGCACCTGGAACTAGAAAACAATGTGCAAAGAGACAAGACTCAGACTGTCCAGGATATGGTATATAGAGCACCCTCTACTGAAGCAGTCTTTATTTGCACTTTGAGAGTACACATGAAAAATGCTGTGACGGGTTGACATGATGCTCAGTCCCTTTTTAAGTGACTTCTTGGGACAAAGTCAAAGACCTCAGGAAGCAGAGCAATGGAATGCAAACACAGAAATTACCTGTGATTCACCTTAGTGAGTAAACATTGTGGCCTACCTGCAGCCATTCCCAAGTGACTTCACTCACAGTAAATGCCAAGTAAACAAAATGCCAAGCTGCATACAAAAAATGATTTTTGCCTATACTGGCCTTGTGTATAGAGGAGGAATTTTGGTCAATCATGACAAAAAAAGGCAGATGGCTTTCTTGAATTAAAAGGACAGTTCTTTGTGTCTAAGAATGTTTTACTGGCAACACTAACTGTATGATACAGACATCAACTGGAATAGTAGTTTATGTTTCTCTCCCTCTCCCAAAAGAAGCATGACAGGAAACAGATGTGAAACAGAGGAGGATACCATTTACCAGGTTATTTCAGTGCAGCCTATGGGAATGAGAATGAGTTGCTATATTCCCAGGGATCTGTATGGTATGATAGATATTTACAGGAGGGTTAGACAAAATAGTTAACTACTAAAGGTATCCAAAAAAGGCCTGAGAAAATCTGGTTAAAATGTATAACCTTGTATTGCTACTGATGGGAAGTCATTTTTATATCTTTTAAAAATAATAAAAACATTCTGTTAAAAAATATATTTATCCAGAAAGATGTTGATTTGAACTCTAAAAAGCAACATGAAATTATTTTCCCTTTTGAAAGAACAGCAATGTATTGAGCTCCATGTTAGTTCCCTTTCTGATTTCAAATCCACCCCTTTCTCCTGTGTGAAACTAGAACATGCAGCCAGTTCTTCGTAGGCTCCTTCGTAGAAATCCTTCACTGGAGCAGGTGCTGAACACACCCTTTGTTTGGTTCTCTGCTGTTCCACTATCATGGCCAGCTTGCCCACTTCAAGAACAAGCCGTGGGTTCCCTTCAGGGACAGGATTAGCTGCCTTAGATTTAGCCTGGAGGATCCTGCTCTCAAAGGAACTGCCTACACAAATTCAAATCAATCTCTCAATATGTGGAGTTTGAAACTATTAGTAATTTTTTAAGGCTAAGGCAACATCTGTGGTCATTTGTATATCTTAATTTGATGCAAACAGTTAACCACAATCTAAAATAGATCCTGTATATATTCTCCTCTTTAACTTTAGCTGGGGGTGGAAAGAATGGAATAAGGTGGAGGTGGAGGAGGAATAATGACAATGTTCTAGAAACATCTATATAAAGGTAAAAATAAAGAGTAGATCGGCACAACCCATTTCTTTGGTGAACAGTACAAGGTCTTAAATTCATAAACCATTCTACAAAGGCTGCTGTTGCTGCTCTCATATATAAAAGCACCCCGACTGCAGTAATTTGTTTTGTTATCACTCCTTGATAAAAATGTATCTACAAACCTGCAGGGATTGGGGTTTTTGTCTAAAGCTGGTAGTAAAAATGTGACCTGCAAGCCTATATAGCTAATGGAAAGTGATGATGCTCTCTTCCCCTGAGCCTGGAGAAGGGACCTGCCAATCCCCCCTTTTCCACTCCCGGGAGCATCCTGGATGGGCCTGGGAATCCCTGGTCTTGCACCTCTGCAAAAGAAGGGGCAGCTGCCATCTGCACCAAGGGCAGGCCCTCAGCGGCAGGGCCTCAGTTGACGTAGCACTCATGTGCAGCCCAGGGCCTCTGCTTTGTGCACCCTGTGGGGAGAAATGTCTATTTCTCAGTGAGTGACAGCTGTAAGACTTGCTGGAGCTCAGCTTCCTCCTCCTGGAGCCGGAGTTCCCGCTCCTCCAGCTCTTTGGCAGAGAGCTCGATGGCCAGCTGCAAGTCACTATCAAAATGGCTTGTCTCACTCAGGGCACCCGGGCACAGGCCTTTGGTGCTGGTAAGGAGGCTCTCCTGGATTGCCCTGGTTGGAAAACAGGAAGGAAAGAGATAGTCATTACTATCGGGATCATGGTGGTGGCAGCAACTGCATTTTTTTCTTCCTTTTTTTTTTTCTTTTGAGACCAGGTCTCCCTATGTAGTTTAGGTTGGCCTGGAACTAACTATGTAGTCCAAGCTGGCTTTGAACTTGGAATGATCCTCCTGTCTCAGCCCCCCAAGTGCTGGGATCACAGGGATCACAGGCGTCTGCCACCACACCCGGCTGTAGCAATTACATTTTTTTTTTTGGTACCAGGGATCAAACTCGGGTCCTTGCGCTTGCGCAGCAGGTGGCAAAACCACTGAGCTAAATCCTCAGCCCTACATTTCTTAACTGTTTATCAAATGCATTCTGTGCCATGCACTTTATATGTACAATACCATTTACCCTGTGGGGGTACTGGTGCTGCATATGGGTAAAAAACTCAAGTTTCAAAGATCTACTTAGAGATGAGGCTGCAAGTTGAAAGGTAAACCCTAGTTTCTTCATCAGTTGTTCACCTATGTGCAGCACTTCTATCATCCCTTCCTGGACACACACTATCAAGAGGTTAGAGCTAGGTTTTTTTTTTGTTTTTTTTTTTGATACCAGGGATCAAACTCTGGTCCTTGCACTTGTGAGGCAGGCGACAGAACCACTGAGCTAAATCCCCAGCCCAGTTAGAGCTAGTTTAATGAGTAACTGCCACAAGAGGAAGTAGGAGAGCTAACTACGTAAGTCTGTCCTCCTAGACAGTGTGCCACATATCTATGTATTAAGTGGCTGTGTCAACATTAGTTTTTTTGGTCAACCTCAGTTTGACAGTCACATCATCAAAAGTCATGTCAGTCACCTCTCATACTGGGCTTCATAGCTGTGTGTTGGGCTGATCCCTCCATTCGAAGCTGGTCCTGAAAGTTCCTAGTGAAAACAAATGTGATGGACATGAATATAAGAAACTGTTGCCACAATGATAAGGAAATGAAAGCAGCAAGAACAAAATTTAAAATATTCACGTGCTTATTACGGACAGTGCTGCACAAAACACTAATAAGGTCTAAGCTGTCTAATGTTAAAAAATTTAGAGTTAAGATTAAATAAATTTAATGCATACAAAGTAAAAAAAATAAAAATGAATTTTTGACCACTAACATACAATAAAACCATCATTAAAAAACAAAAGAAAGCTAATAGGGATTTAGGAGCCAGGTGTGGTGATATACATCTGTGATCCCAGCACTTGGGAGGTTGAGACAGGATTGCCACTAGGCTGTGGCCAGCCTGGGCTACATAGTGAATTCAAGGCCAGCCTGAACTACATAGCAAGACCCTATCACAAAAACAACAAACACACACACACCAACTAATAGGGACTCAGGTTACCTTGAAAATGACCCCTAAATTTCAGGTCATATTTGGTATAGGGCAGTGATGGCAAACCTTTTAGAGCATCCAGGGATAACAAACAGCCTGCTGTGGCTTGCATGCTGTAGGTTTGCCACCATTGGTCTAGGGTATATCAGGTACTATCCTAACTTGTGGCCACCACCTTGTACTTTACACAAAATCAGTCTTTCGAAAACAGCTAACCTTGGGGAATACCTAAATGACCCAAAAAAGGGAATTCTTTTTACAGCAAGATTAGAAGAAATGATTGTCATCTTGAACTTGGACTATCCCCTTGTCAAAACTTATGGTCCACAGGGTTTATGTAGATTTGAGGAAATAAGATAACCTCACTTATATTGGGAACGGAAGAGTGGACTGGGCTGACAGTGATGTCAGGGGGAATCCCAAAGGGAATATGCCTGCCCCAGATTCTGGCCCAGCAGCCTCAGAAATCTTTGTGAGTCTGGGAATAGGACTGTGGTGGTATCAAGGGGAAGTAAAGGAAGGTGACTCACATTACCCAAGCTCCAAGACTTAAGGATAAAACTGGAAAGCAAAAAGCTAGAGTGAGTAGGGAGCAAGTAGAGGTGCTATTCTCAAAGTTTAGCAGTCCCATGAAGGCAGGGCTGGGGCTGCTTCACCAGAGAATTCCTAGAACACTGCAAACACCTGCTGAATGAGCAATGGAGGGAAAGAGGAAACTAGTGACCAAAGAAATGGATAGGACGCATCAAGGACACACCAGAGAGTGGAGAAAGCAGACCAGACACATAGGAGTAGAGCTGGGAGTCATAGAAGGGAAGGAATGGAAGCAGTGTACGGTGGGGAGGAGGACCTCAATCCTCAGACTATTGTAGGGGTCTGGAAGGGCAACCATTTAAGACCCCAAAAGGCAACTACCCAGGCCTGTCCCGTTTTGGTGCTATTTTTTGGTAGACACTCAGTTTAAGGAGATGATAGCCCTCACAACGGAATACAATATTTGCATATAAGAATTTTTACAAGTGGGATGAGGTGGTATGTGCCTGTAATCATAGCACTTTGGAGGCTGAGACAGGAGGATCGCTGTGAGTTTGAGGCCAGGCTGGACTACACAGGGAATTCAAGGCCAGCCTGAACTACACAGTGAGACCTTGTCTCAAAAAACAAAACAAAGAAAACAACAACAAAAAAATTTGTATACAGAATCAACAACCATTTTCATCACATATGATGTCTGTTTTCCTTAGGGAGGGAGAGAGCTAAAGTCCACATCACTACCTTCATCTAAGACTACTAACATTTTTAAAATTTAGGAAAACCTTGATAATGTAAATTAGCCTGAAATTATTACTCCAGTATTAAAAAATGATAAAGTACACTTCAAAGAATACACAATTATTAGCTACATGGGTAAACATAAAGAAAAAGAAAATCTGTTTGAAGATACTTTGTGAGTGATACTGAATGGGATTATGCAGATGGTCTAATATAGTTAAGTTTTTATAAGAGACAAGGTGCATAAAATATAAAATTATCTATGTAAAAACTAGGAATATGCCAACCTTGTTATTTGGAATATGTCTTTGGTTATCTAAAAACTGAGTCCAAACCAGAGGGTAACACTTCCCAAGCCCTGCTATTTATTCTGACATACATACTTGGTTCCTGCTAGACTCCAACAGGCTCTGCTGGATGGCAAACTGCATTATCTCATAATCTTCATCTTGCAAATGCACATTTCTTCCATTGTCTTGAACGTGATAAGACTCAGGAATTTCAAACACAGATTGATCAACCTCAAAGTTTGTGAACTGGGAAGCTGAAACACAAAAGACAACAGTCTAGGATTTGATCTGAGTTAATTATAATAAATTTTCATGCCCAACTTTTTTTTTCTTTTTGTAGTGCTGGAAACTGAATGTAGGGTCTAATGCAGTGATGGCGAACCTTTTAGAGCTTTCAATGATACAAACGGCCCACTGCAGCACGCATGCCATAGGTTCACAAGTGGTCTACTGCATGACACACAAATGCTGTAACACTGAGCTACATCCCAGGCTACCTCTTCATCCCCTTTGTGTAACAAGGTCCCACAAAGTTGCCCAAGCTGGGCACAAACCAGCCAAGTATGGTGGCATGCAACCATAATTCCAAGCGGGACATGGGTAATTTAGCGAGAGCTTGTCTTAAAATAAAAAATACAGTGGACCCTCAAGTTATAATCAACTTCATATACGAACAACTTGGGTTATGATTGGAATTTTAGTTTTAACTTACGACCAAGGTCTTGAGTTATGACCAGAATGCCGGACGCTTGTGCAGTTGTAAACAAAGACTTGCAATGGCAGAAAAGCATATGTAAGTGTACATAAGCATCAGTCTGAGCCTAAATGTGCATGTTTGTGATATGATTTCAGTCAGTGCTTTCTTTATATAATTGGTATGATTACTGCTATCAAAATGGCCCCCAAAAATCTAGAAAAGAAACTAAGTAGGAAGGGAAGGTAAAGAAAGCAATCACAATTGCAAAGAAGGAGGAAATTGTGGAGAAGAAATATGAGAGTGGTATTCATGTGAACAACAGAAAATGGCAGCTGAGGAGTTTTCTGAAAAGGAAGAGAAGTATCAACAATCAGTGCAGCAAAATAAAGGAAATCCTGAAAAAATGTACAGAGCTACAAACAGTTGTAGAGCAGACCCACCCAGATGGAGAAAAAGCCAATCGCTGCACTCACTTGCTTAATGACAAACCATGTCATACTACAGTGTTAAATAAAAGACAGAAACAGACAACCTTAGACCAGTTTTTAGTTCTGAAAAGGTTGAGACCTAGTGAGCCAGAAGCAGGTCTAGTGGGCTACAGACTCCCCCAAGGAGAGAAAGGACCCCAGAGAGCCAGACTCCTGATGTTCTTATGGAAGGGGATGCTCCTTCCAAACAATACCCACCTTCCATTTCCTCTTCCCTTCCTGCAAGCCGAAGATGTCAACTTGAATGGTGAGTATTGAAATTGTTGTTACTGATAAGCTAGGCACATTTTATAACTTTTTGGTGAATACACAAGGAAAGCTATTGTTGTTTCTGGTAAATTATGCACAACCCTAAAATGTTAGTTAAGGGGTGCTTTGGAAGATTTGGAACACATTATGGGTATTTCCATTATTTCTTATGGGAAAAAGTCTTAACTTACAACCAACTTGAGTTACAACCACCCTTTATGAATGAATTGAGTTTGAAAGTCAAGGGTCCACTGTAAAAAGGTCTGGAGATATAATATGGAGATAGCTCAGTAATATAGTGCCCTGGATTTAATTCCCAGTATCAAAAACAAAAATCAAAGTGATCATAATCAAGGCATGCTATCATGTGAGAAATTTTGAGAATAATTCCAACAGCAAAAAGTACCAGAATACAGGTTTTCTTCTTGGTGCCTTGATTTTCTAAGTGAAAAAAAATAACATATGGTGAAAAATATAAAAGATTATGAAATGAAAAATGAAGATTTCTCTCCCTATGCCAAGTCTATTTCTAAACACTAAAGGTAGCCAGTGTTTGTATGTACTTTGAGAACTGATATATATGGATGGGTATTGAAGTGGGTTGGTATGTATGTGCATACATATACAGTAAAACAATGTTTTTCCCTTTTTATTATGAAATAAGTAAATATGTAAGAGTATATACGATATCTTCATACTTAAAATACAACTGTAATAATAAATTCCTGTGTGCCCTTCATCTAGGCAAACGCCCAAAATATTCCCAGTACCACACTCCCAGCACTCCCCTTACCAATATCCCCTTTTTTCTCCCCATAGGTAAACACATAATTAAGAATATTGGTTTTTACTATCTAGCTCTTCTCTAGAATTTTGCCACATGTGCATAAAATAAAAAAATGTTTAGCTCATTTTGTAACTTTACATAAATGGACTCATATTTAATTTATTCTTCAAATTAGACTTTTTCCCATTCAACTGTTTTTGAGATTTATCAATTTTGATACACTTGGCTATTTTTACTATTACAAAATATTTCATTGTATTAATGTAACACAATTTGTACATTCTATGATCTGAGGACATGCGGCTACTTTCCAGAGTTTTGCTATTATGAACAATATTACTATTAATTACTGGGGTCTCCAGATTCTTATATGCATAAATTTCTTTGGGGTACAAACCTAGAAAGTGCTAGGTCATAGGGTGTACATGTCTTCAATCTATTAAGTAATGCCAAATTTTTTTCAAAAAATTATACCAATTTACTTTTCCTACCAAGAGTAGATAAATGTTCCTTTGCTATACAAGTCATGAACATATACTATTATCTAACTTTATTGCAACACTGGAGTATAAAGTTGTATATTACTGTTGACTCTAATTTTTTTATTTTAAGTTTTACATACACTAAAGTACTATCTTTTAAGTCATAATATTGGGAGACTAAAAGGAGGAAAACCATTATCACTCTCTCATACTTGTACAAAAAGCAGCTGACAAAAATCAATACTTAAAAATGGTAAAAACTCTCAACATTGTGTTTGATCCTCAACATCACAAAAGAACAAGCAAAACAAAACAAAAAGAAAGAAACAAAACAAAACAAACTCCCAAGTTCGATCCCCGGTACCAAAAAAAAAAAAAAGCACAAAACAAACTAGGAGAGCTGGGTGTGGTGATGCATGCCTATAATTCCAGTACTCGGAAGGCTGAGGCAGGATTGCTGAGTTGGAGGCCAGCCTGGGTTACACAGTGAGTTCAATGCCAGCCTGAACTACATAGTGAGACCCTGTCTCAAAAAAGAACAAAACAAAAAACTAGGAGCATGAAGGAAGAGTTTCCTCAACAAAATCAAGGACATCTACAAAGAATCTATACCTAACATCATACTTTTGGTAGCAGGGATCGAACTCAGGACCTTGAGCTGGCGAGGCAGGCAGTGGAACCACTGAGCTAAATCCCCGGCCCCCTAACATCATACTTAATGATGAAACAAACGTAAGATCAGGAACAGACAGCTGGGGATGTAGCTCGGTGGTAAAGCACTTGTACAATATGCATGAGGCCCTGAGTTCAATGCCCAGCACTTCAAAAAAAAAAGAAAGAAAAAGAAAATCAATCAAAGTGAGGAACAAAGCAATGACATCCATTCTTCCCACTGTCATTAAACATTGTACTTGAAAAAACAAAAACAAACAAACAAAAAAACATTGTACTTGATGTCCTAGACAGATTAATAAAGCAAGAAAAATAAAAGGCTTAAATAACTGGCAAGGAAGAATGAAAATTGTATTGATTTACAGACAACATGATCATGTATGTAAGAAATTTTAGGGAATCTACAAAAAAGCGATCAGAAATGTACAGAAATCTATTATGTTCCTATGTACTGATAGCTGGAAAATCCATTTAAAACGGAACCCAAATATACGAACTGGATGGATAGCAAAGGAGCATGAGGAAATTTGGAGGCATCTAGAAATGGTCTGTCTTGACTGTGATGATCTCTTGACAGATCTATCTATTTGTTCAAATGCACTTAAAATTATCACACTTAAAATTAGAGCACTTGACTATATGTACATTACACTCAATAAAGCTAATTTTTAAGAATATACTTTCTAATAAAAGTGATACCACAGATTCTAAAAGTTTTTTCTTCATTTAATCCAACCTAAATCTAAAATTTTCTTATCTAACACATAAACCTATTTCATAAGCTATCCCAATTTCAAATGGGAAAATTAGTGTAATGATTGGATACATGAATTGTTATTCTTAAGTCACAAAACTCAACTTCCCTGATTTTTTACCTGAATCAGCCTGGGCCCCTTCCACGTTTTGAGATACAGTTTCTTCAGCAGTACTGCAGCCATTAACATTTCCAAATGTAATCCGTGCATTTAAGACATGAAACAAGGGAATTTCTAACAAAATAAAAGCTTCTATAAATAATCTTTACTAAGAACAATAATACTAGTAATCATTTACTAAGTGCTTACTAAGCTGGTGCTGTGGCAAACACTTTTTATCAGTATGATTTAATTTCTCATAACAGCCTTCTTCAGTGTACAGAAGAGAAAACTGAGATGCAGATTCAGAATTAAGCCATTTCTTCTAGATCACAGTGATTAAGTGACTGGGCCAGGATTCAAGTGTCATAAACACGCAACCATTCAAAATTAAAGTTCCTCATGAGTAATATTATATACAGCATTATGCATACTAGTTCAAGCCCTACAATAAATTTATATATCAAAAGTTGAAGTCAATTGGCTTCCTTAAATAATTATTTAATTGAAGTTTTACTTAAGGTAAGGTTTGACATTAAAACAATGGATATGTCATACTTTCATGTCTTTTTACTTGTCAGGACCATCTGTAAATAGAACTGATAGCTGGAGATCTAATTTTGATATGCAAAATGAACCAAGATCATGACACTCCTTTAAATCAAATCAAATAAGAGAATAGGGGCCGGGTAGGTAGTTCAAGTGGCACTGAACCTGCGTGGCAAGCGGAGGGTCCTGAGTTGGATCCCTGGTACAAAAAAAAAAAAAAAAAATCAGGGGATAATTCTGATCTCTTCCATTGGGTTTAATGTATGATAACCTTGTGCCTAGTGAAATGAAATTCCATAAAGCACATTTTCTTGCCCATAACAATGGGTACAACTAGTACTGCTGCTGAGTTTTATTTAATGGTACCTATTTTGACAGGAAATCCAGGTGGGAATTCCAGTTTGATGAAATCTCTCAGTCTTGCAAAATGCGCGCTAGTTCGAGCCATGAGGTCAATGATGGGAATGACCTGCTCCACAAGGGAGAGGGGAAATTCTTCACACATCCACAGCGTTGCTTTAAACCTGCAGGATTAGACCAAGAAAAGAGGGCAGCCATCTATACTAGATGGTGACAGTAGATTACTGCTATGCAGTAGGCTGGATAACACCAGCCTCCTTACTCCATACTATTTCCCATTATTGTATCTCTAGGTTCAGAACTACTAAGGAGGGACTGACACAAGGAATTCAGATCACCCTGAAATCTGGCAATCAGGTAAATAGCCTGGATTACAACTTATCCCTGCAACAGCATTAACAGACAGGAAGCGCAAAGAAACTGATAGCAGATGAAAATCATTTCACTTGATTGCTCAAGACTTCTTGGTGGTAAAAAACCAAAAATTTTAAAAATATATATTTTTTTGTTTTTTTGAGGAAGGATCTTCCTTTGTAGTTCAGGCTGGCCCTGAACTCACTATATAGCCCAGGGTGGCCTTGAACTCAGTGATCCTCCTGCCTCAGCCTTCTGAGTGCTGGGATTATAGGTGTGCACCACACCTGGCAATAAAAAAGAATTTTTATATCTCCTTTATATGCTATTTGAAAAGGGCTAATCAGAAGGGCAATCTACTGCAGCTTTCATCAGATAAAGTAATTTTAAAATTCCTTTTAAAGGGAACAGAAGAATGACTGAACCTAACACCATTAAATAGCATAACTTCTCAAATAATCCATAAATTGAAAATGGCAGCCAACTAACTCTTACTTTTGTGTTCTAATTGTCAGCTCTTTTGGCCTCCCGATGTCCCTGTCTTTCAGATCAAAGTCTTCATTGAAGTACTCATCAGGTGTGATGGCTGTAGGGTTGTTTGCGGTGGCAAACTCCGTGGTGAGGTCCTGCTGAGCCAGAACTCAGGAGAGTCAGAAGTGGCAAATGATGCTCACAAGTGGAAGCCTACGGCACTCGGTCTCTGAGGTAGACATGTTAACCAGCTATAGATCAGGAGATTCTAACCACTAACTCTTTAAAATTAAGTTATTGCATGGAGCAAGCAAATCTAAAAAGCTGTTATAAAACCAAATGGCAAGTCTAATGCATTTCCCCATTTAAAAATGAGATTTGATAAAAAAAAAAAATAAGATTTGAAAGACTTGGAGTTTAAGTTCCACCTCTGTCACTGTCTACCTTAGACTCTGGTAAAGAAATTGCATTTTACTGACCTTATGTGACATCCCTTATACCAGAGCATATAGTTACCATAAGGATCAAGTAAAAAAATGTTGAAGTGCTTAGTTACAATATCAAGTCCTGAATCCTTTTCAAGTTTTATGTTTACAGAGAGACCCCTAGTTTATAGTGGATGAGTGATCTCTCACCTGATTTCTATAAGCATATCTCCTCTCTAAAATTTTTATTTTCACACTCACTCAATGAATTCTCTTCCAAAAGATTCTCAAATTCCAACTTGAGAGTTCTCTAACTTTTTCAGATAGAGCAACCTACTCCTGATACATTGAAGTGCCACCAGAATGACACAAAAGTTCATTTTCTTCATTAAACTGTACTAGAAGTATGTAGCTTCAACTTACCCCTTGAGCACCAAATTGATGTTCCACAGTTCCCAGAAGAGATTCCAGTGGGTTCCTGTCCGCTACAGATGGGGGAAAAGTTTAATGTCTAATATTACATCTTACTTGTGACTATAAAAAAGTTCCTCATCATATTTTTACAATTTCTGATCCTTGGCTAAAGTCAATCTGCATTAGGATCAGAAACTACCTGCATTAGAAAATACATTCAGAGATAGGCTGATAAAATCATTCACAAAAACTGATTTATCCCTTACAAATACTTTTTATTAGGATCTCTAAACTAGAGGAACAGTTATAAAAACTCAAGCAGAACTGTGGAGTCTAAATTTAGGAGTGACCCAGGTCTGTATTCTAATCTCGTCTTGGCCCTTCACTACTGTGTGTGCTGGGCCTCAATTCCCTTATCTGTCAAACTGGAGCAATGTAAGAGTTGTAATGGTGCTAGTGGTTAATGACTACTACCCACTTACCACATGCTGTGAGCACTATTCTAAAGGTTTGCATGTGGCAACTAATCTAATTCTCTCAGTTCCACTAAGAAAGGTCTGGTATCACCTCCATTTTACTGCTGAAGAAACTGAGGCACAGATGGTGCCTAATTTCACAAGGCCACAGAGCTGACAGAGCCAGGATATGGCCACCACATATTGGGAATGTTTTGGCTCGGAGCCCAAGTTCCATTCAAATCTTTCATCACAACAATTTAGACTAAATCACTCATTCCAATGATAATGTTCTCCAATATTTGTATCTACTTTTATGGATGAATGTAACAATTGTTCATTAGAACACATAAACAAGCCCTCAAGAATGGTTTTAATTACAGCTGAAGCCAACTATGGGGAAACACACTAAGAATGAATCAGTCTAAGGAAATCTTTATAATAAGAGGTTAGGGTTAGGATTATCATGTCCCAATCACATTAACTCAAACATAACAGAGTAAAAAAAAAAACTCTCTCTAGACTAAAAATATAAAAGAAAAGAAAAAAATAGAGGTAGGACATAGTTGTTAATTACCTTTGTATCTCTTTTTTTCCTCCTCGGTAAGATGCTCTGTGCGTATTTTGGTTATCACACTCACATTGTTTACTGTATAAACCTTGAGAGATGTATGCAAAAGAAAACAGTGACACAGGGAATCAAAATTCAAAAAATAAGCATAGCATGAGCAAGAATGCTGAAGCAAAAGAAAAAAAAATCCAGCAAAATAAAAATGAGAAATGGTTAACAATCATTAGGTTCCTTCAGAGAAAATATACAAACTATCAACTTAGAAATGTAGCAGCAGTTACTTTCCATATTTGAGTTTAATACTGAGGAGTTAACAGTGACAGGCTGCATCTTCCTACTTGCCCTTTTTGTTGCTAAATGGTCTCCAACAAATGTAAGTTTCCCACCTGGGCTCTTATTGCACTAGAAGACCCAACCCTGTCTCCAATACTTCCTGCTACTTATCTGTGGTAATCTTCTAATAGTACTGACTTGGACAGCCATCTGCTGGACAGAAAGAGAAGGAATGAACACAGGTTCTCTAGACCTGTAAGGTTCAGAGAAAACCAGCAAGTCACTACTGAAAAGACATTCTGTCTCCTGACAAAAAAAACTACTGTAAGTGCCAGAAGAGATCATCTGTTATCAGAATATAGTGATCTGAAAGTCAAATACAACAGCTTACAGAGAATTAACTGTTTATGCTATATGTAGGTTCCCAATGTTGAAAGCTGCAGAAAACATACTCAGCACTAGAACATCTATTTCTAAATGCATCTTGCTGAGCATGATGTAAGCTTTGCTCACTCAGAGGCCATCCAAGGACCCTGCAGCACCTGGCTCCATCCCTGCAAGCTTTCAATCCTTGCTGTACTGGAAAACTCAGGAAAGGCTACCAAACAGCTTTCTAGCTGACAAAATGCCAGGTTACCGGACAGACAGTTGTCTCTACTATTATAGCAATGGTTTAAATTCACCGATGTCATGTAAATGTGCTGTAAGCCTATTGGTTGCAGTTTGGCTGATTTTTAAAAAATCCTTAAGTGTTAAAATATTAAAAAGTAATAGACTCACAAAAGCTGCTCTCTCTCTCTCTCTCTCTCTCTCTCTCTCTCTCTCTCTCTCTCTCTCTCTCTATATATATATATATATATATATTTAAAAGCCACTGAGGTTATAAGAAAAAAATTAACAAGCATGCTAAATCTTTTTTTTTTTTTTTTGGTACCGGGGATCAAACTCGGGTCCTTGAGTTTGAACAGCAGGCAGCGAAACTACTGAGCTAAATCCCCGGGCCAAGCATGCTAAATCTAATCCTTTCTTTCTTTCTTTCTTTCTTCATTTTTTTTTTTGGTACTGGGGATTGAACTCAGGACCTTGTGCTTTCGAGGCAGGTGCCGGCATTGAGCTAAATCCCCAGCCCTTTTTTTCTTTCTTCTTTTGAAAGAGTCAAAGGAATAACTAGCTTGTTCTTTGCTGTACTCATTTCCTTCTATAACATTGTTTCTCTACGGCATGGATAGAGACCTCCTCAGGATATGCTATCCTATTTTCTGAAAGTCAAATAAGATAAAACATCCAAGTGAGACAAACATTACACAATACTTATTCCCCAGAGGACTTTCATGGCACAGATGCATGAAAAAAAAAATCTGAATAGACTCCTCATTTGCATAGAAGCTAAATAGCTATATTAAATCTTATTTTAAGAGTTTCCTTTTACCTTTGCTTCGTAACCATTAACAACTTCTGCTTTATCTGTCCTCCAGCCCCAGAATCCGGATTTAGTTCTGATAAAAAGTGAACACCACAAATTTCTACATGTACAATATGCCATTCAGATTTATCCCTGCAGCCTTTACAACTTTTCCCCCAGTTTAAGTTAGTGAAGGACACTTGGAAATCATGGTCCTATTGTCCACAAAAGGATGCTGCCAATGACAGATGGCTTAAACATCCCCCACCCTCCTCCCACAGTTATTAATTTGCCTCATTCCAGGCATAAAGAGCCTCCATTCTTGGCTTCTTTACAAAAACTGCCAGCATAGGGGACAAAGGTGGTGACATTTATTAGACAGCTATCCTAAAGAAGTGACTGAAGATGACGAGCATCCAAGGGCTTGCCACAAGGAGGTATCTGGGAGGTATCACTGGAGCATTTATCTGGGTTATCTTCACTTTGGGCATGGATATTAGAAGATCTATCCTTATAAGCAGCCACATCTCTATCCAGGAATTCTCAAAACAATGAAGCAGAGAGTATCTTCCTCCTCAGGAGAAAGATGGTGGGGTAGGAACTCATCACTGGGTTGAGCTGCTCGGATAGGATTAAAGCCTGCAAAATGGCCTGTGATTCATATTTATCAAGTTTAGTGCAATAGAGGGAAAGGATATTAAAATGGGTTTTCAACCCAGCTTCTGATTCCAGTCTATGGAACCGCTTTTAAAGTAACCCAGCATTCCAGTGGCAGCTGCAATACTGGTTATGTGTCCAGAAACCCAGTTAATTCAACTCTACATATAGAAAAACGTTTTTAGTACTCAAGAGCAGCCAAGAGGTTCTGATTTGTTTTAAAGCGCTTACCCTGGGAAATACTACCACTGAGGGGAGCCCTGCCCCGCCCTGTCCTTTGTCTGAGAAATCACATCCTAGCTCTACTTAGCCCTGTGTAGGGCGAAACCCTGCCTTCTGCTCTGAGCCCTGAGTAAAGGGGGATGTCATGAAGGAGCTCTGGGAACAGTGGGAGGTTAGCAAAGTCACAAAAACACATATTTACATTTTGTGTTTCTATGCTTTGCTTTCCTTCTAACAGAATCTGCTTAATGAAATTAGTCTAGATGGGACATATTGAGCTTTATGTGTATATTTTAATCTGTCAGAGAAAGGAGGTACCAGAGCTTTAATTTTCCTCTTAGTTATCTACAATTCATACAATATGACCCATCCAGGGAAAAACAAAAATCTTAAAGTGATTACACCAAATGCTAACTTACACTGCAGAAGCAAAATAATTAAATCACAGGGCTGGCGGCTACGGACCATAACTTACTGATTAATAAGCCACAGACCCCATCTAACCGTCAATTGAAAATAGAGATATTCCTTCTAGTTAACTAATCCAATCCTCGGTTCTGCGTCTTTGCACTAAGTTACTTTTGTTTTCTGGCATTTGATCTCTGAGCGATCAAAGGATGACAAACCTGCTCCACTTCATCCTTCCCACATGCTGAGAAAACAAAGCTTTGCTGTTCTCCTGAGGACCTGCCAGGCTCTTCAGTCATCTACATCTGCTTTATCACGATTCTGGCTTTTATTGCCCTTTGCATTTCTACTCTGGTAGCAATTTAGTTAGTAAACTCAGTGTCTATACGTTGTTTTAAAAACCAATATTTTAATGACTCCTTGGCCCTTGGTTGACTCTGCATGTGCTGCCAGCTTGTACAACTTCCCTCCTGTACCATTTTCACTTCTGCCTGTCTCCCAAGATCACTTGGCAGACACTATGACTGGGCAACTGCTGCACAACTTGGAGAAAAGCTCTAAAGGTGGCAGAGAATGTTTGATTTCAGGTGAGTGGAGTATAACCTTTCAAAGAAGAGAAAAGCCCAAAGTGCAATCAGAGAGTAAACACTGACAACCAAAAGATATGAGGGGAGGGTAGTAATTTGCAAGTATCAAGTTCTGAGTAACAGACTAAAAGAAAGAAATGGACAAAAGTGACTATCATAGAACAAGAGAAAGCCACACTTTCAACATTCAGTCAAAGAAATGCTCACACCTCTGGTCAGAAGTAGCTGCACACATATTTTGTACAAGCAAACCTCACATTCAGGAGTTGCTCAAATCCTTGCTAAATGAAAGCCAAGCTCACCGATCACACATTTAATTCTGAGCATCATTAAAAAAAAACAGCTGTTTTCTAGAAATTCACACTCAGCAGCCCATTGTCAACTGGAAAAAAAGAATCAACTCAAACTATTTGAAAACCCTGTGACCATGCAAACACACAATATGCCTTCATCCTCAGCACAAACGAAATGTGCTATGATTTCCCATCTGCACTCAGTGGGATAAAGCCAATAACTGGCGTACTCCCCTAATAAGTTACACTTAATAATAAACAATGACTAGCAACTCTGCTAATGAACTACATAGGGAACAATGTCTCTTCTCATAACATCTTTGAGGCACAGACTTCAGAGTTTTCATCCGGAGTCAGTCTCATTTTTTTACTTTCAGTTAAGGAACCAGAAAACCACAGTGATCAAGCACTTGCCCAAAGCCACGGTTAATATAGCAGCAGTGCTGATGGTGCTCGGTCTTTCCCACTCTCATCTCTACTGATGGGCTCAGGCAATGAGACCAGGCAGCCTCTTCTACCTCCTGTGTTACAAAGAGAACACTAAGCTGAAGGTGTCCACTCTGTCCGCAGAGGCTCATGGTGAGGCCTGGAGATATCTTTTCAAGACTCTTCCAGGTAAAGCATTGTCCTTGGAGGACAACAGCTGTCAACTAGTAAGACTGGTGGGAGGAGGCTGGAGAGAGGACTTCCTGCATCAGGGGACACCGCTGCTCCTACCTAAATAGAAGCAGCATCTGGACTGTGGGTTTTTGTTTTTCCTTCTGCTACTCACAGGCACCTAATTCCACTTAGAAGAAAGGGGCACTTAAGTTATATGTTTGACTAAATACAAATGTCATTTAAAAATTTTTTTTGGTAGTGGGGATTAAACCCAGGACTTTTGCACTGAGCTACATTCCCAGCCTTTTCTCTTTTTCATTTTTAAAACAGTCTTGCTAAATTGCTCAGGCTGGGATCAAATTTGCAATCCTCCTGCCTCAGCCTCCCAGAGTTCTGGAATTATAGGTGTGTGCCACCACACTCAGCTTCTCAGGTTTTTAAAAACCAATTTTATATTAAAAAGAAAGAAGAAAAAATTAAAAAGATGACAGCATATTCATGAAGAGAAAAAGAACGCCTAAATCCAGGGTAATGGTGTCCATTTCAGCTCAGGTTATGTTACTTTGGTTTACAGAGAGCTGGATGTGACATCCTAGGCAAATACTAAAGTGGATTCCCTCACCTCAGTGTGTTCCATGACAGCTTCTACATGTCTTCCACTCAAAGGGCCCCCACACCCTCTGCATGACCCAAAGGTAGACAACCAGGGATACTGTTCTCATCTGGATTAATCAAGGCACAGAATTCTCCTCATACAGTCTGGAACAGAACTGAATCCCCTGTACACTCTTACTCTAAACTATTGGACCTCACAAGTGGGAAAAAAGAACCATATTTACCTATATAGTAAGTATAAATTTGATTAATATTAGTACAACCAAATTCAATACTGGGTCAATTCCTGCTTCCAGAAACCCACAGCTCCACAGTTTGGGACTGTGTTGTAGATGCAAAATACCAAAACAAGAATAAAATGCAAATAAAATCCACTAGAAAGGGCCCATATAAAAGAATATGAAGACGTTTCTCCATGGTTTAACCAATATACTATAAAAATAATAGGCAATGTAAGAAATCAGCTATAATTTGTATTTGGTTAGAGTACAGATCAATCTTAAAACCCACTAGTGTTTATGTAATATTAGAAAGAAATCCCAATCCATCCAAAATTTGCAGTTAACATATACAGGTCACTAAAGATGTCTGTACAGGGAGTAGACATTAAAATCTGGAGTCTCAATTCATACCTTTCAAAAGCAATATTTTTAGTATCAAGGCTGGTGTTAATGACTGGGTTTGTGAGCCGCCTCTCAACTTCCCTGCTTTTTGGCTTCATCAAGTCCAGTGTGAGGCGTTCCATTTCTTGGGAAAGATCAAAATGTTCAGTGGTGACTACTTTATCATCATGGTTGACTTCCATCAACTCTGCCCAGTTGTCTGTTAATAGAAACAAGGGTCTAACTAAGCACAGTGCAAAGAAGATGCACAAACAAGGAAGTTTCATATGTTAAAATACATCATCTTTTACAGTTTTGCTCCCGGATGCTGTCTGATAAAACCTAGAGTATTATTTGTTATTGATTACCCATTTGCAAAGAGATTATCTAGCCAGCTTTCCAAACTTCACGTTTCACAAAGATGCAGATTTTTAAAATAACTGGCATTCTTTATTAGCAACACATTTTTTCTATGACCTTTATAAATATATTATAGAATATAAATTATTTGTGTACCACATGAGGTGAGCAATACCATTTCTTACCCTCCATTTGGAGGGATCAGGCCTAATCATAGAGGGACCATAAAGAAATATATGACAGAAGGCTTGTATTGAAAGGCTCAGGTACATAAGTTGTCTCACATCAAAAGGATAGGAGTACTACTGGGTGGTAAATGATATGTGCAATTAACCAGACAAAAACTAAGATTGGAAAAAAAAAAAAACTAAGGAATAGAGTTAAAAAACTAGTAAGAATAGAAATATATGTCCCAGGGCCAGGGATTTAGCTCAGTGACACTGCACAAGCACCAGGTCCTGAGTTCAATCCCTAGTACTGCAAAAAAAAAAAAGAAAAAGAAATACATGCCCCAGATAGGATCAAATAGATAAGGTGAATAGGGCTGGGGATTTAGCTCAGTGGTTCTGCTGCCTGCCTTGCAATCGCAAGGAGCCCGAGTTTGATCCCTGGTACCAAAAACAAAACAAAAAACAGATAAGGTGAATGACTGTGAACCCATTTTGATGGTTAAAATTCACTTTGTAATTTAGCTTAAACTGTGACTACTGCAATGGAATCAACTCACCTTCTCCCTTAAATATAAAACTACGTCTCCCTCTTATCCAGCTCATATTTTCAAATCCCAGCAATGTGATATCAACGCGCAGTTTGGCACCACTTTTCCAAATTCGACAGACATCATTTGGGCATATTCTGGAAACCAAGGGCACTGGAGGAGAGAAGTGCATGAGTGAGAAAAACCCCGGGTCAAGCAGGACACCAAGGCCAGGAACTCAGAACTCTGACTTTAAAAGGAAAGGAGTGGCAAGACTGTAACTACCAAATACAACTGGACTCCTACACTTGGCTCCCACACTTACAATACAGGAAGTCACCCTTAAAAATAACAATGGAGGCCTGGGGATCTAGCTCAGCGGTTCCGCCACCTGCCTCAAAAGTGCAAGGTCCTGAGTTCGATCCTCAGTACCAAAAAAAAAAGTTTCTTCAAAATAACAATGGAGGGGCTGAGGATATATCTCAGTGGTATAGTGTGGGCTTCAAATGATTAAGGCCTTGAGTTCTATTCCCAGCACCAAATAAATAAATTGTTAAAAATGGACCTTCTGTCCAATTTATCAGAGAGAATTCTTTCTTTTCTTTTTTTGGTAACGGGGATCAAACTCGGGACCTTGTGCTTGCGAGGCAGGCAGCAGAACCACTGAGCTAAATCCCTGGCCCTATCAGAGAGAACTCTTAATGAATTTCTCAAGAGTATTCTCAATCCTGAAGAGAACTCACTTATTAATCTCCATGAGGCAAGTGAGTATTTGCCATCTGGCCTTTCTCATTCACATGTGCTATTCTTGCCATATGGCTTATTGTCATATCCACCACTCAGAATATAAAATGTCTAAAAGATTTTACTTTTCAACGAAACCTGAGGTCATAGTGATTATCTGCATTAGAAAAGAACTGCTTAGTTTCTCAGAAAAATCTAACATTCTTTTATTTTTGGTACCAGGGATTGAACTCAGGACCTTGTGCTTGCGAGGCAGGCGCCGGAACCACTGAGCTAAATCCTCGCCCTCTAATGTTCTTTTTTATACTTCTTACTTTATTTAATTAAATGTTTCATTTCAAATATGACTTCTTGACTGAAAAAAAGAAGTCTGTAAGTAAAAATGGCCAAAACTCTGGGAGTTGGTGTTACTGTTAACTAACAAGTAAAAGCAGACCATCTATGAAAATATATTATTGGTCAATTACCTTACATAATACTTTGGAGAAATAGATCCATTTTGTAAAAAAACCAAGCTATACCAATATTTGCCTCATCTTCCCCACAATAACAAGTTCGAAAGAAAAAAGCTGAATCCCATAAGGAAATGAATAAATTATGGTAAGTTTACTTAATAAAATTCTAGCAATTTAAAGGGATATTTAAAAAGCTAATAAGATAGCCAGGTATAGTGATATGGCTCATAGTCCCCAGCTACTCAGGAGACTGAAGCAGGAAGATCATCTGAGCCCAGGAGTTCAAGTAAGACCCCATCTCTTTAAAATCAAAACAAAAACTCCTCCTGCCTCTGCCTCACAAGCGCAAGGTCACGAGTTCGATCCCCAGTACCCCCCCCCAAAAAACCCCACTAATAAAAAGGATACATGTGAGCAATAAAGGGAGGAGACAAAACTGTCCATATAATGTATTCATACAAGTTTGGGGGGCAATGCTTGGGGAGAAAGACTGGAAGGAAAACAAAGTGAGACTAGAAGTGACTGTTTTTCCTTATTTTTTTCTTTGCATTTCCAAGATGTAGATTTTTTAAAAAAATATGAAATTTTTATAAAGGAAAATAAACCTATACGTAGGCTAAGTAAATTTAGAAACAGAAATAAATTGCAAGGCTACAGCCACTCACCCCAGCTAGTGAACTCCCATTTCATCTGCACATAGAAGTCTGGAGCCTGAAGGACAAAACAAGGTTTAACTAACTTGCCACTAACACAAACAGAGCAAGGATTAATACAGCTTTTTAAAAACATTAAGGGGGAACAGAGAAAATAAGAGGAAACAGTGTACAAATCCACTAAATAAATACCTACTTTAAACCGAAGCAGTTATTTCACCTTGAAATAAAATATATCTAGTCAGGAAAGTTAACAGAAAGTGATGGAGTTGATAGGAATAAAAATCAAACTTGACTTGGGAGTTCAGTAAGGTTGCTAAGAGTAACAGAAACATAAGCTTGGAAGATGGGCGTAAGTGCTGCTATACAGTGTGGATAATGGTCTATCCTCGACAAAGAGAAGTTCAGCCAGTTCCATCTATTCTGCAGGAAACCTGACTGTGTGCTAGGCAGTGCTGCATATTTACTGGATCACCAAAAATGAGACTGCTAGACATCATGTCCCAGGAATTGGATTTTCCCTATTGTTAACCAGATTTCGCCCCAATTTTCTGTTAAACTTTTAGAATTTGGCCTTCTTGAAGTTTTGTGCTACCAGCTATTCTGTTCCCTCACACCCACAAGGCTTTGGTGTATGTTTACAGAAGCACAGAGCAGGAAAGCCAGAAACCTACCCTGGAGTGAAACCCGCCCGGATTCCAGAGATGAACCAAAACAGCTTTCAAGAGATAGCTGATAAGAAAGGCTGGCATAGGCTGGGTGTGGTGGTATATGCCTGTATCTCAGCACTCTGGGAGGCTGAGACAGGGAAATTTCAAGTTCAAGCCCAGCCCAAGCATTTAGTAGATTCCATCTCAGGAGAAAAAAAGGGGGACTGGGAATGTAGCTCAGTACAAAGGCCCTAGGTTCAATCTTTAGAGGAAGGAAGGGAAGGAGTAGCCGGCTGACATGTTATAAGGAGACACTGTTGAAATACACATCAACAGCAGCCTTTGGTGCCACTAAGTACACAAGTTACTTATGAGCTGTCTATAACTTTAAACAGAGAATATAAATCAATACAATCCACTGCTATGGGTCAACGCAGGTTTAAAAAAAAGAAAATTCTTTTCAAATAAAGGGTGACCTCATGTTAAATAAGTTACTTTCTGACTTGTCAAATAGGCACATGTTGTTTTCAATTCCTCTGGCAATGAATTAAGTAAGAAAACAATACATCTATGTGACCTTTGCATACTCCTAAATACACTTTTTTTTTTGGTACCGGGGACCAAACTCAGGACCTTGTGCTTGCAAGGCAGGCACGGTGCTACTGAGCTGAATCCCTGGCCCAATACACTTTATTTTTAACATAATACATCAATTATTTCATATTTCATAGGAGTTTTTACTGTAATACATGGGAAATGAATAGTATCTCAGACATAATTCTGCTTAAGTATCATAAAATATTCTTTAAAGTGTGCTCAAATAATGAACAATGACTGACTTTCTTATAACAAAGTTGTTCTTTTTCTCCATAGAGCTATTAATTTTTTTTAAGAAATGTGTTTTAACTGAAATTATAAAGCTATTTTAACCACCAGGTATCTTGGGAATTATTTGGGGGAACTCATGTCCATGTTTTAATGCAGAATAAATAATAGTGAAAACTGAACTACTGCTACTCTCTTGTCTCCTACTGCCCTCGGAATATTGCACTTGGTTGACAAAATGTTTCTTTCAAATAACAAAGAGTATCAGAAGAGTGGCAACCCTCATCCAAACACTCCATGAGCCTAATAAGCTCAGAAGTAAATTTGTTTTAAGAAAGGCCTATGAGAGTTACAGAGAGCCTACACTGTAATTCATAGGACAGATGAACTGCACAAAAGCCAGTAACTACAAATAAGTTAAGCCAATGGATTAGAAGTTGCAAAATACTCATGGCTAGAAATGGCAAAGGTGGCAAGCAGAAGTTGCACACAGACCTCTGGGCTTCAGTAGGCCCTGAAGATGCCTTTACAACAAATCATGAGCATCATCATTTCTTTCTGATTACCTCTGAGCAGGGTGCTGCTCCTAATAAAACAGGCACTTTTAAGAAAATATCCATATTCCTTAAATTATAATTTTAAAATAGCCCTTAAAGACGTAGCCCAGTGACAAACATAATTTGTTGAGAGACCCCATATTTCAACAAGGTGGACAGGCAAGGAATAGTGCTATCTGGCAATCAAACTATAATCACTACTCATGAAACTCTAAGGAAGGTACCCAAGGATGTCAAACTATGTCACAGCTATTATATCAGTACTTAGCCCAAAGTATAGCATGCCTAGTTTTATAAATACCTCAAGAATTTTATGTAGCAGCTCAGGAACTCCCTCGAGGGCCATAGACGTGTTGTGGTAGTCTCGGTGTTGAAGAACTGTATACACCATCTCAGGATCCCCAGTGCTCACAGCCTCATGTAAAACTGGAAAACGAAAGAGTAAGATTTAATCATCAAGTAGTCACATGCTTTGTGACCAAGGCCAGTCTGCAAAATATCTGTATAGCTCAAAAACCAATTTGTTTGGGGCAAAAAGGGAGAAAGGCTGCAGTCCAATGCTATCAGGTATGACCATAACTTCTGATCGCTAGCCTGTCACTGAATAAAAAGAAAAGAAAATGGAGCAGACTTAGCCTCTTGATCAAACCTCTCCCACCCTCCCCTCCCCACCAACCTCAGTACAGGTTCTGAAGTCCTGACAGTGTTTTCAGAGAGCTGGCTCTAACTGTGAGGTCACATGCTGTGGCTGCATGTGGATCTGGAGGCCAGGACTTGCACTTTTGAGAATCTTTGCTCGGGCCAGGGATTTAACCCAGTGGTTTTGCCGCCTGCCTCGCAAGCACAAGGACCCGAGTTCGATCCCGGGTACCAAAAAACAGAAAGAAAAGAAAAATGGCATAAAATATAAAGATAAAAAATAAATATTCAAGGGGTGAAAAAGTCCCAAACAGAACATAACTACTAAAAAAAAAAAAAGAGAGAGAATCTTTGTTCAGTCGACACAAAATTAATAGTAAGAATGTGCAAGACAGTGAAATGCTAGGATTTCACCAAAAGGGGCTATTTCTATTGATAATTTCTTTTTTATTTTTGCCTATCCTGATGGATTCAGTGGCATTCTCACCATGTTCTCAGGTTAAAACTGGCCTCCACACTCACGTATGGTTAGTGGTTCACATGAGGGCTGTTTCTGAAAAGAAATCACCCATCAAGGGTTCAAGCCACTGTACGGCAGATAAGGTAGCATCCCCAGCTCCCATCTTCTCGCCCTACCCCTGTCCCAAGAGAAACAGCTGGTGGGGAGGAAGATCACAATTGAAACTAGAAAGAGAAACTGAAATGAACAACTTTAAATTACTCTACAAGTATACTTGCCTGTCCATCCCTGGCTGTTTTCTTTAGTCACATCTGCTTTATGTCGGAGTAAGACGCGAGCAGATTCCAAATGTCCCAAAGAAACTGCGAGATGCAATAATGTTCTACCCCGTGGATCCAGAGCTTCCACATTCTGTGAAGAAAACACTGGCATTTATATAATTCTTATAAGTATATAAGAACATGAAAATGTGTTTGAGAGCTATGTTAAGTATAAAAAGTAGAAAGTAGTATTTTAATTAACTACAGAAACATGGTATGTGTACATGTGGGCATAGTTGAAATACACCTCTTGAGGCTACCAATAAAGATAACAGTTACTGAATTTCTTTTTAAAAAAATGTTAAAGCTATGAGTTCCTTTTTCTATAAAGTACATAATAAATGAATAAATATGACCACTGGCCTCAGATCATAAAATACAACTTAAGGTTCTCAACAACACTCTAAGTCTAGGCTTTCATGAAAAGCAACTGCCTTCTTACATACAATGTGGGGGATTTCTGCAGCACATATCAACATTCAAGTCTAGAACAGGAAGTGCAGAACTTTAATCAAAACTGAAAGCAGGGCCGGGGATTTAGCTCAGGGGTTCTGCCGCCTGCCTCGAAAGCACAAGGACCCGAGGTTGATCCAGGTACCCAAAAACAAAAACAAAAACAAAAAAAACCCTGAAAGCATACAGAAGAGAATCTGGGCCAGAATAAAGGTTACATTCTCTAGCTAAATTTGCACCAAAACACCTCTTCCATGATTGTGTATTGGGTTCCAAGTGCCCTGAAGTAACATACAACATCTAGCAGCATCTAATCTGCATGTCTTACTGTCAAAGAGTACGATCCTCTAGGCACTTACGTGGATACTTTTGTAGAGAAACATAACAACACACTTCATTTCTAACCACCTGGGGAGTGTGTGTGTGTGAGGGGGTTCTTCCCTGTACTAAGCAGACACATTTGGCTTTTAATGCTTCATTCCTATGCTACTATTCAAGTACTCTTTTCAGCACTACATTGGGTCTCTAGAGCCAAGCAGCAGTTTCTCTGCTGAAAGTCTCAATGGCTGGGCACAGTCTGCAAAACAGGGCTCTGAAAGTTCTTGCAAGGACACAATGGACTGCCACAAGACTTTTAGAATGTAAAACCCTTTAAATGCTACAACATTTCTTGAGAAATGTGCCTTATCTTGGTTTGGGATGCTAGAGATTATATAGGACTACCTGTTTCCAAAGACAGATATTATATGGCACTTAAGAAGGGAGGTACAAAGGGACTGTGGGTAAACAACCACAATCTAACAGCTATTGAACCTCCCTGTTTTGCTAACATTATATTATGGCTATTGTGCAGTGACGATAAGAAATGTTATCAAGAAATAATAGAGGTGGCTGAAAACATTCTGCTGGCTGAAGACAAGGCCTCCTGGACCAACCCCAGGCCTCAGTGTTCTTGGTGCTGAAATACAGCAGTCCCCTCACCCCATCCTTGGAGAATATATTGCAATAGCCCCAGTGGACCTACACACACACACACACAGACACAGACACATACACTGTTTTTTCCTAAGTACACATACTTATGATAAAGAATTTTCACTTTTGTAATTAAAGGAAGCACTTTATGATTTCTCACTGACATATGTGATTTCTCAGCATCACTACACTTGTGCTTTAGGGCCATTATTAAGTAAAATAAGGGATATTTGAATACAAGCACTGTGAAACTCCACCAGTGGATGTGATAACCAAAGTGACTACTAAGGTAAGTGACTAATGGGTGGTTGGCATATACAGCATGGATACACTGGACAAAAGGATGATTCGTCTCAGGCAGGACACAGCAGGATAGTGTACCAATTCATCATGCTATGCTGAATGACATAAAATTTAAAACTTATGAATTGTTTATTTCTGAAACTTACTATTTAATATATTCAGACTGTGGTTGGTCAAGGTTAACTGAAATCTCAGAGAGTGAAATCTTGGATAAGGGAAGACTAGTGTACCATCATGACCTGGAACATGGTCCACATCACCTGCAATGATTCCCTGACTCTTCCCAAGGCTTGTTCATTGCTCTAAAGAGACTGAGAATTCCAAAAGATGGGTCCAAATATTGTATTTTCTAGCTTTTTCAACCCTACCTCTAATTTGAATTAAGTAGTTATTTTCTTAAAAGGAACAAGGATATGAATTACTGTATTTCCCAGAAAATAAGATCTACTTGGAAAATAATCAGCCTTGAAAACTAGAGATCAAAAATGCCAGCCTTCCTGGGGATTTAACTCAGTGGTACTGCATCTGCCTTACAAGCGTAAGGTCCTGAGTTCGATCCCTAGTACAGGGGGAAGAAAAAGAAAGAAATGGCAGCCCCAATCAGCCCATCCTTGTCTTAACTACCTTACAGAGTAGCCACCGAGCAAAAGAATAATGATTTCTAGTTTTTCTAGTTTTCAAAGCTGATTATTTTCCAGATAGGTCTTATTTTGGGGGGAAGAGGGTATAAGCACAGTTGAAGTTTAGCAGCAAAGAAATAATTAGCAAACTTTACCATCCTATATTGTATTATATAAATTAAGTGTATAACTTCAATCTAAACAAAAGGTACTAGGTTTAGCACACTGTCTGACATATGGAATATTAATCATATGAAAGAAGAAACTCTACTTACTGCAATTCACACTCTGGAATAAAGGTAGTAACTCAGACTAAGGATTAATACTCAAAAGTCCTGCACAACTCTCAGATATGTATAAATAAAAGCCAAACAGATTAAGTTAACTTTTCCTATTTTGTAACACAGGAAAAAAACATGTATAAGCCATAGATTGCATGACCAACTATAACTCTTCTGAGCTTCTTGTGCCTCCCTCTCAATTAAAATGAGAAGCCAAGAAGAAAATCTATACTATGTTATGGTGACAATGTGATTTAGAAGAAAAGGATGAGCTGGGCATGGTGACAGAAACCTGTAATCCTAGCATTCTGGGAGGCTGAGGCAAGAGGACTGCCATGAGTTCAAGGCCAGCCTGGACTAGCTAGTTCAAGGCCAGCTTTAACTACACAGTGAGACTCTGTCTCAAAAACAAAAGAAAACAAAACAAACAAACAACAGCAACCAAAAAAAGAGACAGAGAGAAAACCAACAAAGCCAAAGTTGGTTCTTTGAAAATATCAACAAAATTGAAAAATGTTTAGCTTGTGCAAGAAAAAACAAAAAAAAGGATATTTAAGCTATTAAAATCAGGGATGAGGGCCAGGGATTTAGCTCAGTGGCACTGCAACCTGCCTGGCAAGCATAACGTCCTGAGTTTGATACCCGGTACCAAAAGAAAAAAAAAAAATCAGGGATGAAAGGGGATATTATTATCAACTCTACTATAAGGAATACCAAGAAGAACTGTATGTCCAAAAACTTGATAACTTAGATGAAAATGACAAATTCCTAGAGATACAAGTTAGAAAAACTGACTCGAGAGAGAATCTGAATAAAGTATAGAGATTAAATCAATAACTTAATAACTCCCTACCAAAAGAATCAGGCCCAGATGTGTTCACTGGTGAATTCTATCAAATATTTACAGAATACTAAATCTTCACAAACTCTTTCAAGAAACGGAAGAGGAAGAGAAACTTTCCAATTTATTGTATGAGCCCAGTGTTATCCTGATGACAAGCATAAGAAAACTACCTCTTATGAATACAGATGCAAAAATCTTCAAAAATATATTATCAAACCAAACTCAGCAACATATAAGAATGGCTACTATACACTATAAACAAGTAAGATTTATCCTATGATTACAAAAATGAAATTAAGAAAATAATGCCAGGCCAGGGTTGTAGCTCAATGGTACAGCTCTTGCCTAGCATATAAGAAGCCCCGGGTTCAATCTCTGGTACCACAAAAGAAAAGAACTCCATTTATAGTAGCATCGAAGAGAATAAACATTTAGGAATAAATTGAACAAAATACAAAGCTTTATATTCTGAAAACCATAAAGCATTTTGAAATGTATTAAAGAACAATCTAAATAAATGTAGAAACATCCTACATTCAAGGTTTGAAGATGGCAATACTCTCCAAACTGAGGTTTAGATTCAATTGCCAGTTTTTTAGAGAAATTGATAAATTGATCCTAAAATTTATATGGAATTGCAAAGGACACAGAATCACCATCATAAAAAGCAAGGCAAAGATCAAAGGACTCTGTTAAGAGTTTGTGTCTAGATGCCCCCCCCCATGCCTTATAGGGTCATAGGTGGGGGGTTTCCAGAGATGGCTGATCTAGTGTGTGTCCTTGGAATTGATTCTTGGTGCAATGCTAGGCTCAAGGGCAGGAGGATTAAGAGTGTGAGTGAAACCCACCCTAAGTATTCTGGATAAGATAAAGGGGGCAGAAAGACACCGTTAAGGCTGCTTGTTGTTTTGCTACCCACTGAACTGTCCTCCTCTGCCAAGCCACCCTGCCTTGGGAGCCAACCAATTATAGATCAAAATCTCTCCAAACTGTGAGCTAAATAAACCTTTTCTCCTTTAACTTTGGGTGTTGGGTATTTTGTCTCAGCAACAAGAGAAAAGTAACTAAGATGGACTCATACTTCCAAATTTCAAAACTTACCATACAAAGCTATAGCAATCAAGACAGTGGTACTGGCATAAAGACAGTCATTTCGTCAGTAGAATACAAGAGTCCTGAAAAAACCCCACATATTTATGGATAATAAATTTTCAACAAGAGTGCCAAAATTGGGGGAAAAATAGTCCTTTCAACAAATGGTGCTTAAACAACTGGATGTTCATATGCAAAAGGAATTTCATACCTATTATACATGAAAACTGGCTCAAAATGGACCATAAACTCCAATGTAAAAGCTAAAATAATAACTATCAGAAGAAAACACAGGAGTAGATCTTCATGACCACAGCTTAGGCACAGTTTTCTTAGCTATAACAATGAGCATATGTTACAAAAATGTAGGTAAGTTGGACTTCACAAAATTAAAAACTTTATGCTTCAAATGATACCATGTAGAAGCCAAAAAGACAACTTACAGAATGGGGGAAATTATTAGCACATTATATACTAGAGCCTAGTAGCCAGAATATATAAAGAACATTTATAATTCAATAATAAAAAGTAAGGGCCGGGGATTTAGCTGTGGTTCCACTGTATGCCTCACAAGCGCAGTCCCAAGTTCGATCTCCAGTACAAAATAATAATAATAATAATAATAAATCAAATAATTCAATTTTAAAATGGGCAAAGAATTTTTATAGACATTTCTTCAAAAAAGGTATACAAGTTCACAAAGGTACATGACAAAATGTACAACATCACAAATCATTTGGGAATTTCAAATCAAAACCACAATGAGAGGGATCGGGGATTTAGCTCAGTGGCACCGTGCCTGCCCCTCGAGCCCAAGGTCCTGAGTTTGATCCCCAGTACCAAAAAAACCAAACCAAAACAAAACAAAAAAACCACAGTGAGATACCATTTCACACCCACTAGAATGTTTACAATCTAACAGACATAGGAAGGAGTGTTGACAAGGATGTGGAGAAACAGGAACCCTGTCGACTGCTAGTGGAAATATAAAATAGTGCAGAACTAAAAAAATAAGCATTCCTTAAAAAATTAAATATAGGGGCCGGGGATTTAGCTCAGTGGTTCCGCCGCCTGCTTCTCAAGCGCAAGACCCGAGTTCGATCCCCGGTACCAAAAAAAAAAAAAAATTAAATATAGAATGACCACATAATCTAGCAATTCCTCTCCATGCCACATACATAAGAGAAATGAAAACGTATACCTTCTAAAAACTTATCAACAAATAAGCATAGCAGCATTATTCATAAAAACCAAAAGGTAAAAAAACCTCAAATGTCCACCAAATAATAAATAGGTACACAAAATATAATATATCCATACAATGGAATATTAAACAGTCACAAAAAGGAATGAAGAACTAATACACATAATAACACGAGACTAAGTGAAAGAAGTCAGAAACAAAGGCCACATATTGCATGATTCTATTCATGTGAAATATCCAGAGTGGGTAAATCTACAAAGAAAGTGTATTAGTGGTTGCCTGAGGCTGAAGGAGCTGGGGAAAATGGGAACTGACTATCAGGGATATGGGATTTCTTTCTGGGGTGTTGAAAATGTTCCAGAATTTGACAGTAGTTATGGTTACATAATTCAGTGAATATACTAAATATCAATGAACAGTATATTTTACATGGGTAGATTATATTATAAAGATATTGGAAAATAAAGATATTGGAAAAAACAATGTATGTTTATGCAATACATAAACTCTTATTCATATACTGTTCTACCCTCTGACAAATTGCTTAATTTCTCTTGAACTTCAGTTTGTTTGCTTATAAAGTGGGAACAATTAAAAACACCTTACTTTGTGCCAGGGATTTAGCTCCTCCTTCTTAGTCTTCCTTCTCTTGCCTAGATGATGTGCTTTAAGGAGGGCATGTGTGTCTAGAGTAGTGGTGACAAACCTACAGCATGCGTCCCACAGCACTAAAAGGTTCACCATCAAGGGTCTAGTTAGGGCTCATCTGCCACCTCTACCCACTTGGTCTGAGTTTTCTCTGAGCTGTCTAAGATGCATGGACCCATCTTTGCATGTGTCCCTTAACTGTTCATTCATTTCCCCAGCATCATTAAGAAGGCCAAAGGATTTTAACACATCTCTCTAACAAAATGACATAAGCAGAACACAAATAGTTTCAACTTCAACACCTTCAGGACCCCACTGAACATTAAAAAGCTGATGGGTTAAGAGGCACTTTATTAAGTGCTTCTCCTGGGTTAAGTGTTACAGCCTGAAACAATCTCATAGTTGGCAGAGTTACACCAATGCTGGCTATGAGTAAGAATCTGAGGTTGGGGCTGAAACATGGCTCATCCTCTTTGGGTAAATTCAATTCTTCTTGTGCCATAGCAGTTCCTGGAGCAAAATTAAATTCTTACAGCCATCAGTATGCCTGCTTCAAGTCTCACGTGTGTGATGAAAGGAATGAAGTAGACAGCAGAAACTCACTGGCAAACAAAACATTATGGAGAACATCTAGTTTTATTGCTGAAGTTACAGCAATTTTTCTTAATTATGCAGCCAATATACATTCCTTATAGAAAAACTGGAATCTACATAAAAGAAGCTAAATTCCCAGGTTTATAAATCATGATCATAATAAAAGCAGGAGCTACTGATAAATGGTATTGCTCCATTTACTATGCCACTGTACTTTCAGATCCATTATTTTCCTATACTTTTTTTTTGGTACCGGGGATTGAACTTGGGACCTTTCGCTTGCCAGGCAGGCGGTGGAACCACTGAGCTAAATCCCCAGTCCATCTTCCTATACTCTTCATAATCCTAAAATGGAGACATTTTTAGCAAAATAAGAGCAGAGAGGTTAAGAATATAGTATTTGAGGCCAGGCATGGTGGCATATGTCTGTAATCCCAGCACTTGGGTGGTTGAGGAATGATTGCCAGTGGGTATCCTGGGCTACATAGTGAGTTCAAGGCCAGCCTGAACTCATAAAGACCCTGTTTCAAAAAAACAAAACAAGCGCTGGGGATTTAGCTCAGTGGCACCTCGCCTGCCTGACAAGTGCAAGGTCCTCTGTTCAATCCCCAGTACCGAAAAGAAACAAAACAAAACAAAACAAAACACAACAAAAAACAATACTAAAGAAGAATAATAGAGGATTTGGATGGAATCTGACTTTTTGTGTTCAAGTCACAGCTCACACACTAATTTAGCATGCAACTGAGCTTCTCTTTACCTTGATTTTCTCATCTATAAGATAGAATTCCAGTAGCAACCTCCCCAGGAAAGAGATGTGAACATTAAATCTAAAACTGCAACGTAAAACACATTAGCACTGTCCCTCATAAGAGTAAGTGTCTAGTGTTACTCTTCCCAATTTCACAGGTGATGAAACAATTAGGCAAGGGTAGATGTATGCCCAACCTCACAACTTAATCAGCGTTAGTGCTGGCCATTAAACCTCAATGCCTCCAGGCTGCAGACGTATTCAACAGAGGATCTAGTGCACATGAAGGCAAGAAAACATTTCCTGCTATATATTTTAATGTAGTTTAATATTTTTATGATGTCAATTATCACCTTCATGACCCTGAAAGAGTTACATAATTGGGAGGGCTCAGCAAAAAATAAAAATATACAGGGCTAAAAAAAAATAAAATATATACAGTGCTCCATATTCAAAAATAGTTAAGAATTTCAATATGATGATAGAAGAACATCAACTAAACACAGGGTCCTGTATAACTGCCAGATCTGGGCCTCTTCAATGGCCAACTTTCAAGATTACATGGTTATGACAGTCAAGCTTCCCCAGATGTTTTTATGAGAAGAGGTCACCTGTCTCCTCCCCAGAGGTAAATGGTATACAGTACTATGAAATGATCCACAGTAGTAACTGATTAAGTCAAAACCAAACAATTAGCAAGTATAGTTCCTCAAGCCTCAAACTCTTTGACAGTCAAGGGCATTAAGGATCTAAAATATATTCCAGAAAAGTCTGCTACAAGATTTTAACACCCAAATTCTAATCACAAATGTCCTTAAATTCTTCCAGGTAAAAAGCACCAAGAACTTTCAATGGATACCTTTATCACAGTTTGCAGGAAAAAGAAAGAACTATGTCACACTTTGAATTATATGTATATTCTTTTTTTTTTTAGTACTGGGGATCAAACTCGGGTCCTTGCACTTGTGCAGCAGGAAGCGAAACCACTGAGCTAAATCCCCGGCCCAACACTTTGAATTATAAACCAAGACTCTGTTTGTACTTTTCTTATCAAACATTTAAACTCTTTACCTCCAACGAATAGAAAGCCCACTGTTTTCATAAAGCTGGATAGAAAGAATACGATTTAATGATGAAACTTTATATCAAAGAGGATTTAAATTCTGTGATTTTCTTTGTATTTTCTCTCAACATTTCACAAACTAGTCAGCCACATCTCTGAGAAATAGAGATGCAAATAGCAGACAAGAGCCCTACAAAACAGAACTGGTCATTTAAAAAATGTCCTATGTGAGACCTACCAATAGAGCTAAGAGTAAAATGGTAGAGAATCCCTAAGCCATGTCTAGTAATAGAGGATTAAGTCATCAGGTATAATGAGATACTTAATGGTGAATCATTTTGTCTGGGTCATGTCTCATATTTCCTTAACTTTTAAATAATTACACACCAGCTAATTAAGAACAATGACACTAAAAAACTGTTCTGTCTGAAGTTCCTTTTGAAATGTAAAAAAAAGGTTTTTGACTTCCAGTATATCCTCAACCAACTTAAATAAGGCAGGTTGCAAGCACTTAGCAGTAAGTGTTCAAACTCTGTGATGCTGACCGTCCTTAATTTTTGTCAACTAAAAAGAGAGCCAATGCTGACATTTCTTGAGAAATCTCTGACATTTCTTGACAATTACAGAGTCAATTTTGAGCTATTTAAAAAGTCTTTAACACACTGAATAAAATGAAGCCAACCATACAATTAAATCAGATTTGAAGAATAATTACAAATCCTTATCCTCTTTGCTAAATCTGTTAGTTTGTAACTTGAGGGCATCAATACTTCCTAGAATTACTGGGATGCCTTTAAAGCATGGTTTTTTAACCAAGACACTAGGGCATTTGGAGCCAAATAATTCTTTGTTGTGGGTGGCTGCTTCATCTATCATAGAATGTCAAGCTGCATCCCTGGCCTCCACCCACTAGATGCCAGGAACACCCACTCCCCACTTAAAACAACCAAAAATGTCTCCATACATTGCCAAAGGGGGGGGGCACCTCCAATTGAGAACCACTGTTTAAAGAGATGGTAATAAATAAGACAATGAATCAAAGCACTTTAGAACAGGAAGAGGTTTTTAAGGAGCCTGTGCATCAGCAATCTTTAAACTTTACCATGTATCATCAGCCTCCGTGGGGAGCTTGTTAAATGCGGATTCCTAGGCCTCAACTCAGATCTGTTAATACAATCAAATATTGTGCTGGGTTTACCCGAATCACTACCAACATCCTCATTCCATGGATAGGTTAATGGGGCCCAAGAACCAAAATGTCTTGCCCAAGGTCACAGGGAAGTTAGAACACAGATTCTAAAACCGACCAAGTACTTCACAACAACGGTGGGTGGAGTAGAGGGGTGTGTGTGGGCCTTTCGTCTTTGAGGTAATGGAGCTTAATAATGGTTAAGACTGTGCATTAATAGCTGGCCTACCTTAAAATTCCCATCGTGGTATTAACTAGCCAGGCCGCCTCCCACAAAGGCAAGTGACCATCTGAGAGCCTCAGTTTCCTTCTCTGCCAAATGGAAAAATAGTACTGGCCTCCTTGTGCTACTGGAAAGGTTAACGGGACGATATACAAAAAGCCCTCGGAACAGGGCCCGACATACAAACAGCATTCGATACACGTTCTATTAATATTACTGTCCCACGACTGCACAGTCAAAGGGTTAACTGGGGCCCCGGAGCAGATCCTTGGAAATGGGCTCAGGGACTTGGAAGGGCTTCTGCCACTCCCTCTGCCCTCACCTCACCTGGCCTCGCAGCACCTTCTCCAGCTGCCGGTAGTCGTTATTCCAGACTAGCAGGTGGAGGGGAAAGTGGCTGCTGGCGTCGCGGGCCAAGGACATGGCGAAGAGGTAGCGGCCGGCCCTGGCCACCCGTCTCCCAGAAGCCTCAGCCCCAGCAGGGTCTCCGAGGCCGGCGGGAGGAAAAGACGAAGGAAGCGGGCGGACCACCAAGCGGCGTGGTTCGCGGCCGGGCAGCTGAGGGGGCCGCGTGTGGGCACGCGCGAGGTGTAGGGTCGCTGGCCTGGTCGGGGACCGGGTCGGCCGCGCCCACCCAGCGCCCCGACGCGCTCGCTCTCACACTAGCAGCCCAGCTGACAGCTCCCCAACCGACTTCGGTGGGCCCAATTGCCCCAAACAGGGAAGTGCGGGGAGCGAACCACCACAGGCTACCGGAGGGGAGGATGAAGCCAAGCAGTGGGCCGAAATCCTCCCAGTTCCATCCGCATCCAGCATCACAACGGGAAACATAGAGAAGCCTAGGAACTAGAGCCATAGGTCTATTATTTGGCCCTAGACCTCAACATGAAAAGCTCGATCTACTCATCACCAGCCTCACTCCCTCTGCTCCATCTACCTCAGATGGTTCGGCCCACAACCGAGCCTCTACCATTGGCACCGCAGTAGGGGTGGAGGGTGACAACAAGGGTCCGGACCAAACCATTCTGGACACTGACTCCCTTGGAGCCTTTTTGGACCAGGGCAGGTCCTGCCACGATTGGTTAGAAGCCATTTTGGAAATGGGCAGAGCCAATAATATTTGAAGGGGAACTTCAAACTAGAGAAGTGGCTTTGGATATTTGCATAATAAGACACATAGTTCCTTTTTTTGGAGACAAGCTCTTACTATGTAGCTCAGGCTGGCCTTGAACTCACCATGTAGCCAGGCTGGTGAGTTCTATCTATCTCTTGAACTCACGGCGATCCTGCCTTTGCCTCCCGAGTGCTGGAATTATAGGCGTGCAGCACCACCTTGGGCTCCATATAGTCCTATGTCAGGACTTCTCAACCTTGGGAACATCGGGAACTGGATAATTCTTTGTGTGGAGGATATCTGATGCTTTGTAGATGCTGAGCAGCATCCCTATCCCTGGCCTCAATAACCACTCCATACCAGTACCATTCCCAGTCTCCAGACCGTGCCAGATGCCCCCTGAGAGAGAAATTGTTTCCATCTGAAAACTACTTTTCTATCTGAATTAATAACTGGGTTAAGATTCAGAGCTACCTACAGTGGTGGTTTATTCAATTTGTGTATCATCTTTAAGCTAGCCATTTGGATTTGTAGTTATGCCTCAAAGGACTAATACACTTGGATTTGAGCAGTCTACAAAAGCAAAGCTCTGGGCCGAGGATTTAGCTCAGTGGTGCCTCACCTGCCTTCACAAGCAGAAGGTCCTGAGTTTGTCCCCGGTGCTGCAAAAATTAGAGAAAGAAAGACAGAGAGAAAGACAGAAAGAAAGGAAGAAAGAAAGGAAGAAAGAAAGAAAGAAAGAAAGAAAGAAAGAAAGAAAGCAAGCAAGCTCATCCTTTGGGTTTGAACCTCAGGCATTATGAATGCTTCCTTGACCACTTCTCTTCAGTAGTCTGCAGCTCGACAAAGTTATTCAATGCATCCTGAAAACATTGTCTTCCCTTCTCTGCTCATGCATATTCAGCTTTTCAGATGCCTTGCAACAGCTGTTCAAGAATCCTAGTCTAATCCATTCTTCACACGTGTGGAAGTGGAGCCCAGAAGATTTGTGAGTTGTACCAAAACAGAATGCAGAAACACCAGGATGGCACACAGAGGCTATAGCTGTGGAATGTGTGGAAATTATGTGTTTATTCCCACATTGCACATTTATCACACTGGACAGATGGACCCACCAGTGCTTCTGAGGCATTTTCTGGGACTTCTCATTCTTTTTTCCTTGCCTATCTCATTATTTGAAAACTCCACCATGTCAGCGACCATATCTCTTTTGTTCACTAAAAAACCAAGATGGTACCTGGCCTACAGTCAATATCCATTATCTGGTAGTTGGAGATGATAGTTGTATTTACATGTAATACATACAATAAATAGTCATTAATATTTGGCTCACATCTTTCTCTCCTTCATGCTGGTTAAGCTCATCTCATTGTTTATTTCACACCATCCTATAAACTACTCTAGCTTAGCTATTCTTATTCTCAAATTCCAAATATATGAAGAAAATCAGTATTTAGAAAATAATAGTAATGTCAAGAATAGTAGGAACTACTGTTTATTGAAGACTTTCCATGGAATAGTCCTACTGATACAGGTGAAATAACTCCGAACCTGCTAGATGTCAGATACACCAAGTTCGTTTTCCCTCAAATCAAAAAATGAATTCTAATGAACAACGGAGGTTAAGAGTAGGAAATTTTTATTGAGAGAGCTCTTGAGAGACAGGAGGGGATTCAAAAGTGGGTTGCTGTGGACCTCACTTCACAGAGGAAGTTTTATAGAGAAAAACACTGTAGGTCAAAACTATGGTCAACCAATAAGATAACAAGTATAGTTGCTTAGGTAATATTGATTCAATGAGGAAGCAGGTCACATAGCAAGGGTACATGCAAAGAACAAGAAGCTTTTTAAGGGAGATGAATCAGGAGGTCCTGGTCACCCACCTGAGTGACTGATGACTATCCAGACTTTATTGGACCAGGTGATACCAATTATAGTATATTGCTTATCCCTTGGGGAAGCATGTAGGTCTGGTCATTTCATCTTTATCTTGAGGCCTGGCTTTCAGCAGATGTGCCTCCAGCCACAATTGTAATGTGTTTTCATCCTCTACACTAACTCCCTTGAGGGCCTAGCCCTGTCTGACTACCTATAATATTTCTACCTAACTTAGCTGTCTATAATACTACCACATCTTCCCATAATTTATCTCCTTAGCCAGGTAGTAAATATTTAGTTTTTCTGGCTATATACAAATTTGTTGCATATTTTTGTTCCTCTTTTTTTTCTTTCCCTTTCCCTCGTCTTCCCCTTTTTTCTTATTTTTTAAAAAAGAAATAATTGTTAAGTAAAAGGCCATACAAAAACAAACCGGACTATTAGTAGACAATACATCATCTCTATTTTGAAGGTAAGGTTGAAAGTGCAGTTTAAAGAAATATTCATCTCCTATAGTCTCATTTTACTTATTTTATTATAGATCTACCCTCAGTATACTATAAATTCCATAAGAACCAGAAAGGTCTTTTTTCTTAACTGCAGTTTCTTCAGAACCTGAAACAGTGTGGAAAACAGATGCTCAATAACTATTTGTTGGATAGAGTATTTAATCATTGTTCGCCTCAGGGAGGTGGTAGGTGCAAGATTTTGCTGCTTCCTGTGATATTAATCAGTGCTAGTATGAGGCAGATCTCTTCCAGAAAAGGAGACCTAAAAATAAGAGGATTTAGACATAAGACACGATCCTGTAGCCGGCATCTGCCCTCACTAAAGATGGCGGCAGAGAAACGTGCCCTTTCCGGTCACATGATCTGCCAGTCGCAGAAAGACATCTCCTCGCGCGTGCGTGCTGCGCAGCTGCTGCGAGGCGCCGAGGGGAGGTGCTCTGCTGCCAGCTCTGCCGCTGGGACCCGTTAGAGCGGAAGCGCCACCGCCGCCGCCTTCGCTTTCCCGGGGCTACTGGTTCCCGGCAGGTGAAGGCGGGAGCCATGTCGAAGCGACTTCGGAGCAGCGATGTGTGTGCTGACTGTAGCGGGCCGGGTGAGTCGCACCGGCCGGGCCCTCGCCCCTCTGCTCCTTGCCAGGACCCCTGCCCCGGGGCCGCCCCCTCGAGACCGACAGGTTCTCGCGACCGAGCCGCGCACCCCGAGACACGGCTCAAGCAAGGGGGCCCTGAGACTGCAGAGGCGAGACCCTTCCCGGGCCTGGCAGCCAGGAGGGGAGGGGGCCGCCTCCCTCTCATCCATTTCGTTCCCTCTTCACTCGGTCCCAGGCCAGTCAGGGAGGTGGTGGGGGGCCCGAGCCGCTCCCCAGACAGGAAGGGGCTTGGGCAACCCACAGGAAGGCCAATTACAGAAGTAAAATGCGAGAGCCCTCCTGGCTGCGGCTGCCAGAGGCTGCAGGTGTCACCCTTCATCGGACCCCTGTCCCTGCAAGGGGACCTTTCCTGGGTGGGCTACACTCCCGGCTTTCCTCCTGGAGACTTGCCAGAGGGTGCTGGTGGATGACTTTCCCACTCCTGACATCCTGGCAGCTACTCCGTGGGGGCGGGAATCTCCGTGTTGGGGTCTTGCAAACACAACCAGCACTTAAGAATCAGTACGTGTCTTAAATTTGGGGATCCAGAGGGCCTAGGTTCACACTAGTTTTTGCCTCAATGACCTTGGGCTGGTGACTTGACTTGGTCCAGCTTTGATTTCCTCATTTTTTTTTTAAATAAGGATAATCAAGAGTGCTACCATTTTCGGTGATTAGGAAAATAAAATGGATATTGCTAGGATAATCTCTTTTAAGTTTTTTTTTCTTTTTTTAAATTATATTATTCAGTTCAGAACCCTGGCATTCCCTTAAAGCTAGAGTTGAATTTCTAAATTACAGTTTTAGCAAACAAATACACATAAAGTTAGTGGCAGTGTAAGCATACAGGGGCATTGAAAGGTCAAAACCATTCTTATTGTGCGTAATGTTCAGACTTAAAGATTAGATCTATTTTAGCAACTGGAGTTGAATTGACAGGTCTCAGGATAGATTATTATATGCTGTTTTCTATCCTTGGACTTAACAGCTTTAAGTTTAAACTAATTCAAATGTCAGATGGTTTTCTTGGGACAACAGTGTCCAATAAATGATCTTATGTGAATCATTGAACACCAGTGGCTTTGCAACTGTTCGGATCTTCATCTTGTCATTTGGAAACAGAGACTGATTTTAAATAGTACTGTGATAACTCTTTATGTGGTTATTTCATGGCTAGGGTAGTACAAGTGGTGTTATCAGTTTCCTTTGACAATAGAGAGGGGAATAGAAGAGTTTAAAAAGAAGTGTTTTAGGGCCAGGGATTTTGCTCAGTGACACCGCGCCTGCCTTGAAAGCACAAGGTCCTGAGTTTGATCCCTGGTACCAAAAACAAAACAAAACCAAAAAAAGAAGTGTTTTATAAACCAGTGTTACACAGACTGTTGTTTTCTCTGAAAATGTTACTTGCTCCACTTCTTTCTTTTCTTGCCTATTTTCAGTTGAACTTGGCTGTGATGTGTTTGATTCACATGCGTCTCACTTCATACTCCCTCTTAGGATACATATACTTTACTTGTTGGATTATATGGGGGAAAGGCAGATTGCTTCTCTATTGCCATCCTAAATATTATCTTGCACTTTTGCAGTGTTTTGTGCATTTCAGAATTTTTTTTCTTCCAGGGTATCATTTTAGAGTTGTCTTGAATGCCTCATCTACAGAGACTTGAGTCATTTCCTTCCTGTTTTGAATATAATGAGGCTACCTTAACATGTTCTGTGAATTTGAGCAGCTAGGAATTTGTGCAGCCTTTTCTACAAAGCCTGCAGAGTCCTCATAAAAGAGTTACTGTCCAGTTAGGGACCCCTTTGAGAGTCTGATGAATGCTAAGACCTTCTCCCCAGAAAATGTGTGTGTACTTTTTCACACAAAATTTGTTAGGTAGACTGGGGAGGGGTAGAGATTTTTGAAGTCCATTTACGGTATCCATAGAAAGCCCTGCCATAAACATCCAGTTAAACTGGAAGGGTTTCACTCAACCTTACTCAAACTCAATCTTGATTTTCTATGTTGTTAATATTCTTTCTGTGGGATTCCAATACATGAAGATTAAGTGATTGAGAAACTCACTAAATGTGTGTTAAACCCTCGCTTGTTTTGTTCCTGTTTAATTTCCTCTAATACTATGAATTCTTTGCATGATATGTTGTTTTTTTGGTACCGGAGATCGAACTCAGGACCTTGCACTTTCGAGGCAGGCAGCGGCACCACTGAGCTAAATCCCCAGCCCCTTTGCATGATATGTTAGAAACCAAAACCAAAGCTGTGTTTCCAAACAGGTTGTTTATCTGTTTATTTTTGGTTGTTAATAGTAGTAAAGGTAGAAAGCAATATTATTCTCTACCTTTATAAGGACCCTTCATCTTTGATATTTCCCATCTTTGCACCTTAGAATGGCATAATAATACTAGCAAAATTATACTTCACTGAATTATTTTACTTCATGGGAAGTATTTAACTTTGATCCTATCTTAAATATTTTAGTTGTTTTTAATGAATCTAGTTCATTTTAAATACATTGTACTTAATCTTAAATTCAGTCATCTGAAAATCTCAGTGAGATACTAATACAATAGAATAGCACTCGTGAAATATTTTAAGTATTGTATTTCCAATAAAAAACTGTTTCAAGTGCTGATGAATTTTAGTAGGCTCTTGGAAATAACTGAATAATATTTAGAAAAGATGAAACAGCTAGCATTATTGAATACTTACTGAATGAGAGGTATTTTACTTACTCTGCATCCTCACTGGCCTCAGAGGTGGTATTGTTCCCATTTGACCCATACTCAATGAAATAACTTGCCTGAGATCCTTGTTCAAGAAGTGGCAGAGTTGGGGTTCAAACATGGACTGCTTGTCTCTAGAGCCAACTTTCACAACCACCACGTTCTCTGGCTCCTAAGATTTGTCTTTGATTGAAATCCTGTAACTTTTCATTATATGGCTTGAAAGGTTTGATAAACTGTTAAAAATGGTAAAGATGGGGCTGGGGATTTAGCTCAGTGGTTCCGCTGCCTGCATTGGAAGCGCCAGGACCCGAGTTCGATCCCCAGTACCAAAAAAAACATGGTGAAGATGAAGTTCATACATTTTAGAGATTTTTGTGGACATTGAAGAATTTAAAAATACAACCCTTAGACGGCCAGGGATTTATTTAGCTCAAGCACAAGGTCCTGAGTTCAATCCCTGGTACCAAAAAAAATACAACCCTTAGACCAGGCAGCTTGAGTGACACCTATTATCACCCCATTGTGAAGCTGATGAAATAGAGAGGATCTATATTTGTTTGGCGTTTCTCAGCTCTCAGTTTACTTACCCAGATCTATCCTGCTTACCAGGTGTGAAATATTCCTTGTTTTAAAGGATGTCTCAGTGGTTCTGCTGCCTGCCTCACAAGCACAAGGACCCCAGTTCAATCCTTGGTACCAGAAAAAAAAAAAGCTGACTAGGGCCGGGGATTTAGCTCAGTGGTGCCGCTGCTTGCCTCGCAAGCACAAGGTTCTGAGTTCGATCTCCGGTACCGCAAAAAAAAAAAAAAAAAAAAAAGATGTCAAAAAAAAAGGATGTCTAATGAAGCTCTGTAGGATTTCAGAAGAAAAAGAGTTCCACACACACCAAAAATATTACTCATTTATGTTTTACATTTTGCCTCTGTGAAGCAGCTTTTTTTTCAGATCATTTGCAAGGTAAAACTCTACTGTAGTTTGTTTAAAACAACTAATGGATATCGTAGAACATTTTTGGGTTTTTTTGTTGTTTTTGGTACCAGGGATCGAACTCGGGTCCTTGTGCTTGCGCAGCAGGCGGCGAAACCACTGAGCTAAATCCCCAGCCCTTGTAGAACATTTTCTAGTTGAGGAAGCCAGATTTCTCTGCCCTCAGAACCATAGCTGCTGAACAATTTTATAATTCTGTCTCTCACAGCTTTCTGTTAATTATTATATTAGTTAGATTTCTGTTGCTGTGACAAAATACCTGAGATAAACAATTTGAAGGAGGAAGAGTTTATCTTGGCCATGTTTTCAGAGGTTTCAGTCCATGGTCAGTCAACTCCAAGGAGAAGCAGAAACATCATGGTGGAAAGGTGTGTTGGAGGAAAGCTCACCTCACGGCAGCAAGGAAGCAGGTAGGGAAGGGCCAGAAAAAAGAGTCTGGATACCATATATAGTCCCCAAAGTCATACCCCCCATGGACCACTCCCTTCAGTGAGGCCTACCTTCCTGTTTCCATCACCTCAAAATATTGTCATCAAGTTATGATCTCATTAGTGGATTAGTGCACTAATGAAGTTAAAGCCCTTATGGTCCAATCCCTTTTCTAGACCCCACCTTTTTAGAGGACAGTTCATGTTTAGAGCATAACACATACAGACATTGATTTGTAGCAGTTAGGACAGCAATCATTTCATTTACTTCAGATACTGCTATGTGAAGAATTCACTATCAAAATTGGGTTATCTTGCTGTTTGTGGAGATGGATTTCAAATGATTCATCTGTTCTCTCCATTTGCTTCTCTTATATGGAACGAAAGAGCATCTGGGGTGGTGGATCCACATTAAGGATACAGAAATACAAAGAAGCAAACTGCTTATTTAGGGTTGTTCAACTCAGTTAACATTGTACTTCTATCACCCAAGGTAGTGTCATCATAGACCATCACCAGCTTGATACATTGATAAACATTAGTATATTGTTTTAGTAAACAACAAAAATGTCTTGTGTTTCTGAAAAACCAAACTCAGTCATCTTTTTCTGTCCTGTGGTAGAGCAACCAACTGATGTCCTTGCCACTGAGATTTCATTCTCTTTCCAGATCCTTCCTGGGCATCAGTAAATAGGGGAACTTTTATATGTGACGAGTGTTGCAGTGTCCATCGGAGTCTAGGGCGTCATATCTCCCAAGTAAGGCATCTTAAACATACTCCATGGCCTCCTACACTTCTTCAGGTAAAGAATAAGAATTCTCACAGTTTGTAATTTATGCTTTACTGCTCATTGTTTTAGCCAGTGAATTTTTCCTAGCATACTTCTTAAAAATGGTTCATAGGGCCGGGGATTTAGCTCAGTGGTTTTGCTGCCTGCTGCGCAAGCGCCAGGACCTGAGTTCAATCCCCAGTACCAAAAAAAAGAAAAATGGTTGATAATTAAATAGAGATGCTATGCCCATCATTTCTATGTATAAGTACATGTATTATCCTGTATTGAATTCATCATTTAAGATTTTTTTCTCGTTGAGCATGGCAGCACATGCCTGTAATCCAAGCACTTGGGAGGCTGGGGCAGGAGGATCACTGTGAATTTGAGGCCAGCCTGGACTACATAGCGAGACCCTGTCTCAAATAACCAAAAAAAAGAAAAATGATTTTTTTCTCTTCTAATGTAAATGTCTCACAATCTCAATCATATTTAAAATTTGTTAATATTGTCTCACTGCTGACTTTCTAGATTGTCACTAGAAATTGCTTTAAATAGTTCATCTTTTCCACATACTATGATGTATGTTTCCAACAATTAATGCCTAAGAAACTTAATTAATGTACTTATTCTTCAGTATCTTGCTAATAATATATATTTTTTTTGGTACTGGGGATTGAACTTGGGATCTTGCGCTTGTGAGGCAGGCAGCGGAACCACTGAGCTAAATCCTTGGCCCCTTTGCTAATATTTTAAGAACATGTTTTTTCTCACTTTAACAGAAGAATGGCTTGGGATTCCTCAGACATTTTTTTTTTTGGTACTGGGAATTGGACTCAGGACCTTGTGCTTTCGAGGCAGGCTCAGTGCTACTGAGCTAAATCCCACCCTCAAACATTTCTGAAACACCTAATTTAAGTTTTGTTAAATCTATTGCTTCTTGGCCTTTTGTCTAAGATCAAGTGAAGTTTTGTTAAAACTGTAGTTAAACTGGCTGGGGATTTAGCTCAGTGGTTTCGCTGCCTGCTGCGCAAGCACAAGGATCTGAGTTCTATCCCTGGTACCAAAAAAACAAAAACAAAAACCAAAAATTGTAGTTAAACTGGATATGGTGGGCCAAGGATTTAGCTCAGTGGTTCCACCACCTGCCTTGCAAGCGCAAGGTTCTGAGTTCGATCCCCGATACCAAAAAAAAAACAACAAAAAACTAAAAAACTGGATATGGTGGTACACACATGTAATTCCATTTTTCTCAGGAGGCCGAGGCAGGAGTATTGCAAGTTCAACCCCAGCCCTGGCAACACAGGGGGACCTTACCTGAAAATAAAAAGGGCTACGAATGTAGCTCAGTGATAGAGTGCTGGAGTACATGCTCGATTCCATAGATTCAGTCCCCAGTACTACAGAACAACAATAAAAACCTTTTGTTATTGATCAGAAATCAGATTAAGTGGATGAGGCGTGGTGGCACATGCCTGTAATCCCAGCACTCATTGAGGCAGGAGGATTGCCAGGAGTTCGAGGCTAGCCCTGGGCTACATAGTTCAAGCCCAGGCTGAACTGCATAGCAAGACCCTGTGTCAAAAAAAAAAAAAGGAAAGAAAGAAAGAAATCAGATTAAGTTACTATGTCTCTGTTCAGTGTTAAGTGGGCTCTTGGTCTTATTTGGGGCCCGATGTCATGTTACTTGTATTTCGATTTGGGGTACACATTCTTCAAGTTCTCTTGGAACTCAGGATTAAGTGTGTGTTTTACCTTCCTTCATTTGTCTTGAATACACACTTCACTAAATCTGTGGCAAATGGATAGCATGTCCCTTAAACTCGTCTGAATGAACCAAGGGACCAAAAACAACTGGGTTTGGATCTCTGATATGAAATATCTCTAAGATTGTAAAAAACGAATGGGGCCATTTTAGGAGTCCTGCTTTGTGTGTGTGTGTGTAGTACTGAATATTGAACCCAGGGCCTTTGCACTGACCTACATCCCTAACCCTTTTTATTTTTTTGAGATGAGGGTCTCACTAGTTGCCCAGGCTGGGCTCAAATTTGCAATCATTCTGCGTTAGCCTTCCAGAGTGCTAGAGTTATAAATGTGAGCCACCATGCCCACCTAGGAGTCCTGATTTAAAAATGAAATCGGGAGATGTGGCTCATTGAAATCATTTGCTTTGAAGTTTCCAATAGCTCATTCTCATGTGAAAGGGGGTAGGTAAAGCCAGACTGTATTACTGAATTAAGTCCAGAGATGAGTAGTTTACAGTGTGAGCAACAATTTCCAAAGTATGGACCATAAGCTGCCAGTGGTACTCAAGACACATGTAAGAAATACTCATATAATTATTTTAATGGTTGTGTTATTTTAACGTGTAGAAGAAAACTATAACTAGTATATCAGAAAATAATTGTTAATGAAAGTTTTTTTAAATGGGTAGATTTAAAGAAAAATGTTAAGCAAATAACATAGTAAGTGAGTAAAATAGTATTTGTTCAGTGTTGGGAAGCACTGTGCTAAGTGTCAAAGTTAGTCTTCCTTCAATATGTAACTATATAACAATCAAACCCACTTAGGGATTTAGCTGTCCTTCCCACCAAAGCTAAATTTTGCATACAGGTTCCTCTTCTCATTCTAAAATCAGAAAACAATGATATGAGTGAAATTCCCAAACATGTTGGTATTTGTGATGGGGCTTTGTTTTCCTAATCCTGTCACTATTTGTAGAAAGAAATTAAAATGTGATTTCGTACTGCTTGGTTTTAGATGGTTGAGACCTTGTATAACAATGGTGCTAATTCTATATGGGAGCATTCTTTGCTGGACCCTGCTTCTATTATGAGTGGAAGAAGAAAAGCTAATCCACAGGATAAAGTACAGTGAGTGGAATGTTTATAAATACTTCTATCTCTTTGTAACAAATGGGACTCCACTGAGAGGAGTGCAGCTATTTTTGATCAGCCTCCAGGAAGGCAGTGCAGGAGGCGGCTACCCCAGTTGTGCATTGGGCTCTTTGCTGGTAGAAATTCAGCAGAGGCAGGTGGGATCATTTCTTTTGCATGGCCCCTAGACAAGAGTTAATGATTTCTCCAGTTAAGAGACCGAGGGTTGGAGGCTGTAGATGTAATCAGATTTAAACTCAGGCACTCAAAGAAGAGGCTGTCAGACCAGAAATCTAGGTTCTAGACACCAGTCTGCCTGATGCCTCACCTATAAGATGGGACTAAATGCTGCCTCCTCCCAAGGTTGCAGTCAATTAAGAAAATTACACAGAGAAGAAAGATGCTATAAAAAGCAGATTTTTGCAGTCCCAGCCATTTATAATGACTAATGTATGTTTTCAGACTTCAGGTCTTGAGCACTGCTGAAACTCATTTCAGCCTTGTTCGTTTTATTCTCAAGTGGGGGATGTGGGTCACTTCCTCTTCTTTTTACAGTCCAAAGAATGGGGAGTGTCATGTCTGAACTGCAAGTGAACTGTTTTCTTTTTTGTTTTTGACCAGTCCCACTAAAGCAGAATTCATCAGAGCCAAGTATCAGATGTTAGCATTTGTCCATCGCTTGCCCTGCCGGGATGACGATAGTGTCACTGCCAAAGATCTTAGTAAGGTGGGTCACACCTTTTAAAATCCCTGAGAGTTGGATGAGACACTGTATTGTTTTATGTAAAAACATTTTTTTTTTAATTTTTTTTAAATTTTTTTTTTGAAAAACATTTTTTTTTAAAGAAAAAAACAAAAGCTGTCAATTTGGCCGAGTGGTAGACTGATTTCCTAGCATGTGTGAGGCCCTGGGTTTGAATCATAGCACCACAAAAACAAGACAAAAAGGAAGGAGAAAAAACTCGTTTTCAGGCTGGGGATTTAGCTCAGTGGCACTGCTCCTGCCTTACAAGCATAAGGTCCTGAGTTCAATACCCGGTACCAAAAAACAAAACAAAAAATTATTAAATTATTAATAATACCTTTTTTTTCCAGTCAGTTTCATCTTTAACCTTAATTCACATGGCAGCCATTTTTCCTAATGAATGAAGTACAAGGGGAGAGAGAAAAATATAGGGAGCTAGAAAACTATTTTTATATTTTCACTGGTTTTTTTTTTGCTAACAGGGATTGAACTTGTGAGGCAGGCGTTGGCACCACTGAGCTAAATCCCCAGCCCTTTTCACTGTTTTTTAATTATAGTTCAGTAAGTGTTTTTGTTTGTTTAACTTTGAAATAAGTGCCATCTCAGAGTATATTTCTAGAAAAGACTAGAAAGTTGCTGGACAATTGTTTCTAATAAGGACAGCTTCCCAAGTTGCATAGTAAGAAGGATCTTCAGAAAGTAGGATGAGGGCCGGGGATTTAGCTCAGTGGTTCTGCCACCTGCCTCGCAAGCGGAAGGACCCGAGTTCGATCCCCGGTACCCAAAAAAAAAAAAAAAAAAATGCAGAAAGTAGAATGTGACTCAAAGTTGTAGTACACAGGTTTATTATACTTATAAAATGAGTAGATGGTTTTCTTTACATGGATTTTAGAATGTTTTAGAGGTGCTACAGGAAATTCACATATTTTTAAAACACTAGTTTTGACAAATTCTCACATAGAGCCTGGCCCTTACAATTCAGAATATTAAACTTTGCATAGAAACATATATAATTATTCTACTAATAAGTAAGACTCACGTGGGTTTTTTTTTTTTACTAAGTTTTAAAAAAATGAGATTTGGATGTAGATGATAGACTAGATTTCTCCATTCCTATAATATTGCATCTTAGACAAGTCTAGGTTGGACTTGAAGGAAGGCAGCTCCTCTTCTGAATGCTTGAGCTTTTCTGCAATAGTATAGAATTTGGTGTCCTACAGGCCTATTTCCCACTCTGGGAGACTTTAGGAAACCATTGTGGTTAGGCCAGGAGTAGTGTTGTGGAGAGAGTAAAGTGTAAGGCAAAGTCCTGTATCTTACCAGTGTAGAATTTGAAGCTGTAAAGTCAATAACAATGACAAGTAATAATAATTATTATAATAGCATCTGAATTATCTGAGAAATTCCTGTACACCAGGTTCAGTCCCAAGTACTTAATTATATCATTGAATCCTTATAATAACCTTGTCAGTAGGTAGTGTTATTATTACCATTTTAGAGAAGAGGGAACTGAAGTTCAGTTCACTTAGAGAACTGTCCCAAAGTAACACAGCTTGAAGGGAAAAGGTAGGGCTTGAAATTCACGTCCCATCAGATTTCAGAGCCATGCGCAGCCACCTTGTACTCTCTCTCAGGTTCTGGTTGTGTCACTTACTTAGAGGAGTCCTGCATTTTGGCAGGTCAGTCTTCATGGCCCTAGTTTCCCTATCAGCAAAATGGGCCTGGCCTGCCCTGTGAGACTAGGAGACTTTTCCATTTACCTAACAGAATCCAATAAAGATTATGTGTTATTAATTTAATATATATTAAAATAGGCTATCAGCTGCTCTGTCATTCCTGATACTTTCAACAGATGTTCTTGTTTGTTTGTATCTTTTTCAGCAACTCCATTCAAGCGTGAGAACAGGGAATCTTGAAACGTGTCTGAGACTGTTATCTTTAGGAGCCCAAGCTAACTTCTTTCATCCAGTAAGAAAATGTGTATTGATTCAGATATTAAGTTGTCACTGAGTAGTGTTCATGTAGCCTTTAGTTTATTTAATTTGCTTTTTTGTGTTTACTTTTTATTAATGATTCTTAGGAAAAAGGAAATACACCACTCCATGTTGCCTCCAAAGCAGGGCAGATTTTACAAGCTGAATTATTGGCCGTATATGGAGCAGATCCGGGCACACAAGATTCTGGTGGGAAAACTCCTGTTGATTATGCAAGGTAAGAGACTGAGATACTCTCTGTGTTGGATATGAGTTGTTGTTAGGTAACTAAATTGTGTCTGATTAGTGTTTAACCCTTTTCAAGATTTACATTCTGAAAAGTCCATGTGATGGTACACACCTGTAATCCCAGCACTCGGGAGGCTGAGGCAGGAGAACACTGTGAATTGGGGCCAGACTGGGCTACCTAGTGAGTTCAAAGCCAGCCTGAACTGAATATCAAGACCCTGTCTCAAAAAAAAAACAAACCTCAAAAATTTACATTCTCTTTTGCAGATGAATACATTTCAAATGCATATAAGCCCAGCCTGACAAAATTAGAGAAAGATAGAATTATAAATCAGTGTGCTTAGCTTCTCATCTTTGACTTGATCCTTTATAACACGGGTATTTGAGACATAGAATACAAATCAAGTATCAAGAAATTACAGAACCCACACTTCAGTTTTGTAATACTCTTTAGTCATTGCTTGAATTTAAAAACAAATCTGGAAATAGTAGGACTAAACAAGTGTAGGAAATTGTTAATTGTAAGTTTTAGGTAGTGGACATCTGGATGCTCTCTGTACAATTTAAAAATTTTTCCTTTTGTATGCGTTTGGTGGTGGGGTTTTTTTGTTCAATTTTTGGTACCGGGGATTGAACTCAGGACCTTGCACTTGTGCTGCACCACTGAGCTAAATCAGCCATCGGTGATTTATTTATTTATTTATTTTTGGTACCAGGGATTGAACTCGGGTCCTTGCGCTTGCACAGCAGGCCCAGTGGTTTATTTTTTGAGATGAGGTTTTACTATGTTGCTTCAACTAGTTTATTTCGCTCAAGCAGTCTTCTCACCTCAGCCTCTGAGAAGCTGGGGTTACTGGCATGAGCCATTATGCCCAGCTAAATTTTTCTTTATTTGAAAGTTCTAATATAAAAAAAATATGAAAAAATAAGTAAATCCATAGGTTAGTCTTGAATATCACTAAAGGACAGAAGACCAATCATCTTTCCTTTTTTTCCCAAATTTATTTTTACTGCAGAACCCCGTGCTCTGATGCACACAGGATAAATGGGTGAAATGACAAACTGTCCTCCCAGAATTTATCTTTGGAAGAAATGACTCATATATGCCTGAAAGGGTTAAATGAGGCAAGATAACGAGTGATTCAAAACAGAGTTAGTCTTAAAAAATATATGTAGTTTCTTTGTTGTGGCCCAAATCATTGGGAAATTTCTTTAGTTCTTTGAAGAATAGGTTAGATGTGGACCTGTAAAGGAGTAACTAAAGTATTCCAGGTGAGAGGAAAGGCAGTCAAGGTCAGAAGTTGGTATGGACACAGCATGTTGGACACAGCAGGAAACCAGACTGGAGAGAGCTGAGGTGCCTGAAAACAGCAGGAATCCAGTGTCCCATCAGATCTGAGTCTGCATTGATTGTACAGTGCATCACTATTTTCTGCAGCATTAGAAAAGGTCTGTCAGGTAATCAATTATGATTTCACAGATCTTTTTTTGTTTTTTGTTTTTTGGTACCAGAGATTAAACTCAGGACCTTGTGCTTGCAAGCTAGGTGCAGTGCCGCTGAGCTAAATCCCCGGCCCTCACAGATGTTTTAAAAAAAAGTACATGTTAAAAATCAAAGACATATGGTGGTTGGTGGGTAATTTGTTTGGTTTTGTTTTTTGGTAGCAAGGGACTGAACTCAGGACCTTGCCCTTGCAAGGCAGGCGAGGCGCCACTGAGCTAAATCCCCAGGCCAGTTGGTGGGTAGTTTGTGGTGCCTTGAGTGGTAGGAGGAGAAACTGACTGAAATGAGACTTGACCTTTGAAGAGGAAAAGAGCCCACAGTAAACACTTTATCATTTTCTTTGGAATTTCCTCATATGTACTTTACATATAATAGTCTCTCCACATAATCATTTTTTATATGCCTTGTTATTAAAAGGATTCCAAGTAGCTTAAATATTTATTTCATATTTCTGCTACAGAAATTGAAGATAAAGAGAAGCTGGGTGTGGTGGCGCACGCCTGTAATCCCAGCACTAGGGAGGCTGAGGCAGGAGGATCATTGCGAATTCAAAGCCAGCCTGGACTACATAGTGAGAGCTATCTCAAAAAACTGACCCCCGTCTCCCCCTGACAAAAAGAAAACAGCCTTAGGTTTGAGCTCTACATTAGGTTGGTCTGTCTCTAAATTGACGCCCTTCAGGTACTGTAGTTTTTAAACTTACCCAGAGATAGCCTGGCTGTACCAGAATCATCTAGGGGAAGGGCCTTCTTCAGAATACTGATGTCTGGGCCCATCCCATCCTTACTGATTTAGAATTTCTCAGGGTGAGGCCTGAATATTGTACATTTCTGGGAACATCCTCATTAACTGCTGGGAACCTCTACCTTCATTTTATTTTCTCACCTCATTAAATAAAGTTAATCTTTATCCTTCATAAGTCTTTGAATATCTTATTAAGTTATTCTATTCTGTATGTTTATAAAGGAAAGGGGATAGTTCAGAAGGTAAAAAAAGTTTGTAAAACTGAGACTCAAGGTAGATGTTGGCAGTCTGCCTCACACAGAAAAGTTGATTCTAAAAAATCATGTTTAGGGCCAGGGGTCTAGCTCAGTGGTTCCGCTGCCTGCCTCACAAGCGCAAGGACCCAAGTTCGATCCCCGGTATCAAAAATAAAAATAAATTAAAAATTATGTTTGATATACTGCTGAGGTGTCTCGGGATGTCTTCGTACTTTTCTACTCTGAAACCTGTGAATAGTGAGTAGTATTGATGGTACTTTGTTCTCTTGGTAGGCAAGGAGGGCACCATGAGCTGGCAGAGCGCCTTGTAGAGATACAGTATGAGCTGACTGACAGACTGGCCTTCTATCTCTGTGGCAGGAAACCAGGTGAGTGAAAGGATAATGAACTAGCCACACCTCCAGTTTGGAAGGTTCTGGAAAAACAAGTTGGGACACTTTTTTTTTAATGACACCTCCTCTGCTTTAACATATTCTTGAGAAAATTGTGACTTAGGATTTTTATTTGAAAGGTTAACTGGAGAACTTTTAATTGTATATAAATATAAAGTTCATGAAATCTTGAAATTTCAGTTTTTAAAATTTTATTTTAGCTCTTGAGAGGTGGATGCTTCATGAATCAAAGAGCATAACTGAATCAAAGTTGAATGTATGGTATAGTTCTTGTCTATCATGGGACTAGCAGTGGATGAAAAAAGCAGTAACTTTTCCAGTTATTTGAAGAATTCTGCTATCTAATGATGGAAAAAAAGCCCAAAAGTAAACTTTGCCTTTAACCAGCCTTATTATTTGTGATGTGGTACAGGAATCTCAAAACCATGATCTGTGAGCCAAATACAGCTTGACAGCTTTTTTATTTGTACTGGGGATCAAACTCAGGACCTTGCACTTGCAAGGCAGTTGCAGTGCCACTGAGCTAAATCCCCAGCCCTTGACAGCTGTTTTATTAAATAGTTTTATTGCAAGCTAGCCTCGCCTTCTTACATGTCTTGTATATGGCTGCTTTCACACAACAGTGCCAGAGTTGAATAGGTTGAGTGGTTGCCATGAACAATCCTGAAGCCTAAAATGTTTACAGCTCGGCCCTATACAGAATAAGTTTGCCAGTCCTTCCTGCATAATGTCCATGTACATGTACACAGTTGTTCCCCACCCTGGTTGTGCAACAGAATTATGAGCCCCTGCTGTTCCAGTAATGGGTAACATGGAGTAAGCATACCCCACCTAGACCTCTTGCCAAATGGAGCTTAAAACTCTGTACCAAGTGTTCTTGGTAGCTCTCTGAGAACTTTGGAAAGTAAATCCTACCTCATAAATTAGGGAACTTGAAGGCCACCAAGCTGGTGGTGAATGTCGTGTTAATTTTATTTCTGATATGAATTCAATGTCAGTCTGAGATCTAGAACTACATCACAAATTAAGCCTTCTCTTTCTAGTTTCAGGAGCAGGAAATGAGACTCTTCAGGATGAAGAGTAGGGGAGTTCCCCTGGGGCTTTTTCTTCTTTTTCTCCTCACTCACATCCTAGCCCGAGGCCAATCTGGGGCTTTGGTAACTGCAACAGCAGTGGCAACATAGGTGTCTAAATGTCTGCTACGGGCCTGAGGAAATCTGGATTGCTTTTCTTTTACTGCCTATTTTCTTGCCTCTTGCCCAGCAGGCAAAACTCAGCCTGCAAAGTTGCCTGCTAAAACGAAAATGTTAGCATTCTCCAGAGTTTAAAGAAGACCCAGAGCCTTACCACATAATATTCACAATATCATAGGTTCCATCCATAGTGTCTCAACATATTGAGAACCAGGAAAATCTCATGGACTTGCAAGAGGAAAGCAATCAACGGATAGGAAACCCAAGGTGACACAGATGTTAGAATTATCAGACAGATATTTTAAAATAGATAGTAAGACCATGCTCCTACAAATAAGAGTGAATTTTGTTGTTGTTGTACTCAGGAGGGAAGGAACCCAGAGCCTTGCATTGACCTACTCCCCCACTGCTTTTTATTTTTAATTTTGAGATATGGACATGCTAAGTTGTTGGGGCTGGCCTTGAACTTGATCTGGTCAGGATATCCCCCCCCCCACACCAGGGATAGAACTCAGGTCGAACTCAGGACCTTGTACTTGCAAGGCAGGCTTAGTGCCACTGAGCTAAATCCCCAGCCCTGGCCTTGAACTTGAAATCCTTCTACCTCAGCCTCCCCTGGGGCTGAGATTACAGACATGTGCTACCACACCCAGCTAAAAGAGAACATTCTTGAAAATCTCAGCAGAAAAATAGAAGATACAGAAAAGAACCAATAGGAACATTAGAACTGAAAAATACAATAACTAAAAATTGAAAACTCATTGGATTGGCTTAATAACAAGTTAAAAAAAAAAAAAAAGAAAAGTCAGTGAATTGAAAATATATCAGTAGAAATCATCCAGCTTGAACAACAGGAAAAAGAGTGGGAGGAAAAACTCAACAGAGCCTCAGGAAACTATGGAGAAATACCAGAAGGTCTGACATTTGTATCATTGGACTCCAAAAGATGAGTAAGAGTATGATGTACAGATAAATAGTCGAAGAAATACTGGCCGGAAAATTCTAGATTTTTCAAAAGGCAAAGATTCAAGAACCTGAGCAAACACCAAAGAGGATGAACTCAATGACATTACACTGCTGAACACTAAAATGAAAGCAAACATCTTAAAAGCAACCAGGAAAAAAAAAATGACACAATAAATGTTGAATATACCATATACAAAATTCCTGGGATCAGAAATGTTTCAGATCTTGGAGATCTGGGGATTTGGAATATTTGCATGACTATCTATTAAGCGTCCCTAGTACAATACTCCAGAATACTCTGAAATCCCAAACTTTTTGAGCATCCAGGTTGTTCCTTGATTTTTATCAGAAGTCACAGAGATGAGAAGAATTTCATTTCCTTCAGTATTTTTATTGTATTAAAAGAAAAGAACTCTCAACCCAGAACTCTGTATCCACTGAAAATAACCTTTGGAATGAAGGCAAAATAAAGACATTGTAAGATGAAGAAAAATAAGAGAATTCATTGTTCTAACAAATTCTAGGGCAAGTTCTTTTCGGAAAAATGATGCGTGAGAGCATCTTGTAACTTGAGGAATGTAAGAAGAGTAATGGAAGTAATATGATATATGTTTTCCTTTAATGTTCTTTAAGATATGTATGACAGGACTGGGTGTTTAGCTCAGTGGCACCATACCTGCCTTGCAAGTACAAGGTCCTGAGTTCGATTCCCGTACAAAAAAAAAAAGATATGTATGACAGTTGAAAGCAAAAGTTAAAACATCATGAGGCCTGACCTGCCTTGGACTCCTGGCCTCCTGGCGTAAGGCGCCTGCACTCCCGCTTCCCGCGAGCCTCCGCCAGCACTATTCTGGCTGCCTTCCCCTGCAGCTTGGGAGGTCCAGTGGTGGGAGCAGCATGGGGGCCTCCCTGGCCATCTCGACCTACCATCTGGGAGCAGCCTGTTGCCACCTCCTGGGCCTGGGACAGGGAAGGCCGGGCCTGGGACAGGGAAGGCCGGCTCCGTGCCCGGTTGGTGCTCTTGGCCTGCTCCCTCCCGCGTCTGTACCTGTCTGGACCGTGTGTCCCCCAGAGCCGAGGTCCCCTTGCGCTGGGTCTGCGGGGATCTCCTGCTACCATGAGCACAGCTGCTTGCTCAGTGGAGATGCGCAGGAAAATCTCAAGTTTCTCATCAAACGCCAGTTTGGATGAAAAAAATCTTTGAAACCCAAAAGAACGAATGGCACCTTTAAATGGCATTTGCATTGATGGGATCTTGCATTTGTTTTTGTTTTTGCCTTGCTGTGATGGAACCCAGGACCTAGCATGCTAGGCAGTTTTGTTGTTGTTGTTGTTGTTGTTGTTGTTGTTGTTTTGTTTTAATTAAGAGCTTTTGGTAAATTCAAAGCCGGGCCTAATGGTGCACACCAGTAATCCTAGCACTCTGAGAGGCCAAAACAGGAAGATCAAAAGTTGAGCCCAGCCTGGGCAATTTACTGACTTGGTGAGACCCTGTCTCAAAATAAAAAATGAATAAAAGGAGGGGATGTAGCTTAGTATGAAGGCCCTTGGTTCAGTCCCTAGGACTGGAAAAAAAAAATGACATTCAATATCCCCAGTACCAAAAAAAAATCATCAGCATATAACAGTATAACACATATGACAGCCACAACAGGAAAAGGGAAACAGCAAAAGAATTAAGATATTTCTACATTCTACTTGAAAGTGTAAAATATTATTTTTGAGTAGACTGAAAAGTATATATGTTGTGATCTTTAGCGTAACCACTAAAGAAAAAAGGATATTCAAAGATAATTGGTCAAAACCTCTAGACATAAATACAGTGGAATTTTAGAAATTACTCAAATAAGATATTTTGAATGAAGATATTCAAGAGAGGAAAGAGGAAAACAAAAACTAAGGATCAAACAAAATAAATAATAAAATGATAGACTTAAATCCAGACATAGCAATAATTACATTAAATGCGAATGATCTAGCCGGGCCTGTTGGCAGAGCCCTGGAGTTCTAGGACTCAGGAGGCTGAAGCAGAAGGATCACATGAGACCAGGAGTTTGAGACCAGACTGTACAGCACAGCAAGACCTTGTGTCAAAAAAAAAAAAAAAAGAGGCTGGGGATTTAACTCAGTGGTTACGCTACCTGCCTTGCAAGCGCAAAGACCCTAATTTGATCCCCGATACCAAAAAAAAAAAAAAGTTAATGATCTAAATGTATAAATTAAAAACAGAGGTTGTTAGAATGGTTTTAAAAAAGATCGCACTGTATACTATGTACAAGAAACCCACTTTAGTGCACATTCCAACACTCAGAGTCTGAGGCAGAAGGACCAAAAGTTTAAGTTCAGCAGCATAATTTAATGTCTTAGTGAGACCCTGTCTCAAAATTAAGAAAAAACAGGTCTGGGGATGTAGCTCAGTGCAAAGGTCCTGGGTTCAATCTCTAGTACTGCAAAGAAAAAAAAAATCTTGGACTGAATATTTAGCTTAGTGGTTCTGCCACCTGCCTCGCAAGCATAAGGTCCTGAGTTTGATTGCTGGTACCAAAAAAAAAAAAAAATTTCACTTTAAATATAGTGATATAGGTAAGTTAAACGCCTAAAGGTGTAAAAAGATACTCCATGGAGACACTAAGTAAAAGAGAGCAAGAGTGGCTATATTAAAACAGACAGAGCTGGGGATTTAGCTCAGTGGTTCTGCCACCTGCCTCACAAGCTCAAGGACCTGAGTTCGATCCCTGGTACCAAAAATAAATAAATAAATAAATAAAAATAGTGGTCTACAAAAACAAACCAATTTTCTTGGACTGGGGATTTAGCTCAGTGGTTCCATCACCTGCCTTTCAATCCCAAGGTCGTGAGTTTGATCCCCAGTACCAAAAAAAACCCCCAAAAAACCCAGACAAATCTTGGAACAAAGAAAATTAGAGATAGACATTAAATGATGGAAAAAGGGGCCATTCACCAAAAAGACATAAAAGACTAAATGTGTACATAAGCAACAGAGCTTCACATTACAAAGGGTGATCAAAGTATATGGTGAATATTTAACTTTTAAATTTTTGGTATAGTAAAAGTCTGTAATTCCCCTCAAAGTACTCCCCCTGGCTTCAGACATGCTTATCCCATCATTCCTGCCACTTTCTGAAGCAGTTCTAGAAGTCTTATTCTGTGTCTTTTTAAGGCATAATCAAAAATACAGAGAATACTGCTGCCAAGTGCCATCCAACAGAAAGGCAGGCTCATAAAAACATTAATTTCCTCATCTACCTTATTCATCAAATGTGGGAGGATCTGGCACCTGTGACTTCTGGCTCTTCCCCAAAGTCAAAATAGTCATGAAAAATAAACATTTTGCATTAGTTTAGAACATTGAGGCAGCCACCACAGTGCAAAGACATGAAAGAGAATTTCTAGAACTGCTTAAGGAAGTGGCAAGAATGATGGGATAGGGTCTTTGAAGTGAGGGAGAATTTTTTTTTAATTAAGTTTATTGGTACATTTTAGGTATACAATTATGACACTCATCATTGAGAATTTGTACCTTTACATGATACGTCTTGGTTCTTACTTTTTTCCCCATTCCCCTGCCCTCCCTTTAACCTCTCCACCCTTCCCCATTTACAAAGACTGTTTCTGTTTTTTCCTTTTCTCATATTTATTCCTTTCCCTTCTTTCCTTTCCCCAGCCCCTCCTACCTTTCCTTCCTCTTCCCCTTCCCCTTCGGAGGGGGAGTATTTTGAGGGAAATTAATGGTAATTTGTCTTTTGTAATAATTTTTAAAAATTTAAACATTCACTGTATTTTTCAGTCACACCTCATACTTGAAACAAACTTCAGTAGAACTAAAAGAGCCAAGAAGGTAGCTCAGTGGCACCACACCTGCCTGGCAAGCACAAGGCCCTGAGTTTGATCCCTGGTACCAAAAAAAGAAAAAGAAATAAAGCTTAGAACTGAAAGAACAAAAGGTCAAATCCACAATTGGTGGGGAAAAAAGAGAACAAAATTATTGTTGGAAACCCAACACATCTCTTTCAGTAATAAATAGAACTTCTAGATAGAAAATCAGTAAGGTTATGGAGGTAAACCAAAAACTAGGTGGATCTGGTTGATATTTATAGAGTACTCTTCTCAACATTGGAATACATCTACCTTTCAAGTACATCTTGAACATTTACCAAGGTAAACCATATACTGGTTTACCTTAGCAAAACAAACCTTAGCAAATCAAAAGAATTAAAACCCTGCAAAATATATTTTGTGACTATAGGGGAATTAAGCTAGAAACAGATAATACTTAAGTGCTTGGAAATTGAACAACACACTTCCAAATAATCCTTGGGTCTAAAGAGTAGTCTCAAGAAATTAGAAAATATTTTCAACTGAATAAAAATGAAAATAAAACATCAGAATTTGTGGGATACAGGTAAAGCAATTCTTAGATGAAATTTGTAGCATTAAATTCTTAGAAAAGAGCAATCTTCAATCAAACTTCCCCTTGAAGAAACTAGAAAAAGATGAGCAAAGCAAGCAAAAGAAAAGAAATGACAAAGATAAAACAGAAATAAGTGAAATTGAAAAAAAGAAACAGTAAAAAAATTAAGACCAAAAATTGATTCAGGCCAGGGATTTAGGTCAGTGGTGCCACCGCTTGTCTCGAAAGCGCAAGGTCCTGAGTTCGATTGCCAGTACCAAAAAAAAATTGATTCTTTGAAAAAAAATCGTAAAATTGATAAATGTCTAACTACATTGATTAAAAAAGGAAAGAAAAAGAAAAAGGAAAGATGGTTTCGCTGCCTGCCTTGTAAGCACAAGGTCCCAAGTTTGATCCCCTGTACAAAAAAAAAAGAAAAAGGAAAGAATAGAAAGACAAGGATAGCACTAAACCCCTCCCCCAAGACCTTAAAGGATAATTAAAAATAGGGCCAGGGAAATAAGGTAATGGTACAGTGCTTGCCTAGCATTCATAAGACCCTGAGTTTGATCCCCAGCACTATAAAAAAGAAAAAATATGATAACTATGTACATAAATTGGACAGTTTAGATAAAATACACTTAATTCCTTGAAAGCAATAGATTGCCAAAACCCACCCAAGAAGAAAGGGATAGAGCTGGGTGTGGTGGCACATGCCTGTAATCCCAGCACTTGGGAGGCTGAGGCAGGAGGATTGCTGCGAATTCAAGGGCAGCTGGGCATGCATCATGGGCTCAAAGACAACCTGAGCTACATAGCAAGACCCTGTCTCTAAAAAGCAAAAAAAAAAAGGAGAGGGGATATTATAAGTATGTAATCATTTGTTCATTCATTTATCTATTACCTATCTTTTTCCTTAATGTGGTGCTGGGAATTAACCCCAGGACCTCAAGCATGCCAGGCAAATGCTCTCTCTCTGAGGTACTCCCTGTCCTACAGTCCTATACTGTATATTTGTTTTTTACTTATTTTTTTTTTTGATTTTTTTGAGACAAGATCTTGCTGTATAGTCCAGGCTGGCCTCACTCATGATGATCCTTCTTCCTCAGCCTCCAAAGTGCTGGGACTACAGACATGTGCCACCATGCCCACTCCTATACTGTATTTTTAAAAGTTTTATTATTTTTCCATACCGGGATTCAAACTCAGGACTTTGCACTTGCCAGGCAGGCACAGCACCACTGAGCTAAATCCCTGGCCCCTATACCGTATTTTTAAATATTTGAATTTGTGCATTTAAAAAATTCTATTAAGGAAACCCCAACCCCCCCCCAATAGTAGAGAAAATACTTCTCAATTTGTTTTATGGGGCTAATATTACTGATACCAAACCCAGCAAAGAATACAGAAAATAGCCCTCATGAATGTAAACAAAAATCTTCCTCAGATGTTAGCAGATTGAATCTGATAATATATAAAAGAAAAATACAACATAACCAATAGTGATTTCCAGATTTGAAAATCAGTTAAGGTGATCCATTCCATTAACTAACCAAAAGAGAAAAATCATGTAATCATATCAGTTGATACAGAAAAAGTAGTTCAGCCAAATTCAGTATCCATGAATGATTAAAAAAAAAACCTTAGCAAACTAGGATCAGGCAGGGCTTGCTTAACCTGAGGAAAGATCTCTAGAAAACCAATAGTTAGCACTCCTAATAATAGGAGTGAATAGCACTCTTATTCAACATCCCACTGAAAATCCTAACCACTACTGTAAAGGCAAGGGGAGAAAAAAATATAAAGATTGAAAAAGGAAATAAAACTCCCCATTCAAATGAGATCATTTCTAGGTGGATAATGCCAGAGAACCTACAAGAAAATTCCTAGCACCAATAGATGCATTTAGCAAGGATGCAGAATACAAAGCTAGTAGCCAACAACCATATTTCTTTAGACTAGCAATGAAAAATTGGAAACTGAAACTAGAAAAGCAGTACCATTTACAATAGCTTCAAATTAAATACTTAGGTATAAATTTATCTATAGGATCTGTATGCTAAAAACTACAAAATTTTGATAAAAAATCACAAAAAACCTGGAGAGGTAGAATCACATGCTATTTTTATAGATCAGAAGACTCAATATAGTTAATATGTCAGTTTTCCACAAATTATTGTAGAAACTTAATTTAACTCAGGACTTTTTGGTAGACATCAACATACTGATTCTAAAATTTAAATGGGAAGACACAAGAATAGACAGCCAAGACAGTTTTGCAAAAAGGTAATGTAGGAAGAAGCATACCATCTGATTGTAAGATTTACTGAAAGTCTGTAGTATTTGAGGGCTGGGGATTTAGCTCAGTGGTTCTGCCACCTGCTTCGCAAGTGCAAGGTCCCAAGTTCGATCCCCCAGTACCAAAAAAAAAGTATAATATAGTATTTGAAACTGTGGTATTAATAAAGAGATAAATACTTGGATTAATGAAACAACATAGAGAATCTGGAAATAAACCTCCATGAATATGTTCAGTGGATTTTTTTTTCCCCATTAAGTTTATTGGTACATTTTAGGTATAAAATACAGTTACCTTCATCATTGGGATCTTGTACCATTACATGAGTATCTTGGTTCTTATTTTTTTCCCCCTCCCCTGCCCCCCCTTCACGCCCTCCACCCTTCCCTATTTGCAAAGACTTTGTTTCAATTTTTTTCCTTTTCTCATATTTTTTCCTTTCCCTTCTTTCCTTTCCCCTACCCCTCCCACTTCCCCTGTTCCTTTAGACCTTTTCTTCCTATTACACAATATCAGTTATGCATTTTAAAAATTATAATATAAAGATCTAGGAGACATTATCACAGATTTTACAGAATTTAAAAGGATATAGAAAGCATATTACAAAAATCTTTTTTGCAATAAATTTGACAACTTCTAAGAAGTACCTTGGAAGACAAATTAACGAAACTAACTCTGGAGGAAATATAAAATTTGAATAGCACCTATTAAAGAAAGTATATTCCTAGCTTGAAAACCTACCTCTATGACAACAACAGGCCTGTATACATTTTAACTGATAAATTATATCAAACATTTAAAGCAGAAAAAAGAAGGAATACTTCTCCCCTCGTTTTTTGTTTTTTGTTTTTGGTACCGGGGATCGAACCGGGTCCTTGCGCTTGCGCAGCAGGCGGCAAAACCACTGAGCTAAATCCCCGGCCCACTTCTACCTTCATTTTAGGAAATAAACATTGTGCTAATACTAAAACTAGATAAAGATAATAGAAGAAAAAAGTATGAACATAGATAGAAATTTGTTTAACAAAACAATTAGAAGTCAGATCTGGCAGTATGTAGAAAGTGGTTTTATTATAGGCATGGCAGTGTTGGTTCAGCATTGGGAGATCCACCCCCAAAAGTCATCATTTTAACAAAGGAAAGGAAAAAGCCATATGATCCTGTCAGTAGTTGGAGAAAAAGTATTGGACTAAATTCTACACCTGTTCATAGTAAAAGCTACCAGGAGACTAGAAGTAGAACAGAACCTTCTCAACAGATCAAAAACATGTACTCCATACTTCCAGCAAAAACGCCTTATATGAATGGAAAAGATGCAATGCTTTCTCCCTAAGGTGGGGAACAAGGGCAGATATGCTTACTCTTCATCTGTCCATTAAACTTTGAAACATAGCCCCAAACCAAAATAGTCTGGCAATAAAATGACACAATTAGGATAGGATTGGCAAAGTAGAAGTAAGATCTTTTTTTTTTTGGTACCGGGGATTGAACTCAGGACCTTGTGCATGCAAGGCAGGCGCCGTAACCACTGAGCTAAATCCCTGGCAGTAAAATCTTTAGATGAAATGATCATCTACAGAGAAAATACTAAGAAATCTCTAGGACCCCCTAGAACTTGTATTTAAATTTAGCAGGATTAGAAAACACAAGATATATATAAAAATTCAGATCTATGTACACTTGCTATAAATGAAGAATTAGATATTGAAATTTAAAAGTTACGTAGGAGTACAAAGGACCTAGAAAAGTAAAAAGAAAAAGAAAAAAAAACAGTGTTGGAAGACAGTACCTAATTTTAAGACTTCCTTTAAAACTACAGTAATCAAGGCAGTGTTGGTGTAAGGAAAGACATATAGGGGCCGGGGATTTAGCTCTGTTATGCTGCCTGCTGCGCAAGCGCAAGGATCCAAGTTCGATCCCCAGTACCGAAAAAAAAAAAAAAAAAAAAAAAAGAAAGACATATAGATCATTGGAATGAAACAGAGAATCTAGAAATAGAACCACACATATATGGTCCACTGAGTTTTGAAAGATTATTTAACATTAACATTTTATAGAGAGCCGGGGATTTAGCTCAGTGGTTCTGCCACCTGCCTTGTAAGCATAAGGCCCCGAGTTCGATCTCTGGTTTCAAAAAAAAAAACAAAAAACATTTCATAGAGCATAAACTCAATTCAAGAGCAGAGGAAAAGATAGTGTTTTCAGCAAATGGCACTAGAACACCTGGTATTCATATATTAAAAAATTAACCTCAACCCTTTATTTCCATACATTAAAAAAGCTTGAAAAGATCTATGAACCTAAATATGAAAGACTAAAACTATAAAACTTTAAGAAGAAACTATAAGGGAAAATGTTTATGAATTTAGGGTAGGCCAGAATTTCCTAGGATATAAAAAACATGATGTATAAAAGAAAAAATTTGATAAATGAGATTCCATCAAAATTTAGAACTTTCGGGGCTGGAGATTTAGCTCAGTGGTTCCGGCACCTGCCTTGCAAGTGCAAGGTCCTGAGTTCGATCCCCAGTACCAACCCCCCCCCAAACATATTTATAATACGTATAACCTATGATCAGAATATATAAAGAACTCTTACAGCTTATTAATAGACAACCCAATTAAAAAGTAGACACAGGCTGGGGATTTAGCTCAGTGGTTTTGTTGCCTGCTGCACAAGTGCAAGGACCTGAGTTTGATCCCCAATACCAAGAAAAAAAGTAGACACAAGAAGATGATAAATAGTACAGCACAAGGAAAGGTGTGCAACGCTAGAATCAGAAAAATGCTAATCAGCACAATAACAAGATCATATTATACACTCATCAGGGAGATGAAGTTAAAAGTTTTAAAAGAACAAGTGTCAGCTTAGGTGTGAACCAGTTAGAACTTTCTAATACTGCTAATATGAATGTAAAATGATAAAACCATTTTGGAAAACAATATAGAAATTTCTTCTATTACTGTTAAGAACCAACAGTCCTGTTCTTAAGTTTTTACTTGAGAGGGATGAAAACACATGTTTACAATGGATTTGTACATACAAGTTGAGTATCCCTTATCTGAAATTCTTAGGACCAGAGTGTTTCAGATTTTCGTTTGAAATCCACTTGATCTGCAAATAGGATAGCTACTACTGCTTTTTTTTTCGGGTTCTTGTCACATGGAGTATTGTTTTCCACCCTTTAACTTTCAGACTATGAGTTTCTTTTTAAATTAAGTGTGTTTCTTGTATGCAGCATATTGTTGGATCTTGCTTCTTGACCCATTCTGCCAGTCTATTTCTTTTGATTGGTGAATTGAGACCATTAACATTGATGGTTCTAACTCATACATATTGTCTTATCATTGTCCTGACTTTTTCTTTTTGTTGGATTCTCCCCCTTTGCATTTAATTTCTTGTTGCGCCCAATGGATTCATTCTGTTGGCCTTCCTGGGGTTGTGATCTTCATTGTCTTTTCCTAGGATATTGTCTAAAAATTTTTTGGAGTGCTGGTTTGGTATTCATGAAGTTCCTAAGGCACCCTTTGTCATGAAAGTATCTTATTTCTCCATCAATTTTGAAAGATAATTTTGCAGGGTACATCAGTCTGGGTTGGAGGCTGTTTTCTTGTAGAGCTTGAAATGCATCACTCCAAGCTCTTCTTGCCTTGAGGGTTTCCATTGAGAAGTCTGCTGTAATTCTGATGGGCTTTCCTTTGTATGTGATTTGTTTCTTTTCTCTAACTGCTTGTAGAACTTTGTTCTTCTGTTGGGTTTCTGGAATCTTAACAATTATATGCCTATTGGGCCAGGGCTGTAGCTTGGTAGTTCTGCCGCCTGTCCCACAAGTGGAAGGACCCGAGTTCGATCCCCGGTACCAAAGAAAAAACAGGGCCGGGGATTTAGCCCAGTGGTGCTGCCGCCTGCCTCAAAAGCGCTAGGTCCGGAGTTCGATCCCCGGTACCAAGAAAAAAAACAAAACAATTATATGCCTATGTGTAGATTTTTTGTGGTCAAGGCTAGTTGGAGTCCTGTATGCTTCACTTATCTGTATGTCAAGTTCTTTTTCCCTGCCTGGGAAGTTTTCTGCCATCACTTCTGTGAACAGATTTTTTATGTCATCTGCACTCTCTCCTGTTTCTTCACTGACTCCAGTCAGTCTTATGTTATTCTTCTTTGTATTGTCTAGCAGCTGCTGGATTGATTTCTCGTGGTCCGTTACTATTTTAAAGCAATTTTTCTTTTCCTGGTCACTAATTGCAATCTTATCTTCAATATCTGAAATTCTGTCCTCACATTGGCTCATTCTGCTGTGTAGACTTTCAATGGAGTTTTTAATCTCCTGGAAATCTGTTTCCATCTGTTTTATGGATGCCATTTGTTTCCTATATTGGAATTCCATCATGTTCCTGAGCTCCTCTCTAGATTTATTAATCATGTCTTGCACTATGAGCACAATCTCTGCTGTTATCTGAGAAATTATTTCTGATTTCATTTTTTCCAGATCCTTTTTTTTTTCCAGAACTTTCATTTTCCCCATACAAAGAGCTGCTTTATTGACTCCAGCGGCAAATTTATAAAAAGTTAACATGGCCAGATCCTCTTTTGTTGCCAGTTCAGGGAGTCCAGGTGGTTTAGTATCAGATTGTTCCATCTCATTTCCCTTTGGGGTTGCTGTAAGTGATCTGGAAGTCTGGTTTTGAGACTTGTTTATGTGTCCTCTTATTTCAGTGTGTGTGGGGAGTCCTGCTGGCGCCCACGTGGCTCACCTCCTCTGTGTTGGCGGGGGTTGTCTGGCGGCCAGGAAGCCTCCTCGCGTGTGCTGGGAGCGGCTCACCTCCTGTGTGCTGGTGGGAGTCTGTTCATTTGATTTTTGACAAAGGCACAAAAGTGATCCAAGAGAGGAAGAGTATGTGGTATTAGGACAACAGTTGGGACAAGTGGTCATCCATGTGCAGAAAAATGAACTTCATCCTAAATGTTACATCTTACATAAAGATTAATTCAAACTGTATCATAGATCTCAATATAAAATCTAAAACTCTCAAACTTCTAGAAGAAGACGTGGAGAAAATACTTTTGGTCTTGGATTAAAGTTCTTATATATAATATTAGAAGCTAGGCAACCCATTTGGGATCCCTCCTGTCTCTCAGGAGCTATTCCCACTCCCCATTCCTATTCCCCAATAAAATTTCCTACTCTTAAAAAAAGCACTAATTCGGTTCCCTCAACATTTCTTTTATGGCTGAAGATAATCAATTATCCTGGGGTGAACTAATCGTAAGGCTTGAGGTAAGCAAAGGTCTTCTGCTGAATGATGTCTGAATCTTTGTTCCAGAAGAAAATAAGGATGTGATCCTAGATACTGCTCAGGTTTGGGAATTTGTAGCCAGCCTGACAACCCCTGCTCCCTTATGTGGTTCTTAATTGTGGAAGAATAGAAATTGCACAACTTAAATTGAGAAAATAATAGTGGTGTTCCTCAACAGATTTTATCAATATTTATATTACTGGTTTCTGTTTCAGATCACAAAAATGGACAGCACTTTATAATACCTCAAATGGCAGACAGGTAAGCCATGGAGATACCAATCAATTTTGTCTGTTCCCAATATTTCCATGGTTGTATAGTATTTAAGTGTATTATAGTTTGTTTAACAAAGCCCATACATTTTTCTCTTTTATGGCTGTACAATTTGGAATAAGACGGCTGTAAGTAAACCATATAAAACTTAAGTTTGAAAGAGCACAAGTAACCAATTAATAAGGAAATTGGAGTCAGAGATAGGGTCACTGTTTTAGCCAGTTGTGGTAGTATATTGTAGCATAGGTTATATTCACAAAATATTTCTGTATCATAAGAGATTGTATTCTTTGTCTATAACAGGAGTCGGCAAACTCATTTTTTGTCAAGGGCCAGACCATAAATGTTTTAGGCTTTGTGGGCCATACAGCATCTGTCACAGCTACTCACCTCTTCCATTATAGATGACTAATCCATGGACATTATGTAAATGAATGGGCATATTTGTTCCAATAAAATTTTATTTCTGGACACTGAAATTTAAATTTTATATAACTTTCACACCTAGTGAAATATTATTTTCCTCATGAAGTAATATCCCCCCCCAACCATTTGAAAATATAGAAATCATTCTTAGCTTGTTGGCTGAACAAAAATAAGGCTATAATTTGCTGACCCCAGTTTATAAGATGGATGCATTCATTGCTACAGGAGTGAACCTTTAACCCTAGTTAGCCAGTTACCTTTGCACAAATACTATCAAAAGTTTATGAAATGATTAACTGCTGTTCCAGGTGCAATCTTGCCCTTCTGATTTTTCACACTTTATCATATTTTCTCCTATCTTACCCCCTGCCCTTGTTGCTGGGATGAAGCCCAGGGTCTCTCATTCATGTTAGGCAAGCATTCTACCACTGTGTGATATCCCTAGCCCCTTGTTTTGTTGTTGTTGTTGTTGTTTGGTACTGGGGATTGAACTCGGGACCTTGAGCTTTCGAGGCAGGCAGTGGAACCACTGAGCTAAATCCCCAGCCCTGGACTTGATTATTTTTTTAATACTTGAAAAATTGTGACTCCACATAAGGGCCCAGAGGTTCACTTGGCAATAATTTTTGTCATTTTAGTTGGTGAGTGATGTTTTTTATTTTGTATGAGTGTTGTATTTCTAGGAGTCACTTTGGCCAAATTGTGTCAATTTCCTCACTGAGTCTATCTGGCTATTGAATGCTTGACTCAGATAGTGTCCCTAGACTATAACTGATATTTTCATCCCTTGTGTGTATTAATTATCTGCAGAGCTCGTGAACATGTTCTATTGATTTGCTTATGCATTTTGTACATTTTCTTAGCAGCCTGGATTTGTCTGAATTGGCAAAAGCTGCTAAGAGGAAACTTCAGTCTGTGAGTATCTCTCTTTACTGTGAATCCCAGGATGGAATCCTGCTGGTACCTTTCTCAGTCCTAGTTACTATTGTGTCAGATGATTTTATTGCATACTTTGAGATGTTACATTAGAAGTAGATCATTGATTATGTAGCAATGAAGAATGAAAGCACAGTTCAGTTTAATATATCCAGTTCACTGGCTCTGCTTCAGATAATCTCATTTTTCTCTGTCATGTTAAAAGTGAAGTCTGTGTCTATGACAGTAGGAAATGGTTTCTCTTCATAAGAGTTCCCTAGTGTCTCTCAGTGTGAATGAGTAAGTGGGGTACACTCCCTTGGGATTACTTTCTCTGGCCACATAGGATGTTAGGGAGTGATCAAAACTGATGCTGACGTGGTGGTGAGTCTGAAGATTGACTCCCTGCCACAGTTACAAGTCTCTCACCCATTGTATGCCATTCCTCGGAGCTTTTCAAATTTATGCTTTTGTTTTTTGGTACCGGGGATCGAATTCGGGACCTTGCACTTACAAGGCAGGCGGCGGAACCACTGAGCCAAATCCCCAGTCCCTCAAATTTATGCTTTTAAAGCTGGCAGTCCAGACTCAAGTATGTGCTGAGAACCTTCCCAGTCCTGCAGGTTACCTCCTTAGTGTTATCTGTGTGTCTTTGCAGTCTTTCCACTTCAGCCTTTGTCCAGTCCCATCAAATGGTACCTCACCAGGGTGTTTCCCAGCCATTTTAGCTACCAGATTACTTAGTGTCCTTAACTCTTCTTACTGTTCTCTGAATCAAAACCAAGATTCTTAGCTTGTTTTCATAACCTTTGAGGGCATCATCCAAATTACCTTTCAGAGCCAGTCTTCTGGTTCCCATTTGTGTGTGTGTGTTTGTGCACGCACATGCATGCGTGCATACATGTGCACACGTAGGTGCAGGAGTTTCTCTGTGGAATAACACTCTGAGGCCAGGAGCTGACACCTTCAGTCCTCTCCAGGAGTTCTCTCTTGGTGAGTGTTTGTCCTGCCCAGTTTCTGTGACTTTTCTCATTTAAAGAGCTGAAATCTGACCACATTCACAATGTAGGCAGCAGCTTTTCCAAAGCCCAGCTCTGAAACTGCTGCTTCTCTGCATCGTGACTTTCTTCCTTATTCCCTTTCTCAGAAGACCCTTTTCTAGAATGTCATATAATATTCAGTATTATATAAAATGAATTTAACCTTACTAGTAGTTAACTGTATTATGAAATAAATGTGTTTTATGCAATTTGTTTGGTGTCTGTGTTCTATATCTATGGTTTTGTGTGTCTGTGTGTTTTATTGCCTTTCTTAAATTAACTACTGTATGGTAAGATGATAAAAATGATAAACTTTGGAGTTAGCACAAAATATTGTGTGGTTTTCATTTAGTTACTCATAATAGGTAAATGAATTTTTATTATAAATGAATTAAACCTGCATAAAACCCAGATTCCCTTTGACTCCTACATTGTTAGTCTGAAAGCTGCATGAAGGCTGAGGTGATGTCTAGTGTCTAGCATGTAGCTTAAATACATACCTTGGACAGAGTTTGGCACAGCTTTTAAGGTCTTGGACTGTGGTCAGGCTAGTCAGGTTCACCTCTTGACCCTGCCAAGCACCTTGGTCTTCCTGTGCCTTGGTGTCCGGCCCAGGGAAAAGAGGGCATGGTGTAGAGGGCTGCAGACCAGAACTACTCAGTTTATCCCTGTTGACTCCCCTTCCCTTGTGGTCCCTTTGCAGGTGGCTGCTCTTAGCAGTGCCATTCATCCCCTAATGACTTCCTCCTCTCCTTTCCTCCCTCCTTTCTTTCCTTCTTTTTCCTTCCTTTCTTCCTTTTCCTTCCTATTTCCATCTCTTTCTTCCTGCCCCCTTCTCTTCCTCCCCCACTTCCCTCCCTAATGAAAAGTTAAGACAAATAGCAATGATGGTTTTGTATTCCATGAATTAGTAAATGTTAACATTTGGGTCTTAAGGGCCGGGGATTTAGCTCAGTGGCACCATGCCTGCTTCGCAAGCGCAAGGTCCTAAGTTCAATCCCTGGCTATCCACGCCCCCCCCCCAAATTATATATAACATTTGAATCTTAAACCCGAATCTCGGTTCGATCACTTACTAGCTTTATGACTTTAGGCAAGCTATTAACTTCTTTTTTATTTTTATTTTTTGTACCGGGAATCGAACTCAGGTTCTTGAGCTTGCCGGGCAGGCAGGCTGTTAACTTCTATCCCTTGAATTCCTTTGTCTGTAAAATGGAACAATAGTAAAAGTACTAAATAGGATGCTTTTAGCACAGTGCCTGGCATGTAATCACTCAGCCAGTGCCGGCTGGTGTAATTGTTGTTACTAATAATGACACCAGTTTATAGTCCCTTAGAGAGGGAAATTGGATTTTTTTGTTGGGAGAGATACTGGGGATTGAACTCAGGGCCTTCACACAGAGCTACATTTCCAGATATTTTATTTATTTATTTATTTTTTTGGTACCGGGGATCGAACTTGGGTCCTTGCACTTGCGCAGCAGGTGGCGAATCCAGCTATTTTATTTTTATTCTGAGATAGGGTCTCACTAAGCTGCCCAGGCTGAGCTCAAACTTGTGATCCTCTTGCCTCAGCCTCCCAAAGTGTAAGGGTTACAGTTATGCACGATCACTCCCAGGCGGGAAATCTGATGTTTATGAAGCAAGTTAAAGTTCCTAATCCATTATCGTATTTGACAGTAGGCTCTCAGGGCTTTTTGTTTTTGCTTTTCTCTTGTGGAACTAGAGTCTTGGCATGCTAGGCCAAGTACTCTACCACTGGGCTATATTCCCAACCCTTTTGATTTTATTTTTGAGTTAAGGTCTGGCTAAATTGCCTAGGCTGGCCTTCAGTTTATGATCTCCTCACTTAGCTTCCCAAGTAAAGGATTATAGGTATGTGCCACCACGCCTGGCTCTCACGGTTTGTTTTTAATTATAAATGTAATTTGACTACACTAGAGAAATTGAAAATAGAGAAAGGGGAATCATCCTCAGTCACTATACTCCATGGATTCAAGCTCAGCATTTTGGTATATTTCTTTCAGTTCTTACTTCATTTGTATCTTCTTTTAAAAAACTAAAAATCGTAATTGTGGCAGCAATATATGGTACATGTTTCACATGTTCCTATGAGGTCTCTAGCCAGCATTTTTAAATTGCTGCATAAAATACCAGTGGGTTAGTGTGCGAGTGGCTGTTTCCTGAGGCCCCAAGTGCCCAGTACTTTCTGTGGATGTGGGGAACAGAGTTGGCAGTACAACAGATTGAGCATCTGCTCTGACAGAGCAGGGAAGCAGTCAGTTAAAAAGTCACAACCAGCTGGTTTGGTGGTACACACCCGTAATCTAAGCACTCTGGTTGGCTGAGGCAGGAGGATCTCAGCGTTGAGCCCAGCCTGAGCAACTCACTGACTTAGCAAGACCTTGTCTCAAAATTGAAACAAAAGTGGGTGAGTTGCTAGGGATGTAGCTGAGTGTAAAGCCCTAGGATTCAATCCCCAATACAAAAAAAAGTCACATCTGCCACATCTCCAAGTGAGTTTCATGAAGCAGAAAGTATAGAGAGAGCCCAAGCTGCCCTGGCAGCATCTTAACCTCTCTGAGTTGGGAAGACCTGATTGTCCTCCCTGCCCCATCCCCCCAGTTGCTGCTGGTTAGGCCCCTCCGCCTGTGTGGTGATTGTGTCTGGAGGTGACACCACACAGTGTGCTGATGAGTCAGGTTTTGCTTTGTTAAGAACTCAGCTCTGTGGGGTAAGGACTGCCACTGAGGAGGACAGCAGACACCCAACCACAATCTGAGTCTTGTCTTTGTGCACAGCACATTTTGTCTTCACAAAGAGCATGTTTTCTTTTTTGTTGTTGTTTTTGGGTTTTTTTGGTACCGGGAATCGAACTCGGGTCCTTGAGCTTGCACAGCAGGCAGCGAAACTGCTGAGCTAAATCCCCGGCCCACAAAGAGCATGTTTTCATTTTACTCTACCTGGGGTTTAGGAGCCCTTATGTTTCAGGAAACTGACAAATGGTGTCAAGAGCAGGTGAGACTTCCAGGGTGCCATCACAGGCAGAGCTGGAACTGTGTTTGAGATAATACATGTTAGCCCCTCTTGACTTCTCAGTAGCAGCGACTCTGTGTCACAGAGCAGTGAAGCCATTCTGGGAAGCAGATACTTCTAGAGAATTTGTACAGTTTTGGAAATGTTATTATGTGTGTAACAGTGGGTATTTACTAGGCCCTGGCTTTGAATAAGACAGTGGAAATAAAAAGGTGACTAGGTCACAGTCCCCTCTCGTCCTCCTGGTGTTAATCGTCCCTTGTGTTCCTGATATTTTTTTACTTTCAGCTAAGTAATCATTTGTTTGAAGAACTTGCCATGGATGTGTACGATGAAGTTGACAGGCGAGAGACTGATGCAGGTGACTTAACATGTGACTTTATCTACTAAGCTTCTGTTGTCAGTGGGCAGTAACAAGCTGCCAGCCTCAGTGTTTTACTTGCCCAATTTCTACTGTCCCCATAACGTGTGTGTCGACATGTACCTTTGCGTGTGTTGGCTTCAGAGTGTGCTTCCCCAAGTCTCCCTAGTAACGCGTGAGCCGCGCCTCCCAACAGAGTGGTGGCACCCTGGGTGTGATGAGATTGTCTCTGGCTCTTTCCTCTGGCTAGTCTGGCTTGCCACGCAAAACCACAGCACCCTGGTAACCGAGACAACCGTCGTCCCCTTTCTTCCGGTCAATCCTGAGTACTCATCAACACGAAACCAGGCAAGTGGCTCAGTTTGAAAAGTAACTGGTAGTATTTGGGGAATGGCTGATGTCGTGGTATGTCATTTTCCCAGGATAAGCATTTTAAGTGATTTGATTGATTTAATTTTTTTTTTTTTTTAGTACCGGGGATTGAACTCAGGACCTTGCACTTTTGAGGCAGGCAGCAGAACCACTGAGCTAAATCCCCGGCCCTGATTGATTAAAATTTAATATCCTTTATACACACATAAACACAACTCACAGAATGATTGTTAAACAGCAATAGATGTAAATAGATTATTGGGAAAGAATATAAAACAGTTCACAGAAAAAATATAAATGGCTTGTCAAAAAATGTTTAAACTTACTAGTTATCAAAAAAAGCAACCTGTGAGTTCAATCCCTGGTACCCCCCGCAAAAAAAGCAACCTAAAGACAAATTAACAAAATATATGAGATACTCCAAGCTGTCAGAGGCAGAATATACTTTCTCATGCTACAGATAGGATTTTAAATAACTATAGACCTCAGAAAAGCAAATTGTTTACCAGTTTTAGAAGCCTAAAAAAAAAGTCCTTTTACATTGAAATTCCTCATTTTGGAATAATGCTCTAATAAAATAGCTTTACACACAGTTTCATTAAAGCATGGTATTTAATAATAGAGTCTTGAAAATAGCCTCATTATCCACCAAGAGGAGAAATGGTGAGTAAATGAGGAAAGTATTTTAGTTTCAATTTTCAACAGTTGTATATAAGGATAAAGTCCTCACATCTGGACTATAATTGTGTTTATCTTGAAATTTAGAAATTTCCCTGCATGTTAATTTCTTATTACTGAGTCTATTTCAAAACGAAATCATTAATAGAAGAAAAACATGAGGTAGAACCATTTTATTTTATTTAGGTAGTCCAGGACCTTGTGAATGCTAGGGAAATACTCTACCACTGAGCTTTCCCCGCTGGCCAGAGCCATTTTATTTTTGCTCACAAAAATAAACACGCATTGTAAAAATTTAATTGTTAAGGAATTCTCTTACATAAATGGCTTGAACCTGTTTTCATGGAAAACATTACTGTTTTGATTTGATTATGGCTGTGATTGGTTACTCTGTGATACTGCTAGAGGAGCTTTGCAGGATCCTATCAAGAGTCAGACTTGGGCTGAGAATTTAGCTCAGTGGTCCCGGCGCCTGCCTCACAAGCGCAAGGTCCCGAGTTCGATCTCCGGTACCAAAACAAAAAAAAAGAGTCGGACTGGTTTGGTGCGACTGTTTACGTCTATATTTTTACACTGGGGAATGTTTTCATTTATTTTCTCTCCCTTAGGGCAGACAGAAACTAGCTCGGTTTAATGCCCATGAGTTTGCCACACTAGTCATTGACATTCTCAGTGATGCCAAGAGGAGACAGCAGGGAAGTCCTCTCTCTAGTTCAAAAGGTAAGTGTTCAACATCTAAATGTTAACTTCTGGGGCCTTCTAAGACATAAGCATTAAATTTAAAGTTGTAAACAGTCATTGACATGATAGCCTACGGTCCTATGGGTTTTTGTTAATCTGCTGTAATGAAAAGTTTACCTCTTTGAGCTCTTGTTAAGAGTATTTCACAATTAATAACTATTATTCAAACTTATCATAGGTATGGGTTTTCTTTTTTCCTTTTGGGTCACTTTGCCTGTAAAATTGCACCCTGAAAATAACCCAGAAATTCAAATTAGATCCTACTAAAGACATAACAGAATAAACTCTCTTGATTGATCTCAACCTGCTATTGCTTAACTCCAAAACTGAGTTCTAAATAACTAAAATTTGTTGCTGTAAACTTTATATGTCTACAGTAAGAAGTATTATGAGTCAGAATTACAGTCTTGAGCATCTACTTCAAAGTGACCTGTGGAGTCTTGTTCAGTAACTCATAGTCATGACTCCATGCTGAAAAAAATACTTTCTCTGCAGCCCATTACTGTGTACCTGTTGGGTTTTTTCCCCCGAATCACTATATTTTTTTATTGTAAGGCGTTTAAACAGAAGAAATGTGTACCATCAAAATCAGTCCGCAGTCAGCATCACATTCCCCAAAGATAGGAATTGTTCTGACAACAATTTGTTCTTTCCTTTTCCTATTCACAAATTGATTTAATAATTTCAATCAACCAGGAATAAAGAAGTTCTGAAAAAGTGAATAAACTTTGGAAAAAGTGCAGTGCCAAGAATCTTTGCATAAATGTGAAGTCCCAAAATATGTCTACTTTTAATTGAAGGAAAATAATCAGAGATGTTATAAGTATGTTATGTATGATAGCAAAAACATTAGAAATAAGTAATATTTGGATGAAACACAGACATCTTTCCAGAGAATATATAATTATACAGAATGAAATTTTTGAATTTTTAGTATAATCCAAATTTTGTAAAGGAATCATTTACAAACATACAAGAGAGGATACCACATGTACACAGTTGATCCTCACCTGCACGTTCCATATTTGCAAATTTATCTAGTTGTTGAAATTTACTTGTAACACCAAAATCATACTTAAATCACTCTTGAGGTTATTCTCAGACATAGGCAGAGTGGCAAAAAAATTGAGTCACCCAAAGCACATTCCAGCTGAGATTGAAAAAGCAACTCCTTGCCTCCTCCTTGTAGATCTCATCATCATAGATGGGCATCCCTTTCATGGTCTGTTTAGTGCCATGTTTTTCACATTTTTGTGCTTTTTTTTTTTCCTTAATGTTTTGGTCTTTCCTGTGCCATTTTTGTGCTTTTTGTTGGTGATTTTGCCCTAAGCATAGGGCTGAAGGTGCTGTCTAGTGTTTGTAAGAGCAAGAAGGCTTACAGAAAGATGTGTACTGGATGAACTTTGTTCCAGCTTGACTTTTAGTGCTGTCAGCCATGAGTTGAATGTTAATGGATTAACAATATATATTAAATAAGGTGCCTTTAAACAAAAACACAAATAAAACAAGGTTATGCATTAATTGGTTGATGAAAATGTTGTGACCTAAAGCTGTCAGGAACCTAATCCTTTATTTCCCCTGGGAACATTGGTTCATTATTGGCTCATGCAGTCTTCACAGCAACTTTTTAGAATATAACTACCAAGATTAATGAGAATTACGGATTGACTGTGTGTGTAGTATATGTGCTTGGAAAAGAATAATAGATCATCATATAGCAATGAATGTAGGTGATTTCTGTCTTCCTTGGTCCTTAGCTTCCAAAATCTCTCTATTGAATCCTTATTACTTCTGTAATCAAATATTTCCATGTTTTTAAATATTCATTTTAAGAACTAAAATAGGACCTAGTCCTCTTAAACTGTAATTTGTCACATAGATATCAGTCATCAAGATATACGGGAAAGGGGCTGGAAATGTAGCTCCATTGTAGAGTGCTTGCCTAGCATGTGTGAGTCCTTGGGTTCCATCCTCAGCACTGCAGGGAAAAAAAAAAACAAACCCGAGGAAAGAGACCACATTAGAAATCAGAAGTTAGAGACTACTGAGTTATCAGAAAGAAATTTGACAGAATTGGATAGTTTGTGAAATCTTTTTTTCAAAATTTGGCAGAGCCTGTAGAATCATCTCTGATTCTACACCTATGGAATAGACACTTGTAATATTAAACACACACGTGTGTCCATTGGACACATTTTCCCATGTCTGTGTATGTATGTATCTCTCTACTTAATTCAAGTGACTAAATGGCAATGTTCTTATTCTTTGAGCACCTAGTTTCTAAACTGTAGTTTAACAATTTGCTTTCTATTCTGACTTGATGTTACCTTGTAAGCATGTTACAGGTATAATCAAATGACTTTACATTACCCTTACACTACACTACATATTCTCGGGTCTTTATGATCTGCAGCCATGCTACAGGTATAAAAACCTGGGAACCTGCCTCCTCAACTTGAGCAGCTCCTTCCTAAGCCCTCTCCTTAATTTGCCCAGTAGGCCAGAGGAATGCTTGACTCTCTATCCAGCTTTCCATTGAGTTGATACCTTTTCCTGTTAGCCCCCTATTGGTGTGATTATAATATGGCTATTATTGTCATTTTCTTTCAGGCCTCTAAATGGCTAAACCAGAAAGTCATCCCAGTAGTTTTTTGGAAGGAAAAAAAAATGTTTAAGTCTAAAAGTAAAGTCATTTGCTTCTATTGATAGACAGTGTGGAGCTTATCCTGAAAACAGTCAATAGCCAGCACAGTACTGAGAGTCAGGACAACGACCAGCCAGACTATGACAGTGTGGCATCAGATGAAGACACAGACTTGGAAACCACTGCAAGCAAGGCAAACCGGCAGAAGGTGAGAGGACAAAGGGTGGATATGCCTCTCCTAAAAGTCTTCTACAGAATTGCTTTGAGGGCTCTCCCTGGGAAAGGTGCTGTAGAGGTAAAGTCAGGTTCACTGCTATCTCAAAGCCAAACAGAGTGAAAAAAAGAGCAAATAGTTTTAAAATCAGGGTTCTTCATCCCTGAGACAAGTGCTAAGACACAGCCATCTCTGCAAGATAGTCTCCTGAACACAGCCTACTTCCCATGAGGGTATTACTGCCTGGGGAGGAAGGATAACTACAGTAAGAAGCACAAAGGCATATGTGTCATACATAGCATGGGCAGAAGCTGAGGAAGTGAGGTGAGAACTCAGTGCAGACAAGCACCCAGGTGGCCTTATAAATGGGATGGCTCTTGGGAGGTGCCTTAAATTGACACGAGCATTGGGTCTGTGAATGAGTCAGGGAAGGACAGTCTGGGCAGAGAGAAAGTGAAGCCAAGGCCTCTAGAGGCAATGCTAGCATGAGTAGGTCACCTGAAAAGAGTGAAACTCTGTTGGGCATGGTGGTGCATACCTGTAATTCTAGGACTTTGGGAGGCTGAGGCAGGAGGATCACAAGTTCAAGGCCAGCCTGGGCAACTTAGTGATTAAACAAGATCCCGTCTTTTAAAAAAAAGTAAAAAGTTTGGGGATGTAGCTTAAGCCCTAAGTTCAGTCCCCAGTACCACACACACACACACACACACACACACACTCACACTCACACACACTCACACTCTCACTCACACACAAAAGTGAGATTCAGGGCTGGGGATTTAGCTCAGTGGTTCCGGCAACTGCCTTGCAAGCGCAAGGTCCTGAGTTTGATCCCCGGTACTCAAAAAAAAAAAAAAAAAGTGAGATTCAAGGCTACAGCAGGAGAAAGGTGACACAAGACTGAAGAGCTGAGATGTTGAGGTTACCTCAGAGAGTAAGGGAGGAAGCCCAGTTAGCATGTTCCTGAAGAAGTCAGATGGGCTGACATGAACCACTTCAGGGCCTAGACCAGCAGGGAGAGAGTAAGGCAGCAGAGTGTGATCAAGGGAGAGGGTCACAGGGTCCTGAGTGATCCACCCACCTGCTGCTGAATCCCCAGGACTGGCCCACTGAGGTGCTCTGCAGGTATGGAGAGAGGGTGGATAGGAGGCAGACTAGGAAAGTCTAGAAGTTTGAAGTGGAGAAATGGACTTAAAGAAGATATGTCTGGAGTTTTCCGCCTCACATGACTGAGAATGATGATGCCATTGGCATTGACTGGGATAGCCCTGACTGGACTGGACTGTCCAGAGCCTGCCGGTTCCCTCAGGGAAAGTGGGACCACTGGGGGACTCTCGGGTGATGTGCCCTTTGTTGACTGACAGCCCCTACCCCCATATCTGCTCCCTCCAGCTGAGTACTGCTGCTAGCTGGAACATTCTCCCAGGCACCTTCTGGCGTGTTCCCTCACCTCCTCAGCTCTACTCAAAGGCTTGCCCTAACATGCAGCCCACCTACACCCCTACTTAAGCTCCCGCACCCCCCTGCTCCATTTTTATCTGTTTTCCACAGCACTAATCACCTTCAATAATACTATATATTTACTTGTTTTTTATTTTTCCCTCTCTCATGTTCCTGGGATGTAAACACCATGGAAGCAGGAATCTTTGTTTTCCTTTCTGATACATCCCAAGCACCTAGAAATTACCTAATGTTCAATAAAAATGTTGGATGGATGAATTAATGAAAGAATAAAGGAAAAAGGGAAATGAGCAAGAGATAGGCATGTAAAACAGGACAAACCTCTTTTGAAAGTTGTCAGTGTAGATTTGTAGCCCCATGATTCTATTAGAATATACTGACTTTAAAAATTTTTAAATAGCTGGGTGTGGTGGTGCACACCTGTAATCCCGGCACTCAGGAGGCTGAGGCAGGAGGATTGCTATGAGTTCGAGGCCAGTCTAAACGACATAGTGAGTTTAAGGCCAGCCGGAACTACATAGTGAGACCCTCTCTAAAAAAAAAAAATGTTTTTTTAAATAATACAGTGACCCTGCTTTTCTGTTTTAGTTTTACATATTCTCAGAAGCCCTGATTTGGTTTAACTTTGCAATTCAGCTGGCATAGCCAGAATTTAAAATTCTTTAGCTGTTAGTATTTAATGTTATCATCCTCTCAGATTGTGAACATTTTCCCCAATTTATTTTTAGAGCCTAGATTCAGATTTATCAGATGGACCAGTCACTGTACAGGAATTTATGGAGGTCAAAAACGCTCTAGTGGCTTCTGAGGCCAAGATACAGCAGCTAATGAAGGTGAATAACAACTTGAGTGACGAGCTGAGAATTATGCAGAAAAAGGTAACATGTTAATAAATGCCAGGATGATTGACTCTTTAACCCATAGCATAAGGAAGAATCTCAGGCATCATGCTGTGGTTAGAGGGAAGAAAAGCAGTTATTATAACAGACCTAGAAATCTTGGGGCCACACTGTCTTTTTGCAGTCAGGATGTGTGTGCATATTTCAAATGATGTACCTCTGATTATAAATAAATCCAGAATAAATTCCCCAGATAAAGTAACCTTTGCATATTCTGGGCTAAGTGGGAACCTGGATGCCAATGCATGGATGTGTTTCCTTCTCCTGCTGGTTCTAAAGCATAGTCACAGCATCAAGACAGAGCAGGTGAAAGTCCTGGGCAGGTGTGGTCATTTTATTATCATGGAAGCCCCAGCCCACATCCCGCAAGGTGTGCTTTCCCTGTTCGTTCTAATTCTGAATTCTTACCCACCCTCACCCTGGCAACCTTCCCCCTTCATCCCTTATTAGTCACCAGTACTTAGCACTTAAATTTGTGGTATCCTTCTGACCCTAGAGCATAGCCTGCCACAGAGCAAGTTGTCAGTAAATAAGAGAATACATTCCACCTCTACTAGCAAGAACTGCATGCTATAAGAAACAATCCCATCTGTTTAACATTTTCCCATTATTACCTTTTAAGAGAATCAGAACTGCATGAATGCATTAACCCCTAAAAGGAGTGTGGCTATTATAACAAAGCATACACTTAGGGGGATTGCATGTGTAGTTCTTTATAAAAAAGCTAAGAAAAGGAAGTTGAAAAATTCCTCATGTTGCCTAAGATTTTTTGGCTATTGCTCCTATCAGTTAGTCCTCTTCAAAAAATGAGATTTCCAAGACCGGGGCGAGAAATACATTTCATTTGTGTCAGGGTCTTTTTTAGTGCTGCTTCGAAAAGGAAGGCTATAGAACTAAACTACTCTGCTTGCCTGGGAAGTAAGCTGCATGCATCTTCATCTAGGATTTGCTAGGATTTTTGTGTTGAGTTCCAGTCTTTTCTTGAGCACTTGGGAAACCAGCGGCTCTGATGCTGACAATGCAGGGGATGAGAATGCCTGTGGGTTTGTCAGCCTTTAGACAGACAGACAGACACATGTTCTGAGCCTCCCAACTCAATCCAGGGCTGTGTGCAGCCCTGACCAAGGCACAGCAAGAGCCCCCTTCTTCTGCCTTTTCTTTTTTTGTTGTTTTTTGTTTTTTGGTATCAGGAATTGAATTTGGGACCTTGAGCTTGCAAGGCAGGTGGCGGAACCACTGAGCTAAATCCCCAGCCCCCTTCTGCCTTTTCAAACACAGATGTTTAATAGATTATAGTTTGTCCCATGAATCAGACTGATAATTTTCTTGAGGGGACTTTTTCTGAAACACACTGACGTTGCCTATTATAAATTAATCTGCCGAGCATCGCTTTAAATTCTTTGTTGTTTTTTGTTTGTTTTTTGTACTGGGGATTGAACTCAGGACCTTTTGCTTTTGAGGCAGGCACAGTACCACTGAGCTAAATCCCCGGCCCCCTTTTTGAAATGCTTTTTTTTTGGTACTGGGCATTGAACTCGAGACCTTGCACTTGTGAGGCAGGTGGCACCACTGAGTTAAATCCCTGGCCCTCTCTTCTAAATTTTTTAATGCTCTTTTTAGTGTTTATAGAAATTTCCAGAGATAACTTTATATATCTGAAAGCAAATGTCTTAAGCTTCTGTAGAAACACGGGCAAAATGCCATTGTTCATTGATTATCTAATTCTTACAAATGCTTTTGATTTCCAAAACTATTGTATTATCTGTAACTTTTTATTTCCTACCCCCCCCAAAGTATTGCCTGGTTCTTATTAAGATAAGCATCATTAAAATTTATCCAAAGATAATCTCTCTAGATAGAGTACTAGCTGGGCGAGGTAGCACATGCCTGTAATTCCAGCACCAGGGAAGCTGAGGCAGTAGGATAAGTGAGTTCAAGGCCAGCCTGAATTACAGAGTGAGACCCTGTCTCAAATCAATCCATACATACATGCATGCATATATACATACATACATACATATAGATTACTAAAAATATTTTAAAATTGGAACCAGGAACTTGTGCTTCTCAAAACACATTCCAACACAGTCCAGGCTAGATGTTTCAGAGGTATGAACAATGTTGGCCTGAAGTTTCCAGTATCAAGGTCTGGTCTAAAAACCTGTTAACGGAGACTTTTTACATAGGTAGGAAGACAAATGGAGCCTTCCAGTGAGGTTCTTGAGTCACTTACCTCCTCATGTTTTGGACCCTGATCATTTCATTTAGACCATGGGTTTCTGAGAAGTATTTTGGCAAGCCACTTACACTTGTCTGTATCCTGGAATGTAGGGATTCCCCCTGGCTGCTTGTTATGTTGCAGCACAGCTGTCTCTTTTTGGAAAGGAGGTTACAGATTCAAGCTACATCCCAAAAGCCTTTGTGGTATAGAAGCAGCCTGGCCCTCCTCATGGCTCACCTTTTGAGGAGATGAGGCATAGTCTTCGAGGCAGGAAACCACTCTTTCTTTGGAGGTTTGGCACTACTAATATGAAGAGGTGAATTTGTTTATGTAGCAAAGATGTATCGATTTTATTTCAAAGCTGGGTAAAGTTTTTTTTCTTTATAAAGTTGACTAAGTACCATGATTTATATCTGATCTTTCACATTTAACAGTTGCTTGACAAGGATGCTAATTAATGAAGAGGAACAGCTACTATTGGTGTATTTTTCACAGATCGGTGCTTTCTAAATAAAAATTGAAAATAACTCCTAACCCTGCATGGGTTTGCTGTTGGAAAAGTGAGGAGCTCCTGGTGCAGACCTGGTTGCTTGTGGACTTAAACCCTGGCACTGAAGGGGAATTTGATTAGAGTTCACAGTCTCTGTCTAAGGGTAGACAGCTGAACTCATACCACACCCAGCTTACAAAAATGTCTCGGAAGATGAAGGTGCACCAGAGGGAAGGACCCCGTGCAGAATGGACCCAGTTACTTGTGTTTAAACTGCCAGATGCTTAAAGAGCCCCACAATTCCTTCCTGATCCTTTAACCATGAAGGAGCCTGCATATGAGGAATCAAAGAGCTCTCAGGGCCTCCAAGTGGCAGTGTCTAACTAAAATGGGCAGTGCAGGCAGATTAGCAAGTTCAAAGGCAGTACGAATGTGTTCATGTTTTTTGGGTGACAAAGCCAAAGGAGAGAAAGGCCAAATACTCCAGCCCTGACTGGAAGATGATCAATCACCAGAGGGAAGCAAGTGTGCTACGGTGGAGGATTCCTTCCTATGAAGATGCTAGCATAGTTGAATAGTTTTCAAGTTTTCTTTGTGATATGTCAATATGGGAAATTTACCATAATTCAGTTCCCTCTTTTTTTCAAAACTGCTGAACTGTTTGGAATATCAGAAGTGTTATGTAATAAAACCTTTTTGATCATAATTTTTTGTTGGCTTTTTGGAAATCAATAGCTGATCTGATATTTGATAAGCTGAACCTCACTATTTTTCTTGCTTGCAAAGCGATTCTAGTTATTTTTGTGCTGCTTGCATGGTGTCTGCTGTCACTTTTGACATTTGCAAATTGCTCAGGACTCATTTCAAAATCAGGTTATTCAGTCATGTTTTAATGGTCTCAAGCTCTTGCTTGAAACTGTCTTAGAATAATCCTGAGTACAGCTTGTCTGCAAACATTTTCCCTCCCCACCATGACAGAACTCAAGTGGACATTCAATTTTTCAAAACTTGAGGCTGGGGGCTGGGGATTTAGCTCAGTGGTTCTGCCGCCTGCCTTGCAAGCAGAAAGTCCCGAGCTCGATCCCCGGTAACCCCCCCCTCCAAAAAAAGTTGAGGCTGTAACTTTCCCACATGCAGAAGTTAAATTATTTAATTATCCTTTGTGATAAAGTAAGTTATGTTTCACTCATTTCAGAAAGGAGACTTTTTTTTTTAGGTGCTTTACTATCAGCACAGCTAGCTGCTATCATTCCTATTGTTTAAAGCTGGTAATTGTATTTGTTTTCTTGGTGTTTGTCTTGTCTGCTTGCTATGGAAAAACACAGTCCCACTGCCAAACATTTCTTTCAGCTTCAAACACTCCAGAGTGAGAATTCCAGCCTCAGGAAACAGGCCACAACCAATATATATCAGGTGCAAACTGGTTCTGAGTACCCAGAAACTTCCAGCCACTCTTCCTTAAAGCGACGTCCATCTGCCCGGGGCAGTAGGCCCATGTCCATGTACGAGACGGGATCAGGTCAAAAACCATATCTCCCAATGGGAGAAGCGAACCACCCAGAGGAGAGCAGGACAAGACTCCAGCCCTTCCCTGCACATGTAAGTAACACCACTGGTGCTTCTGCTGTTCACTCTGTGAAGCCTGACTACTCTGTTCCCTCTTCTGCAGCTGCAGACTACTGTGCCTCTGCTTTGCCAAACTGGGCTATGAGTGTTTCCGTGTGTTTGGTCTGTTAATGTATCCACAGATGTTTGCAGTGTTCTCACAAGCACATGAGGCCGTGGGTGGAACATCTTCCAGGCCACTTGGAGATTCTGGCTCTTACTCAACTTCTACTCACACTTTCTTTCCCCCATTTACTCCTGCCCCCATTTCCACGTGATATTTCCCAGCCAGCCCCTGTTGGACTATTTGTACAAAGTTCCCATTTTCCCCCATTTCCCAAAACAAAAGCAAATTGTGAATGTCATTAGCAGAAGTGTCATCTTTGAAATAGACAGGGCTGTGGCCTTTAGGAACTGAAACCCTTAAAATCAAGTTGCCTCTTTGGGTGTTGGCATGTGCTCAGGTAGCATCTGTGGGCCGGTACTTTGGCAAGTCCAGAAAGTTCTTTCCACTGTGCTCAGTGTGCCTGCCGGCTCAGCCTCTGCATCCTCGGCCCCCCTCCCTAATGGAGGTGTGGCTTTGTCATCTCCTGAAAATGCAGTGGAAGAATGCTACGTGCACCTTTCAAGGGTTAAACTCCAAAGACTGTGTTCTGTAATAGGGTTCTAACAATCTTGTTTTACAATGCTATAAGGATTATGTTATGAGGTTTTTAAATATTGTGTGTCTTTTGGATTAATTTATTATAAAAATCTGTGTTTTGACAAAATGTTATAAAATTTTAAATTTCTTTATGTGATGCTTTATTCAGAGAATACTATTTTTCATTTTGAGTGTTAAAATGTTACCCAGTTAAATTGTACAGGAGTTTCAAAAATGCAAAGTAAAAGAGATGGTCTATTAAATTAAATGCTAGAATAATTTTGTCAAATTTAAGAGTGGTAAAAAAAAGAGTAGTAAAATTGCAGTATTATGATATGCCCATTATTTCAACTTTTCTTTAAATTTTTTGGGTTTAACACTGTTAAGGTGATTTATTTGATGTATTTGGTGTAATGGAAATGCTGTTGAGCCTTTCAGTGTACTTTTTTTTTTTTTTTTTTGGTACTGGGGATTGAACTCGGGTGCTTGTGCTTACGCAGCAGGCGGTGAAATCTCTGAGCTAAATCCCCGGCCCACTCAGTGTACTTTTTTATTTTAGAAAAATTCAGAATGTAAGGGTGTCATAGTGCAAAAGTTCTCTAATTATAGTACTAAAGATTAGAGTGCTGGGTACACCAACCAATAATCATATGTATAGTTTCTCATTTCATATTACCAGTCCTGATTGAAAAACAAGTATTCATTTTAGGCTACCCATTAAAAATAACTGTTGGCAAACTTGACACATACGTTATGTTATCTTTTCCCATGTGGAAAAGTAGCCTTTACTAAATTCAGGGTAATTTCCAGGAGGTATTTCACCAAGGGGTAAATGTCACTGGGGCCTTGTTACCAGCTGTCACTGAGATTTCAGGACTCACCTCACATAGAGTACGTTGTTCTCTAGGATTCTTTTCCTGAAGCCAGGGCAAATGGTCAGGGTTTTGTTTGTTTTGTGTTTTCCCGAGTATGTTTCTCTTTCCCCTTCCAGATCGGGAGGAGTGCGCTTGTGACCTCCTCTTCATCTCTGCCTTCCTTCCCCTCCACACTTTGCTGGTCAAGGGACGAAACCACCCGAAGGGTTAAGTACACTCTGAATGGTCTGCTCTGGAGGAAGGGCAGTGCTCCTGGGCGCTTTGCGCTGGCCCCTCTGTCCCTGTCCTTGCTAACTGCCCTCCCTCCTGCATGAGGCAGCGCTTCCCTCCTGGTTTCTCACAGCACAGCCGCTGTGCACCCCATGTTCTCACGCACGTATTGCACAGGTGATCTCCCTTTTGTCTAACTCCACATTACTCATTTGCATATTGTGTTTAACAGAGATCACAGATTCCCCCTATAACATTTATTCTGAGCATACTATGCTGTCTTTTTAAACAATCATAAAACTAGCTGGCTTCTGGTTAAATATTGGTATAGGGCAAATCTGTCCAGTTTGTTCAGAGCTACAGTTATCATATTAAAACTTACATTTGGACTAGCACAAAAATGTTATGCCTTAAAAATAAATAAATAAATAAAAAATAAAACAACAACAACAACGTATTTATGTCAGCACTAGACTTGACAAGCCATGGTTTTAGAGACCTGGAACCCTAAATGAGAATTGTAACACTTAGCAGCAGTGGAGGAGTACAGACAGCTGTGAGCATAAAGCTTTTTACTTGGTTGGTCAGACCCTGCTTGCTGGTGTATAATTCTCCCTCTCAAGAACAGCCCAGGACCTATGTAGCTCCTTGGGAGTAGTTAGGCAATGCATATTTATTAAGCAACTCATCCCCAGTATTTTGGTAAGTCAGTTAAAGGGTCCTAAGGATTTAAGTGGCTTAGTCTCTGTTCTGGAAGACACCATCAGTAAACGAATAATTACTTCCATGCTCTGAGACAGTGATGGAGAACCTTTTAGAGCTTTCAGTGATACAAACTACCCAGTTCTGGCTCAGTTTTTTGTTTGTTTGTTTTTTAATGAAGGGTAGTGTAACAAAGGTGTGAGGAGAGAAGGTGTGGGTGAGGGACTGCCTTTACAATCAAGGTGGAATTTGCACTGGACTGTTGTCCATTCCCTCCACACCTAGAAATCATAGAGAATCCTTCTGTCCATCCCCTGGGCATATGGGTTGATGAAGTGTTTGGATTTTTTACTGTATTTTGAAGTAGTCTATTAAATGCAGTTCTTAATATATATTACTTAAAGTCTTCTGAAATTAGGGCTGGGGATGTAGCTCAATGGTAGAGCGCTTACCCTGGACCCTCAGTTCAGTTCCCAGCACCAAAAACAAACTGACATTGAACTATAATATTTTCATTCCAGTGAAACTAAGGACAGCAAAATAGTAATGAAATATCTCATTTGAAATTTTGTTATTAAGAGTCAAATAAACCTTTTATCCCCTATGAAGTTTCTTTGTTTTTGGTACCGGGGATCGAACCCTGGACGTTGCGCTTGTGAGGCAGGTGGTGGCACCACTGAGCTAAATCCCTGGCCCCTGCAGTTTTGTTCTTTCTAAAAAAAATTTTTAGTGGCTTCAAAAATCATTGCAAGGAGGGCTGGGGATTTAGTTCAGTGGTTCCAGTGCCTGCCTTGAAAGTGCAAGGTTCCGAGTTCGATTCCCGGTACCAAAAAAAAAAATCATTGCAAGGGGTCGGGCATTTAGCCCAGTGGCACCGTGCCTGCCTCGCAAGCAAAAGGTCCTGACTTCAATCCCCGGTACCAGAAAATAAATAAATAAAAAATGAAACTTACTTTTAAAAAATCATTGCAAGGACTGCTTGCTGAGATAGTTTTTGTTTTTTGTGTTTTTTTTGTACCGGAGATCGAACTCGGGACCTTGCGTTTGCGAGGCAGGCACCAGAACCACTGAGCTAAATCCCCGGCCCAAACATCGGAAGCGTTTTTTTTTTTTTTTTTTGGTACCAGGGATCGAACTCAGGTCCTTGTGCTTGCGAGGCAGGTGGCGGAACCACTGAGCTAAATCCGCAGCCCTTGCTGAGATAGTTTTATACAAAATTGACAGTAGTTATTTAAACTGATCTATCCTGGCCATTCCTGACAGCTTCATCATGGTTTTAAAATTTTTATAGCATGTCTGTATTCAGAGAAAACTGCAAAACTATCAAATAAACTGAACCGGCACCAGCTATAGAATAACTTTTCTATTAACAACTTTGAGAGCAGAACTTTTAACCTGTAGCTCTTGGCTCTGCATGTTCACAGTAATTTTCATAAAATTAAACACTGGCTGTATTGAAAATTGTGTATGCTTTTGTTGACATCAATGAAGGACTTAATGTGTAAGTAGCTGATTTTCTGGGTGGTGGTGGCTGTTCTTAAGGAACATTTCCTGAGCACTTGTAGTGGGTATATGAGTCATTACTAAAATGTTTAAATGAAACTTGGTATATTTTTTATCATTTTGAGTAATACATTTACATCAAGGAAGGAGAAAAGATTCATTATAAAAATGTGGAATTTTCTAGGTTTAATTCTGTTTTCTAGATCCCCCCCGCCCCCCCGTGGAGCAGCTCTGGATGAACTTTCCAGTATAATTATTTAAATGCAATTTTTTTCTATTTATGTGTGTGTGAATATATACACAAAGAAAATAAATGTAAAAAAAGAAAATAAATGTAAAGGTTACCCTGTGAAAGGTAAGACGGGTTTGGGGGAGGTGTTTTGGTTTTCTGAGATCATGTCTGGAAGATCCTGATTTCATGGCACTGGACATGGTATCCACCTTTGGTCTCCCAACCAGTCTTAGTAGCCAATAAGCCACTGATTCACCCATAAAGCCAGATCAGAATTGGGCAGCAAGTGAAGCAGAACTACTTATAGGTAGGAGATGCAAATAAAGGGATCTTAAAATTGTATCTGGGCTGGGGTGTAGTTTCTTGGTACACAGGCCCTGGGTTTAATCCTCAGCACTGGGGAAAGGAAAAAACATTTCATAGAATTTAACTATACATACTCCCTTAGATAGCTCTAACCCAGTGCTTTCATCATTTGTGAGGTGAATTTGAGTGGATAAAGTAAGAGTTCATATTGAGTTTTAGAAGCCCAAAGCAAGACTCTTCAGATAAGATGAGTAGGAAGTAAGTAGCACATCTAAATAGCAAATAGGGGCCGGGGATTTAGCTCAGTGGTGCTGCCGCCTGAGTTCGATCCCCGGTAACAAAAAAAAAAGAAAATAAATAACAAATGGGAAGGGCCTCAGCAGCCAGAGCATTTACCCTAGAAGAGGAAAAAAGGCTGTGGGGACGGGAAGCAAAATATAGTGTGACTGAGGAGGCACCCTCACCTGGGACTGGCCAATGCTATCGATAATAAGCAAATAATTCGACCTTGTGTAGATATCCTTCAACTGACTTACTCTGAAGTAGCCATTCTTTTGGGTGAAACTAGGATGTCTCCATGTTTTTAAACAAAGCTCTTAACTTACAGTTATACGCTTAGCCTCATTGTATTATAGCGTCAGTATAAGTCCTTAGTCACATCTTTCGATTAAGTTGGATTAAACTCTAGGTATAGAACTAGAAATAGCTCTTGTATTTTGCAAGATAGTTTAGGTTTTGAATCTGCTTACACCAATTTCTATTCTAGATAGAGCAATTCTCCAAACATTATGGATAAAATAGATACCAAGGGAAAATAATTTTCACTAAACATTCCAGAGCTAACAGTCCCCTTCAATGGATGTGGTACCCTTCACATTTTGTTAACCTGGGAGGCCCTGTATTTACCAGTGCTGCCATTTGCTCAAAACATTTTTTGGATTCATCATTTACATCTATATCCCATTTTTCAAATCTCCATTGTTGGGCCAAATCTATATTATAAGAGGTAAATATTTTTGGAAGCAGATTCAAGTGGTGGATCAATCCACATTAATCCATTTTGCATACAAACAATATATGGCTATAAAGTAATATTTCAAGTTTTCCCTGGTGTTTCATAAATGCTGTCTCTGAAGCAGTTCTCAAAAAGTTGCAGTCATCCAAGCCCCAGGTATGGAATATTGGAAATACCTGAGGAGGAGACGGGGGGCTTGGGACCCTGATCTGTTTTTCTACAGATGCATCTTTAGGTGGACACCCAGCTTTCTTGGCCCTTCGTTTTCTCATCTGATGTTAAACCAGATAATCTGCAGGTAGCTTTCAGCACTGAATGTCAGTGGTCATATAAGTGCTGGGATGTTTGCTCAATGCCCCCTCCCCCATACTGGGAATTGAACTCAGCCTTGCACATGCTAGGCAAGCTCTCTGCCCCTGAGCTACATTCCTAACCCCCTTTTTAAAATATTTATTTTGTGACAGGGTTTTGGTATTGCCTAGGCTAGCCTTGAACTTGTGATCCTCTTCAGCCTACTGAACAGCTGGGATCACAGGCATGCACCATCGTGCCCACCTACATGTCTTTTTTGTTTGTTTGTTTTTGGTACTGGGGATCGAACTCGGGTCCTTGTGCTTGTGGGGCAGGTAGCGGAACCACTGAGCTAAATCCCTGGTCCCCAGCTACATGTCTTGACTGGGTCTCATTATCTTATAAATTCCATATTCTTTTGAGAACTAAATGAGACAGACTTGCATGTCTTGTTATTTAATTTGTACCAAGGATCTGTTTATGGAGTAGCCACTAAGCGCAGAAGAAAACAATGCCAAAAGAAAGAAAGTGTTGTCTGGGATCCACTGTTCATCTTTCACTAAATTTTCAGAAAAGGGTTGGCTCCTATCCCAGACGGAATCTGGGTGCCTAACAGATATTGCTTCCCTGTGAAGCAGCATCTCATGTTCTAAACTAATGTGGTCCCTTCCCTTGCTTGTAGGCTTCCAGGCTGGAGAAACAGAACAGCACCCCTGAGAGTGACTATGACAACACTCCCAATGACATGGAGCCAGATGACATGGGGTACATCTGTGGGAAGAGTGTGCTGGGGGGGACGGGAGGCCTGCAGGCCTTGACCACCTACCGCCCTTATCCTTGTTTTCAGACCTATAAGGTCTTAAAAATTCACGCATATGTTTGTACCATATGTGCTTCTCAACTCACATCATTGCCACAAGGGCTCTTTGTCCTTTTACCAGCATGTTAGATACATCTCTCAGGATTTGCAGCACACTTAATATTTTACTTCTTAGTGAAGTTGACATTAGGTTACACCCATTTGTACCCCCAAGGAATTGTCTTCACTCAAGGTAGCTTTATAATGACATACGCTTCACACTCCAGTTACTCCCTTTCCTGTCTTCACCCTTTCTGTGAGAGTCCTAACTTCAGCCCAAGGGTAGAAGGAGAAAGCCTCTGGGTAATCTGTAGCTGCCAGATGATGAAGCAGGCCCTTGCCATGAGTTTCCTGCTAGACAGGATAAGGGAAACCACAAAACAAGCCTGCTTGTGTGTTCAGCCAGTGCTGAAGATGTGGCTCTCAGAAACCAAAGCAGCTACCAGGCACCTGTCACACTCAGCCACTTCTTTACTGTTCACAGGTCAGGTCGAAAGGGCAGGCAGAGGAGTATGGTGTGGCCAGCTGATAGCTCAGTACCAGATGCAACAGAACCCCACACATCCCCAAGCCCCACACTCCCCAGCACCGAAGACGTCATCCGGAAGACTGAACAGATCACCAAAAACATACAGGAACTCTTAAGAGCAGCCCAGGAAAATAAACATGACAGGTAAGGAGCTGTAGTCCTATGCTGGGAGAGCAGGTATTCATGCTCCAAGAGGGAAGTCTGCTGAAGTTCTGAATGGGACTTGTTTCTAATTTCCTGGCTTTTAGATAGGTGAAAACTTAAGAACAAACATGTAAGTTTGGTTTTATTTGTTAGGGGTATTTATATGGTATTTTTATTTTTCTCCATTGTGTTATGAAACTCCCTGAAATAAATGTGCCCAGAAATAAAAACTGCAGTGTGTTTAGGTAGTGACAGTCCTAGTTCTCAGCAGAGAAGGAAAAGCTGCCTCACAATGTGCAGGTTGATTCTTCTGGCCACCGCTGCTGCCAAGGTTGCCATCGGCCAGGGATATGATTGCTGAGACAGATGACATCAGGAGAGGAACCTGCTCTCTTATTTCTTACCTGTCTTCCTTGGTGTGTGTGTGCAAACGTGCATGTATAAACTTCTAAGATTCTCAGCTGCAAAGGGAGAGTCTGCATCCTTAGATCAGAAGCATAGCCCACAGTGATTTCTTACTGGAGGGAAGGGACTGGCCCTTGCTCTACTGATCCTTTGTTCTCTGAGAATTCTGGTAGTTGTAAAATGTTCTCCAGGATGTCCTGATTTCCCATGGTGGGCCGGACCTAGATGCACTCATAAAACATTGTTTACCATCTCCCCTTTGGGTTTGAGAAAGCAGCACTTGTTCTTTGCCAAGAATGACATCACGTATTGGGACCGCAAAGCTGAGGACTGCAGTGAGGAACCCGCACCCTTTGTACAGACAGAAGGCCTTCTAGGAACACAGTGCTGCTCTCTCTCTTGACTCCATTCTGCTTCATAAAGATGCAGCTGTGCCCCATATTGAGGCCCATGCTCGCAATCCCAGCTACTCAGGAGACTGAAGCAGGAGGATCACAAATTCAAGCCCAGCCTGGGCAAGCTAACCAACTTTTTGAGACCCTGTCTCAAGATGGAAAGGGCTGGGGATGTAGCTCAGTGGTAGAAAGTTTGCCTAGCACTTATGAGGCCCTAGTTTCAATCTGTAGTTCCACAAGGGGAAAAAAAGATGTGTCCGTTCCTGGATTCTCTATGTTCCTGACACTGCTGTGCCATCCTTCTGTCTGTACCTTCTTTCTTATTTATACAGCTCTTATTTGTCCCAGTATAATTTCCCACTATAGAGGAGAAAAATAATGTGTGTTTCTTGAAAGATAATAGTCTCCATGGGCCGGGGATTTAGCTCAGTGGTTTCATCACCTGCTGCGCAAGCGCAAGGACCCGAGTTCGATCCCCAGTACCAAAAAAAAATAGTCTCCATGGATGGACAGCTAGAAGCTCCTCAAGGAAAAGAAAAGCCTGCACAATTCCACAGCCTCCTTTTGCAGAAAGTTTGTTGCTATTTCCCTTCTTCATTTCCTAGGCATTCTCTTTCTGCCAAGCCTCTCACTCACCTCGAATCTTGTAAGCACCTAGTACTTTTGCCCAGTGCCACAGCCATGGCAGTGGGTGATCCCATATCTTACTGTACAGAGCAAAGTGTCCTATAACTTTCTGCAGTACAATTTTGACAGTGTTTTGATTAATCTTGATGTAAGGATAATTCCTTCCTGTGTACTCCCCACCCTATTTATCAGTGTGCTCAAATTTTCCTTTCTGCTAGTTCAGAACTGCTGTGTTGGTATTTCAAACTAAAAATGTGCTTACGCTGTACAGCTTTCTTTGATAGTTGTCAAAAATGTAAATGTCTATCCTGAGGCTTTTTCTGGCTTCAGAGATTGCAATATGGTGGTGGTTCAACTCGGGAAGATTCTTTTCAAGATGTAAAAATCCACTTAGCACATTTCATGATCTGATTTATTTCTTTAAGACTATGAGGGAATGATGCAGAGATTTTAACCACTAGCTTATGGTTTTGGTTTAAAACCAGAATTGGCCTAGGGAATTTATAGTTTATAAATTGTTCAGTTTCTACTAGAATCTCTGATTACTTATACAGCCAAGATGCTTTCATTTATAACCTTGCATTGTACTAATGAAAGCCTTGCCTGTTTCTCTTGCTTTCTACTTTTGTTGATCTGTTGCTGAAGCTCATCCTAGATAGAACTATAGTCCATGCAGGGACTTCTAGGCTTGGTCCTGGTTCCCTGTGCCTGCCAAGTTCCCCTCAACCCCTGACCTTCCTGTAGCCCCTCCTCCTCATCTGCCTCACTTGTTCTCTTTTCAGGGATTACAATATATTAGGCACAAAAGCTTTAGTTGATGAAAGGTGCCAATTTGAAGTTGTAGACACAAACTCTCTCTGAGAGAGAGACCTCCTCACACACTTTCTTTTGTGGCTTCCCAGAACTTCCCAAAATAATTGTAAGGAGTAAACTTTCCAGAGATGGCCTTAGGAAAAATTCCTTCTCTATCTAGTGGAGAAAGGGTGAGTTATATTTCTCAAAACGAAACTGCAACCAGGATAACAAAATATAGGATGAAACTGTTGAGCATGGCTCTCAGCTGCTGTGATTTTTTTTTTTTTTGGTACTGGGGATCGAACTCATGCCTTCAAGCTTTTGAGGCAGACTTGGTGCCACTGAGCTAAATCCTTAGCCCTCAGCTGCTGTGATATTAATAGGAACAAGTGATTGCTGTGGACATGGGCCTTTCCTCTTTCTGAGAGTCTGTATGACTAGGTGGGCTTTCGTCCCTTCACATCTGCAAGTTGCTTCTTGTGCACTGACATTTTGGGTTAGTATGTATATGTATGGATCTAATTGCTCACAAAAGTAAAAGTTGGGATTTTCCATTTGAAAGCATTTTTAGAAAATTATAACCATTTTCTTGAAATATAGTGGCTTTTTTTTTTTGGTACCAGGGATCGAACTCGGGTTCTTGAGCTTGCAAGGCAGGTGTCAGAACCACTGAGCTAAATCCCCGGCCCTGATAATGGCTTTAATTAAAATGTAGGCAGTATTAATTAAAATAGCTTTGATACTGAATTTCTTAGAAAGTTGACAGAGATTTCTTATGATAATTTTTATTCCGAATCCAACTTCGTGGTTTAAAAAATGGGGAAAGAATTTTCCTTGAGGGCTTTAAGTCTATGATGGATGCTGAGTGGCATTTGGTTCAGTGTTTTAGAAGGAAAAATTTAAAACACAGCCCCATGGGTTCTTGTGTCAGGCCAAACCTACAGTGTTCACAGCAGTATTTCCTAACATGCTACAAACAGCCCAAGAGTGCTTTTCTGTTTTCCCATGTCCTGGATTGTGGGTGAGTCCTGAATACAAAGCCCAGACTCAGCAACAATGTCGTATCTAAGAACTGTCACTTGATACCATCGTCTGATTGTGTGGTTTTTTTTGTTTTTTGGGTTTTTTTTTTGGTACCATGGATCGAACTTGGGTCCTTGCGCTTGCGCAGCAGGTGGCGAAACCACTGAGCTAAATACCCGGCCCCACTGATTGTGTTTTTTATGGTGCTGGGGATTGAATGCCTTACTCATGCTAGGCACATGCTTTGCTACCGAGCCACACCCCTACCCAGCTATTTTTTATCTGTCTGCACCCTGCATACTCCTCAAGAGGAAATCCTAACATTTTTGAGGTACAGGAAACTTTCCTCATCCATAGTTTGTAAAGTACTAAGAATACGAATCCTGAATAAGGGCCGAGGATTTACCTCATTGGTTCTGCCACCTACCTTGCAAGTGCAAGGACCCAAGTTTGATCCCCAGTACCAAACAAAAAAAAAAATCCTGAATAAAACCAGTCTTAATTCTGTCCTTTCTTATCACAAGAAGCTAGATTGGGCTGGGGATTTAGCTCAGTGGTTTCGCCGCCTGCTGCACAAGCGTAAGGACCTGAGTTCGATCCCCAGTACCAAAAAAAAAAAAAGAAGCTAGATGACCACCCGTGAGGGGAAAGAGGCTTGCTATAAAGAAAGATGGCAGTCTGAGGCCCCTGCATTCAAGCTCAGCCCTTCTCTTACATTTTTGAGATTCTGTCATGTCTTCTTGTCTGGGCCAACCTCACAGAGCCATACTGTTAAGTGAGGCTCTAAAAGCTGTGTCACATGTGGGGCCTGAAAGTCCTAGTGACCTGGAAGGAAGGATTTAATGGGCTTGTTTTCTTAGAGCTGATCAACATGAAAGAAAGTGCTGACAGCATTAATAGCATCTTCTCACAAGCAAGCATATGGCGGCTTTGTGACAAAGCAGTGAAGTGTCTGAGTGAATATGGGAAGCAGACCTCAATGTTTTCTGTTTACACAAAGTAAAGATTTAGACTCCCCAACATTTACATGAATGAAAGAAATTTAGAAGTGTCCATTGGTTAAATGGCACCCGGGTATTAAACATGTAGATTCCAATTATAATTTCAAGGAATTTTTTCAGTCCTTTATTTTTCACTTTTGTGGGCTTTGGCATGGAAATCCTTGTTTCTTTTGTCTCTGTGGAAATTAGGGAGATGGAAAATGTGAGAAGTAAGGGACCAACTTGAGGAGGTGTGTGAATGTCTGTATACTGCTTTGTGGCCTCCCCCAGCCAATAGTAAATGTGACCCTGCTTTGTAACTGTGTGCCTCCTTTTGGTGTGTGATACATGGCGGGTGGGCTGCAGCTTCTGCTCCTTCATTAAAAGAATGCAAACAGGACATTTTCTGGTCCCTGAGAATTCTCTGCCTTGGAATCATTTTGACTGTCTTTAAATAACCTCTTCAATATTTTGCAGTTATATTCCCTGCTCAGAGAGGATACATGTAGCAGTTACAGAAATGGCAGCATTATTCCCCAAAGTAAGTCACCTCCAACTCACTTTCTTAGATCCTTTCAAATGAACAAATTTCTTTATGACCTTTACATTAACTGTTTTGTAGCACATAGAGTTTTAAATATGCAATCATATAGGGCATGGGAATATTTTTGTTCTACATGAATATTGACTTTAGTAAGAAAAGGAAGGTCAGGAGAGGTGGCTCATGCCTGGTCTACATAGTGAGACCCTGTCTCAAAAAGCCTAGACAATAATTATAAGACAAGGATATACAAGTCAAATACTAAAAGGCAAAACATTAATAGAATAAAATTTTATCGGAAATATGTAACCTGCTGCTGGATGTGGTGGGATACACCTATAATACCAGCACTCGTGAAACTGAAGGCAGGAAGGACTGACACAAGTTCAAGGCCAGCCTGAGCTACACAGCGAGACCTTGTCTCAAAAAAACCAAAAAAAAAAAAAAAAAAAGAGTGACCTACGTGGGTTAGTATTTTTGAAAACTACCCCAAAATAAATAGCACATACTACTGAAATTATCCTGCATGTACTTCATCCTTTAAGTCAGTGCATTTTTACATCTCTTGTATCGTGGGCTGCACAGCGCTCTATGGTTAAAGCCACCCCTGTTGAAAAAATGCGAAACAAAAATGCTTGTGGCCATATAGAACAACTTGAATTGTTTTCAGGAGCATGCTTGTCCCTTGGTAGTGGATGTACACCTTGCAGCCCATGACGAACGGCTGTGTCTTTGTGTTTAGAAACCCAAGTCTGACACAGTGAGGACTTCCCTTCGTTTACTGACATCCAGTGCCTACCGGCTGCAGTCAGAGTGCAAGAAAGCCCTCCCAGGGGACCCTGGCTCACCCACCGACGTCCAGCTGGTCACACAGCAGGTCATCCAGTGTGCCTATGACATTGCCAAGGCCGCCAAACAGCTGGTCACCATCACCACCAAAGAGAACAACAACTGAGCAGCGGAGCACTATCCCGTGTATTTTCTGGGCTTTTTAAAGTCTGATTTCAGATTTAGACATGGAACTCTTCAGATTTTTACAAAAACATTTAATGACAGTTCAAAACTTTTTAAAAGAAAACTCAGTATTATTTTTGCATGTTTTCTAACAAATTTTTGACTATTAATTTAACCCACTTGCCTTATTTCGTGCCTGTTTACCAGTTCAGTTTCTGATGTCCTGTTGTGTTGTCTGTGACTATTGAGGTCATGATCGTATGCACCCAAAAATAGTTCCATTGCTCAAAATTTGTTAAAACTTTTCCATCCCTTAAAACTTCCTGCCTATGGATAAAACTATAAATGAGATATTTTAGTAAAACATTTTCTTGAAAGAGTTGGATTTTAAAAAAAAAAAAAAATCAACATTACCTGTTCCGTACGAAGCATTGTGCAATAAGTGAATTTTTCATCCTGCAAAATCTCTTTAAGTTTGGGGTATCTCCAAGCATGTATGCAGAGAAAGGACTTTGCCATTTTCTAAAAATAGTGTAACAACCTCTGTTGGAGGAAACAATGAATTGCTCCATTTCTAATTGTTGTATCGTGTTAAATGTTCTGTTAGGTTTTTTTAATCTTGATTTTCTGTTTCTATTTTACCATCATCTTAAAGTCTCCATAGAAAGATAGATTCGCCCTCCTCATCATGTCCCGTTTACCACGGTTCAGGGTAGGAGCACACCCGTCATCTGTCACCCATTGTCAAGCACTCTGCCTTACCCGCTAAGCCAGACAGTTCGTTTAGAACGTATGGCAAAGAGAAGCATCGATCTAACAAGCCATAACTGATTTTGTACCACCCATTCAGGTATCACTGCCACGAACTGACATTGCATTGTGCCTCTCTTCCAAAACTCAGTTACTCCCTTAACCACTGACAGCTTCCTCAGGTGAGCTGCTTCGCATGTCCCATCATCTGTAAGGACTTCTAAGGTAAGATGTAAACAAACAATCATCCGAGTTAGTTTCTCCCCGTTACGTTGCTGGTACTTAGCAACCAGTCATGAGAGTTCTTTCAAGAACTCCGTGGAGAGTATGCCTGCCTGACCACAGCTGTCCCAAAGCTATGAAAGAGTAGAGGTCGAAATCTAGAATATGCTGAGGCTGTGTTTTTAAATTGCTCAGAAGCCCTTTCTTGTTCTCTTAGACCATATTCTTGTCCTGCTCGTTGCAGGGGTCTTGTGTGAGGTGGCTCAGTCCTTGACCTGATGGAGCAGGCAATGTGCTTATGAAGTGAGCCCAGTGCACAGCAGGGGGCATGAGTTGGGGGCAGGGAGGCCATCTGGGGAGCCCTGGCCACCCATTAAGGACAACAGTTTCCCCACTCCACTCATGTTGCCAGTGGAAAAACTTTGATTTTTTTTTTCAAGAGACACCAGAAATCTAAGTACCTCTAATTAAAAATGTTGGCAACCACTCCGGACATGTTCACAGAAACTGCACAGGTGAGCTGTGACCTCTAAGCTGCCACTCACAGCTCCCATGCAGGGCCTATAAGCTGTGCAGCATAAGGGCCTCATCTCCCCAGCCATACTGCATTCACCCCTGAGCGGGACCTGGCAGACTGCCATTTACCCTCTGTTAAATTGCCTTTGGCCCTCTTTTTACCCATATATTCTGTCCCACAGAGTCATTCATGAAGAAGTCAAAATGATCAAAGTACTGGTCATCTCCTCATGTGCTGACCAAGCCTCTGTCTTCAGACTTGACTGATGAACACCTTTACAGGTTGATCATACACTGTCATTGAACATAGCACCACTATGGTGCTGGGTTTACTAGGTCACGGTGTGTGCTGCTCTGGCTTGCTATACTGTGAAGAGCATGGGACAAGGGTCACCTCTCCAACAGACTCGGCCACTGACATGTCCACACAGCCCTAAGTGCTGCATCACTGTTGGATGCTCAGGAGATGCCTTCTAGAAGGGGCCTCCTACCTTAAGCTCAACCACTGCCTGACACCTTTGTCTGCATGCTTCATGGACTTAACTGTCCCTCTTCTTCCTTGCAAACACCTGGCCCCTCTGTCAGGCTCCCCAGGGTCCTTGAGAAAGGCCCAGTGGCAATCCTGAGCCAGTGCCCCTGGCTTCCCAGGGAGGACAGGTCTCTGTTACAGAGGCTCTGGGAAGGGAGTAGTGGGCAGTACACCCAAGTGCCTGCAGCAGAGAACATTGTCCTTAACGCCCCTAGGTGAACTCAAGGAATGTAGGGACTAACAAAGTATTTATAGCTGTGAGAACACCACAGAAGAGTTTGCCCGGTGAACCTGTAGTGCCAGACTCAGACAGGAGTTCCCAGGTGGAGCAAAGGCAGTGGGAGGGCCACATGTCCCACACATTTCCATAGCCTCGGCTGAGACCTGGTGTCAGAGTTTTCTGCTCCTATTGGCAGGTCACACCTTGTCTGCATGCTTGTTCCAGCCCCTTTTGCACATGGATCCCATTGCCTTGCACAAGCCACTCTACAGCCTGTCTTGTGTTTTTTCCCCCTTTCTTCCCCGAAACTGATGGGACAGAGGTGCACTTTATGAGCTGGCACTTGGCTAAACAAGGAAGCAGCTCTACCTCTGAGCTCCTTGGCACCGAACTCATCTTCCACTTTGGAATGCAGATAGTTCCTCCTTGCCAAAGAACAATGCAGTGGGCCCAAAGATCAAGGACAGCATTTCATAAAATTGGAACTTGAAACGCACAACTCAGGAGCTGCTTCCCAGTCCTCAGGTGACATGAGTCGTAGACTCGAGAGTGAAGCTGCATGTTTTTATCCTCAGCAGTCCCTGTGAGCTTCCCGATAGCCCATTTTCTTTCCTTCCTTGTCCTAGTTGAGGATAACCCTTGTTCTTACAAAGGAAAATGCTGCATAGGAAAAATGAGATGCCTTTTATTCAAATGTGTTTTATGCCTGTCACTCATTATTCTGTACTTATTTCTCATTTTTATTGTACATCCTGTTCTTCTAATTATTGGACCCGTCACATATTGTAAACTCGTTTTGGAATCTGTGCCTGCTAGTTATGCAATAAACAGGCTCTGTAAGTGTCTCTGTGGTCATGCTGTGCTTCCCGCTTGTTGGTTGATGTTTCCAGAACTCCGCAGAAATGTGGAAAGAGTTTTTCTCACAGAACGCTGTTTCTAATGACAGTGTGTAACTTGTTCCCACCCTTGGGCCTCTGTCAGCTGCACAGCAATGACCAGCTTTTTCTTCCTCTGAAATTAGCATACAGATTTCTTAAAAAGAAATCCCGCATCAAGGTCCTCAGTCTTTTTTTTCTTTTGAGACAAAGTCCCACTATGTTGCCCAGGTTGGCCTTGAACTCCTGGGCTCAACCCATCTGTTTCTCAGCCTCTCGAGTAGCTGGAACTACAGCTCTGCACTAAGTCCATGCATCTTACTTCTGAGGTTTAATTGTTAGGTCAGCCAACGATGGCCCAGCACAGATGCCCTCACCTCTTCCTAACAGGCAGCTGGCTCGTGGGATTAGTTCTGTCTCTTAAGGCCCCCAGACTGCTTTCACTTACAGAGAAAGCCCCATCGTGCTGGTTCACCTGGAAACTGGTATAGATTTACATCTCCGTTCATCAGGGCCACCCAGTCACCAGCAGTTGTCCTCTGGAGAGGTGACTTGGGGCTGTCCTTCCAAATGGAAGGAGGCCAGGAGGGGTAGGACATGACTATCTTGGGAACCTTCTGAGCAAGAAGTCTAGGAAAGATACAGTGTCCTCTCTGTGTGGTCCTGCCTGTGTGGGAGGGCCCGGAACCGGCAGGCAGTTCTGGCAGCTCCTATCCAGAGCCACCTGGGTGGAGGTTCCCCAGGAGTCCAGCAAGGCTAGCTGAGCACATTTCTGGCCTGCGTTACAATCTCTGACTCAGTAGCAGGCATGAACATTTCTATCATTGCCAGTGCTACTGGCACAACAGGTAGGGGACCACACTAAGGTTGCCCCAGGCTGTTTTCCGGCCCTTCCTACCACAAAGGGCCTTGCCTTCTGTTTCATTTATTATTAATATTTGCGTGTGTGTGTGTGTGTGTGTGTGTGTGTGTGTGTGTGTGTGTGTGCTGGAGATTAAACCCAGAGCCTTTGCTCAGAGCTACATCACCAGCGCATTTTAAATTATTTTATTTTGAGACAGGCTCTTACTAATTCTTTAAGTTGCCCAAGCTAGGCTCAAATTTGTGCTCCTCCTGCCTTAGCCTCCCAGAGTGCCAGGGTTACAGCTGTGTGCCACCATGCCTGGCTCTGCCTTCTGCTTTAAATGTGATTTTATAATGCATAGGAACAGCATTAGCTAGCTCACACTTAGGCCGTGCCAGGCACTGCATGCAGTTCCTCACATGTATGGCCTCTCTTCCTTGGCACACCCTGTGAAGTAAGAGTGCACACTTCACTTGACAAGAACAGTGGGGTGGGGCTCCACAGTTAGGGCTAGAGGGGCAGTCAGATACTGTTACTCTACTTTGCCTTACTTCTCTTGATCGGCCAAGTCATGGAACTAAGGACTTGGAGCATGTGGCTTGTGTGGGACTGTGAAGCTGCCAGTGGTTGGTGGCACTGCAGTGGCTTCAGAGGCCCATTCCCCTCAAGCCCAGAGGAGGCAGATGAGCAGCAGCACTGTCAGCTTGTGCCCAAAGCTTGGGGTTCCTCCAGCTGGAGGATGTCTTTTTGTTGGAGTACTGGGGATTGAACCCGGACTTTGCGTTTGCCAGGCAGGGGCTGTCTTGCTTCCCCTGGAGTTCCTTGCCCTGTCCCTCTCCAGTATTGAGTGGCTGGCCCAGCTCTTTGGTCCTCATTTCTCACATCATGACATCATGCTGTTGCTGCATTGATCCACGGAGCTACACATTGGATGCATCACCACACAGGGAGCTCGAGTCCTGACCGTCTCAGGGATGGTTATCCAGGAGTCAGTCCCACGGTCCAGAGACTTGGTCCCCACCTCTGCCAGGTGACCGTGGCCTCCCCTCAACTGGAATCCAGTATCACCCTGCGGCCCAGCCACTTTGTGGCTGTATGAGAGCACAGAGCAGGGCCCCTGGAGGTTAAGAGGGACACACAAACTTCCCTCTCCCTCCCACCCGCCCCAAGTTCCCTGTCCACACGGGGTCCTCGGTCAGCATACCACATCCCCAGCTGCTGCTTTTCTTTTCATGCCCCCGAACTGTTCAGACCTACTCAGAACTTAGCCCCACCCCCCCACCCCCCCATGTAACTTCTCCCCCAAGGACCCCTGTGCCTCTTTCTCCTCCAAAATCCCTCTTCTCATCCTCCTAATACCTTCCCTTCTTGGTCTCCTATTTCTCTTCCCCTCTGGTTCTCTCAGGCCCCCTTGGCCAGCTCTCCATTGCCCCTCCCTTTCAGAAGCCCAAGTAATTCCCACTCGCCTGGCCTTGGCCTCCTTCCCTGGTGTGGGTCTGCAAGCCCCATCTCTCACCTGGGCCACCTTACAGACAAGATTTGAGAGATACCTTGGTTTTGCAGTTTTCACCTGTAGGACCTAACAGTGGCATCTTTCTCCCTTCACAGTGTCTTACTGTCTGTCCCCTTCTAACCAGCCACTGCCAGGACCTCACCTTCAGTTCTTCCCCAGCCCAGCCTGCTTCCTTCTGACTGCAGGGGCTGAGTTAATGCCAGCACTCACTATGTGTTGTCACTGGGCTAAGGGCTATGTATGTTTTCCCACTAGTTACCAAGACATTCTCAAAAAGTAGGAATTGAAACTAGCCCATTTTGCAGATGCAGAAGCTGAGGCTGGGCTGAGAGCCCAGGGGTGGAACAGGTCAGAGCAAGGAACTGGTACTCTCAACCACAGGCTCTGCTGCACAGGTGGATATCCAGGGTGGAACTGACTGAGTGAGGAATGACAGCGACTTTGGCAGAGGTACAGCGGGAGGGAGGGAGGGAGTAGAGGCTCAGTGGCTCCAGCTCCTTAACATTGCTGTTTTGGGAGTGTCAGAGCAGGCAACTTAAGGCGGTGGCTTCTTTGTAGCCACTGCCTTCCTCCCCTCCCTGGGGAGGTGCTGCTGGCTGTGGGGCCTCTTCTTGCCTTAGGAGGATGCTTAAAGCAACTGGCCTGGGTGGCCAAGTCTGTGTTTCATCTGCCAGTTATTTTTGCCACAGATATTTCTCATCTTTTCTGTGTTTCAAACTGAGGTATTCAGCAACTGCTGCACAGTTAAGACTCTGATCTCTCTACAGAGGACTCTGCCCAGTTGAAAGGTAGGAATGATTCCAGGACCTCACAGAGTACACAAGCATCAACTTACAGAGCAGCCCTGTGCCTATGGCCTGAGGTAGGAGGTCCCCAGGGTAAAAGGAGAGTTCCCGCAGCCAAGGGTAGAGGGAGCTTCTGACTCAGTAGTAGAGAAGGGGTGGTGTGGCCTGAGTCTGACCTGTTTTTCCTTCGTCAGTGAAACTCCTGCCCAAAGCCACTGGCAGTGATATAAGCGACTCCATACTAGTAGGTGATTTCCTGTGGGGAGGCATCCTCAGGAATAACAGCTTTTTCTAAGCTCTATGCTTTGTGTATTTTCTTGTCTTACGCCCTCACAATTCCATTCTCATTTCATAGGTGAAAAACTGGTCCCAAGAGGGGTCACCCAGCTGCTATACAGAGGGTGTTGAGACCAGAACTGGTCTCTTCACTCCTCCTTCTCTGGCTTGCATGCTCATTTCACTCTCTTCCTATGTCCGACCTACCTGTGTGCTACTACCAGGTAAGAAAACAGAATGTGGCCTTTCCTGGGCCTGGGCGCCCTTCCCTAAACTTCAGTGCAGTTGAACAAAACTGTTAATAGTTTAGATCTAAAATGTGCTAGTCTCATGTAGTCAGAGGTGGGGCTTTTAAAAGATAATTGGATCTAACTGAATGTGCTGTTGGAAGGTGGGGCCTGATTGGAGGAAATGGTCACTGGAGGTGTGATCTCCCTCTCTCTTACTTTCTCTGCTTCCTGGTCACCATGTGGTGAACATGTTTCCTCCACAATGCTGGTCTGCCTTGTAGTTTCTGCCTTGGAGCCAGCAAGCTATATGGACTGAACCCACTAAAACCGTGAGCCAAAATAAACCGCTCCTCCTTTAAGTTGGTATCTGGTATTTTGTCTCAATGATGGGCAAGTAATTAATACAGAAACCTTTATGGGCATCTGTAAGGAACAACTTAGTTTTGCCTATTTTTGAACACATAAAAAAAGGGAACCTGTTTCCCTTCTTTTTTTCACTGAGTTTGCTCTGTGTCATTCAATTTTAGTGTTATGTGTTATCTGTTGAATGAATACACTACAGTTTAACTTACATTTTAATGATGGGTACCAGCTTCTATGAGTAAGCTTGCTGTTTGGGGAGTGTCAGGAGACCTAAGGTGCTGCTTTCTTTGATGAAAATTCCATCAAAACTCAGAAAACATAGGCAAGACTATTGTCCTTGCAATGGCAGGCATGAAGTTGGTGGCCAGACATGTAGTAGTGTATGCGCTGCTGTATTTTGACCGAGGCTATGAAGCACCAGGCATTTGGGAAGTAGCTGCAGCGCTGGTAGAGAAGGAAACTCAAAGATACTAACCTACTAAAAACTACCTGAGCTACTTTAACAGCCCCAGATTATTCTGCTTTCAAAACTGACATAATGAGAAATGAATCTGAAATACTGGCTGCTTGACAACCAATTGAATTGCTCAGTATAAATGACATGAGCTATCAGCCCCTTCCTCAGATCAGAAAAATGACATCACTGGATGGCAAGAATATGTAAACATTTCTATGGCTCAGTTAGAGCATCAAGCAGTTCAAATTGATAATGTGGAACTAATACCATAGCAGGGATGTAATGCCTGGAAAGTATATAATGAAAATCTAGTTCATATGATTGAACATGCGCAGAGAGAACTTCAGAAGTTAAGGACACATACTCAAGATTTAAACTGGCAGTGAAAGAATTTGCAACTTATAGCTGGATATAAATTGAGAGACATGCTAAAGCAGCATAAAGGCATCTTACGCCCTGAAACCCAACTCTCCTATCATCCTCAGGACTGCTGGAATGTCGCAAGAGTTCCACTTCCAGCTCTCTTACTGAAGGTCATCTGACATGTGTGAACTAGAAATTATATGGACTGTCGGTGTTCTATTCATTTCTGTATCTTGCCCAGACCTACCACTCAGCCTGCCCTAGAGAGAATGCATGCTGAGTGAGGAGCAGAGAAAAAGATTTATAGTACCACAAGAATTATTTCATGTTGCCATTGCCTTCAACACCATCTGATACAAAAGGAATTGACCACTGGGGATTTAGCTCAGTGGTTCTGCTGCTTGCCTCACAAGCATAAGGTCCTTTGATCCCCGGTACCAAAAAAAAAAAAAGAATCGACCTTCGGAAGAATCTGCTAGAAGAATAATCTAGAGATCATTATTTTTAAGTAGAAAAAGGTACTGAGAAACGAGAAAACCAATATGCAGTTACACACCACATAATGGATCAGTGACAGACCACCTGCTCTAGGATGTATGCCATTACAGCCTAGGTGTGTTAGTAAGCTGCACCATCTTAGTTTGTATATATACTCTGTGTGTTTCCACAATGATGACGTCTCATATTTTTCACAAGGAATTCCTGCGGTTAGGCAGTCACTGAGTACACACCTGTAACAACACGATCAAAACACATATGTGCTGGACCAGGGATTTACCTCAGTGGTTCCACCACCTGCCTCACGAGCAGAAGGACCCAAGTTCAATCCCTGGTACCAAAAAAAAAACCACATATGTGCTAAGAGGTGTGTATGGGCTGTGATAGGAACAGTAAGAGGTAGAAGCTCTAAATTTTAAAAATAAGTTTTTTGCCCAGATTAGAGAAGAAATATCAAAGTGTATTAGAGAACTATTGTAATCTAATTTTAAAGCTAATAAAGATTGCTGCCAAGCTTCAAAAACTAAGTATTTATTCAGTAAATATATGAGTGCCTACTTGCTGGGCATTCTGTCCTCATTGATTCTATACTGAAACTCACTGTATGTTTGCTAATTATTTTCTGTGGTTTCCATGGAAATAAGAGGAGAAAGAACACCACTTCCGCAAGAAAAAATGAATATAACCTACAAAACATGACTAGTCAAACCAGGCATAGTGGTGCACAAACCTGTAATCCCAGCCCTCTGGGAGGTTGAACCCAGAGGATCACTTTCAAGTTTGAGCCCAGTCTGAGCAGTTTCTCAAGACCCTGATTCAAAATAAACTTTTACAAGTGCTGGGGACATAGTTCATTTCAAAGGCTCTGGGTTCAATCCAGAGTACTGTGGGTGTGTGTGTGTGTGTGTGTGTAGATAAAACAAAATCTATTCATATAAATCCAAACTTATGAGATGTGCATTAAATCGTAAAATTCTATCACTAGCAATCCACTCTGCAGCAATAAGAACAATAGTAACAAAGCCCGGAAGTGAGTGAAGCCATTAAAGCAGGACCTTACTTCACAATTAATGAACATCTGAAATGGGAAATACAGATGAGCATGCATAAGGAAAGTAGGGCTCAGGATCAAGTCCAAAGAACTCAAGATAGGAAAATGAAAAACAGATTAGGACACAGTTTGTAGCTCAATCTGTTTTTACAGCATAATGGAAGGGAAAGGTCATACAGCCTTTAGACTCGGGATTTTTTTTTTAATAAACTCTAATTTTTAATAGCCATAGAAAAATGCCATAATTAGCTGTAATTTGAGATATGGCATCTTAAATATGATATAATGAAAACTGAAACCTCAGAGGAAGGTATTGTAAAAATACGAGTCATAAAAATCTGATTATTGCTGTGGGAGCAGTAGCTGTTGTAGAGATGAATCTGGAACTGTCATGTTAATTCAACTATGGGAGAAACCTGGGGCTTCTCCGTGGTTCTGAGTCTCATCTGTTTCTTCAGCTTCAGCTCCTTCCTTTGGGCACATAAATCCCAGGCAGCTGCGAGTAGCTGAGACTCCCAGAACACAGGCGTCCCTACTGTCACATCTCTGCCTCTAAAAGGCTTGCCGACCCAGTGAGCTTTTGACTTCCCTTTTGAGGCTCAGGAGCATACATGTTGGCATCACTCCTCTACATTCACTGCTCCATGGGAATTCTAACAAAATTCTTTCTGAGGGAGAAGACTCATTCCTCACCACCTTTCTTCCAGAAAGCATCTACAGACCACCCATCAGACTGAGGGTTCTAATGTATTCAAATTATTTTCTTCCAGATCCTTTCATTTAGGATCCTTTGGGACTTGAAATTTTTTCTTTTTCAGTACCAGGGATTGAACTCAGGACCTTGTGCTTGCGAGGCAGGCGTGATGCCACTGAGATAAATCCCCGGCCCCCTAATTGAGTAAACTTGAAATAAAATGCAGGACCTCCAAGTTTGTTTTCAATAGAATATTTTTAATTTATTTTATTTTATTTTTTATTTTTTTATTTTTTTGGTATTGGGGATCAAACTCAGGACCTTGCGCTTGGGAGGCAGGCAGTGGAACTATTGAGCTAAATCCCCGGGCCTAGAATAGTTTAATTTAAAGGGCAATTTTAAAAACTGAAAAACTGGGCTGAGGACATAGCTCAGTGAGTACTTGCCTAATAGGCACAAAGCTGTGGGTTCAATCTACAGCATTGAGAAAAAAAAGCCAACAAAACAAAACTTCCTTCCCATCTCTAGCCAGAGTCTTCATGAAGAGGTTGACATCAGGAAACCACGTATTTGTCATGGAATACAACTTGTACCTTTTAGTATCCATCTACACCCCTGCATTACTTATAAATACAGGACTGTTTGACAGCACTGTAAACATGAGCCTAAAAGGAACTTGTCTTGGATGAGAAAGGCAGGAAAGGGCCACTCCCAGTGCTGCACGTCCACAGCACCTTGTCATCTGGCCAGGCCATCAGTGCACTTGGTCATATACCTGGCCAGGGGTCATCAGCAAACACTGCACAGTTGTCTGGTGCACAATTGGGTCACTGCACGAGTATCTGGTGGCTTTGTGTCAAAGGACTAAGCATCTGTCTCTGTGCTTAGGATACCAAAGAAGTCAGTCCCAAGCAATTCTGGGATGTCCATAAGGCTGAGAAAAGAAAAAAGAACTGATCAGATCAGTTAGTCTCTGAAACATTAGGACTTAGCCTCATTTTAATTAAGAGCTTAAAGCACGATATAAATGATGACTTTGACTTACAGCCGAAAAAGCTTTCATCCTAAGCTATAAATGAGGCCTTTTATAACTTGCCCTAAGAAACATTTTCCTACATGCTCTATGAAACCCTGAAACCCTGACCCTGAGACACTCACTGCACCATGCTCAAGGGAGATTAGAAAATGCTGTTCCCCGCACCTCTGAGCCCTGTGTATTAGGGCGTTAACATTCTAAGACAAACAGAGGACCTGCTTTTCCACTCGGTTCTCTAGTTACCTGACCATGAAGCTTCCAGCCCTCTTTCTCTGCAGCACATTTTCCTGGAGGATGCACCCTAGAGTCCCAGGGGCCCCTGGGTAAAGGTAGGCTAAGGCTCTCCATTAGCCCCAGTCACCAGCACCCTCAGAGGAGGCGCAATAGTCTTTGCCTCTCTGAGCTCCCCATGGTGCTATCCGAAAGGGTCACTCAAGAACCTCAAGAGCCAGGGAAAGAAACATGCACAGGAGGGGAGGAGAGGATCAGCCAGAGGGGACAGGTCAAGAGGCAGGCAAGTGGGCCTCCTGGCTTCACTGATGAGCAGCTGGGACCTGGCCCACTGTCACCTTTCACTGGCTGTGGCCACAGCTCTTCTTAGAGTGCTCCTTGTCCTCAAACAGGGTGGTTGGGGACACTGCTCACTCGTCAGGACTTGGTCTTTGAGGTGCAGCAGCAGCAACAGCAAAATCACCTCGAGGACTACTTAAAGCTCATCCAGGACTGAACTGACCCTGTGCTGAGGCTGCCTACCAGTCTAATGAGAAAAATACAAGTGAAGAGAAGCAAGGAAGGACCAAGACGGAGAGTAGAGCCATGCCCAGGGCTGTGGTGGCCCATCACCTGGCCAGCACCTACCTTGGGCCGGTAGCCCTGCTCGGCCACGATCTTGGCCTCCTTCTGCAGCAGAGTGTCTGAGAGCTTCTCTGCCTGCCTGGCTTCCTCCTCCTCCTCCTCTGCCTGCTGGTCCATTTCCCACGCCTGCAGCTGACGCTCTGCAACCTGGTCACCAAGGACAAAGTAACCTGAGACGAGGTCCTGGGCAGAAGGGATGCCTGCGGTCCTCGCTGTGCTGGAGGAAGAGCTAAGGGACAGTGATGACAGGTACTGGAAATGGAAAGGGAGCTCAGTGAACTACAAATGGCCATGTGGTGGTGCTGGAAGGTGGCATGTGTCTGGGAGAACATTCTGGTTACCCATCGTGGCCCAGTGAACCAACTGCTTACAGATGCAGACAGCATAAAGAGAAGCATAAAGCATAGTCTCTTTATGGAGACAGCATAAAGAGAAACAGCAATGCCGGCCTGATGCCCACCAGAGGTAAGGGACCTGGATCGAAGTATGACCCCCCAGTCAAGAGGGTCTGGGCATGGTAGCACTGAGTCAAGGGCCTCTCATCCTGACTTGTGCTGATGCTGCCTCTGCCCTCAGACTCAGCCCCACCTGGGCTTCCAGCTCCTGCTTCCTGGCGGACTTCAGTTCTTCATCCTCCTCTTTCGCCTGCCGTGCTGACTCTCTCGCCTCCTCAAGATTTTGAATGAGTTGCTCCCTGTGCTTTAGGGATTCCTCTTGTGCCCGTCGGTTCTGCTCAATCTTTTCTTGTATTTGTTTTTGCCTCTCAGTCAGAACCTGTCCTCAAACAGGAAAAGGAAGATTTCAGTTTGATCACAGAGCCTGAGATGGGATGAAACTACACCAAGACCCAGCCTGGTCCTTGGCCTCTGGCCACTATGCACAGGCCAGCTGAACTACGGGACTTGGCCAGTTGATGTATCCGTGTACAAGAGGCACCCGACACACACCAAAAGCAGGTTGGGTGTTACGGGGAGACGGCTGAGTGCCAACAGTGGCAAAGGACTCAAGCTGGAATCCTCCATGCAAGCAAGGACAGAGAACCTTAGAGCCTCACCTATCAATGGGTTCCAAAAAAAGAAAACCACCAGAAGTCTCACAGATGACAAGAGGTGTCTGGGTCATCCTCCTGAACTTCTGGATTTAAATCTACTGCTCCAAGTGGCAGAAGCCTGCTGTGTTTGGGATGATGTCCCACCACCAGCCCAGACCATAGCCAGGACTTGGGAACCAGCTGGCCAACAGCTATGTTCTCAGGAGGGGACACATAAAGTGGCCATGATTGGGGGTGTAGGATTTAAATGGGGAAAATCAAAAGCCATGGGGGAAGCACAAAAGTAAAAATCAGCTGGGTGTGATGACACATGCCTGTAATCCCAGCACTTGGGAGGCTGAGGCAGGAAGATCACTTCCAGTTCAAGGCCAGCCTGGACTACACAGAGCATTCACAGCCAGCCTTATCTATAAGCATATGGAGACCCTGTCTCACTAAATAAAAACAAAAAAGTGAGAAATCACCAATTGGGGCCCAACTTCCTGTGGGTTTCAAAATGTAGCCCACTGGCAGGCACACCATGTTTTCCACTTCTGAGCCACTCTGACAGTGGCTTCCACCGCAGGGGTAAAAGGCTCTCCCTGCAGACTGCTCTGCTGTGGGGTGTCTTCCACACATGCTGTCTGGCTCACTTCTGCTCATCTACCCCAAGGAGTGTGTCCTCATGTCCTCAGAAGGGAGAACCCTCACACACTAGATGCTCCCTGGAGTGTTTTTCCTCCTGGTACTGGGGATTGAACTCAGGACCTTGCACTTGCCAGGCAGTCGTGGCGCCGCCGAACTGCATCCCTGGCCCTCAAAGTTTTGTGTTTTTTTTGGTACCGGGGATCGAACTCGGGTCCTTGTGCTTTCGAGGCAGGCAGCAGAACCACTGAGCTAAATCCCTGGCCCTCAAAGTATTTCTTATAATGGCTCAAAATTTTAAAAATCCAAATACCCACAAGAAGGGACTGGAAAAGCAAACCGTGTGTATCCTCGTGATGATGCCATCGACATGGTTCTTCCAAGATGTATTAGTATGTTAAAAAGCCAGAACTCAAATCTAAGAAAGTATGAGAGAGTCTATGTAGGAAAGATGTCCTGCAAAGGAACAGAAGAGTGGAAGTAAAGTAACAGTGGCTGTGGGGGGTGGGGCTCTGGATGACTTTTACTGTTTCTTTTCTTTCTCCTTCCTTCCCTTGTTTTTGCTTTTGTGATACTGGGGATCAAGCCCAGGACCTTGTGCATGGTAGGCAAATGCGCTACCATTTTCACTTTCTGTACTTCTGAATCCCTTCTTAATAAGCTTATATTCCTTTTACGATGATTTTTAAACCTCATTTAAAATAGCCAGAGGAGACCGTTCCCAGAACATGTGCAGGGCCAGTATGCGACCACCGACCCCAGTGTCTGTCTGAGCTGGGATTACCTCGCACATCAGTCTGTCCCGTGCGCTCTGCTCCCGGGCCCACTCGGCCTCTCTCTTTTCCCACATCTCCTTGGCCTCCTCCCTGGGCAAACACAAACAGATGACAGGCTCCTTACCACCACTGATGGCAGGGAGGGAACCAGACAACACATGGTTCCAAAGCGCCCATCTCCTGTGGGCCAACCTTCAAGTAAACACACCTGCACTATCTATCTATCTATCTATCTATCTATCTATCTATCTATCTATCTATCTATCTATCTATCTATCTGTGGTACTGGGGATCAAACTCGGGACCTTATGCTTGTGAGGCAGGCATGGTGCCACTGAGCTAAATCCCTGGCCCAACCTGTTAGCTTTAAAAAGTTAGTGCAGGCCGGGGATTTAGCTCAGTGGTTCCACAGCCTGCCTCACAAGTGCAAGGTCCCAAGTTTGATCCCCAGTACCAAAAAAAAAAAGTTAGTGCAAGCCGGGGATTTGGCTCAGTGGCACTGTGCCTGCCTTGCAAGCATAAGGTCCCGAGTTCGATCCTGATACCAAAAAAAAAAAAAAAGTTAAGTCATAAAAAAAATATGCTAAAGCTAACAGGTAAGGACGACACTCCTAGGAAGTGTCGCTATACAACATATCTTCAGTTACCTTTTCATACCTCCTCCCCTTAGAAAAAGCACACATGCCTACTTGCACTGCAGCCATTTAACACTGAGGTGATGAAACCTGGAGAGGAGGACAGCACCGGTGCCTGAGCCCTGTCCCCACATACCTGGAGTCGCTGCTAGCTCACTCTGCGGCAGCCAGGTACCCTCCCCGAGTCTCCTGGTCCCACACACCTACCACTTGGCTGGACCCAGTGACGACTGTCCAGACTCAGCACAGTACCTGGCTCCATAAGCCTCAATGTATGTTGCCTGGTACAGGATTACTTCAGTCTACTAGATTAACTCTTAGGCCTCAAGTTGAGTGCTGCAGCAGCAGCTGTATGCACCTCTAGTCCCAACTACTTGGAGACTGAGGCATGAGGATCATTTGAGTTCAGGAGTTCAAGACCAGCCTGGACAACACAAGACCCTGTCACAAAAATATATTTTTAAAAAGTACCAGATCTGTTTTTACAGACCCAAGAGGCATTCAACATCTCCATAATTTGGAATAATTTCCTTTCATATTTCTAGGATTTTTGATGAACAGATCAGTAGGCTAAATAAACCATAACAATTTCTATCTCAAACAACTTAAAGGAAACACATCCATTAGCAAAGACCTGCTGCTGGGAATTACAGACAAATTAGGAAGGATGATGTTTCATTAACAGAGGTGGCCCTCATGGTGACCTGAGAGGCATTTCAAGATCCCAAAACAAAGGGCAGGAGCCTCTGATCAGGCAGCAGCCACCTCTCACCTCAATAGCACCTGCAGCTCGGCCTCGCGCGCCCTCTCCAGCCGCAGCTGCTCCTCAATGACCTGCTTCATGTGGGCCGCGTCAGCCACAGCCTGCTCCCGACGGGCCACATGGACGCGCTGCTCCTCGTCCTCCTTCTCCAGGAGCGCCTGCAGGATCCGCCTGTCCGCTTCCTAGGGGAACCGGTGTGGACATGCGAGCCCCTCCCCTCCAGAGGAACCGCCCTTCTGCCCACACAAGGAGGCAGACACTCAGGGCCTCCACGCTGTCAGGACAGGGAGGGATGGTGTCGGACTCTCCAGAACAGACTCACGCAGGGATGGCTAACGCACTGCACAGGCAAGGAGCGTTTCTCCGACTACAGGGAGAGCCCCTCCCCACCACCCTGTGCCCCTACAGCCTTGGGCACATCTGATAGCACAGCTTTTGGAATACACCTGGCAGCAGTTCCACATCTGAGAATCTGAGAAGATAGTCTATAGTGACACAGATGCACAAAGATAGGTACACCAACTGATCTCTGCAGCTTTAATGGGAGAGGAAAAAACTAGAAACAACCCAAATGCCATGCTGTCCATTCAGACTGGCCCGTTCAGACTGGCCACGCATGCACACACGCACGCACGCGCACACACACACACACACACAGAACAGAACAGAACAGTATATAGGAGGAAAAGATGTGCTGAGGGGAAAATCTGCACATCAGGAACGATGTGATGCTGCCACCTAGTGGTCTGCTCTGACCAGAGCAAGCAGGGGTGGTTGGAAAAATACCGGTTTGCAAGTCACGAGGTTGCTCATTAAAATATCTAACAGGAACACTGAATGGCTTTTTTTTTTTTTTTTTTTTTTTTTTGGTACTGGGGATCGAGCTCGCGTCCTTGAGCTTGCGAGGCAGGCGGCGGAACCACTGTGCTGAATCCCCAGCCCCAACACTGAATGGCTTTTAAAAATTCGATTTTAATATACTGATCTTAGCTTTGCATGAAAGCACACACCTGCAATCCCAGCACTCTGGGAGGCTAAGGCAGGAGGATCAAAGTCTGAGCCCAATCTGGGCGGCCAACTGTCTTAGCAAGACTTTGTCTCAAAGTAAAAAATAAAAAGAGCTGAGGACATAGTTCAGCACAAAGGCTCTGGGTTCAATCCCCAGTACTGTAAAATACAAACAAAAACCTAATCGTTAAAAAAAAAATTTTTTTTTAATTTTAGAGGTACTGTTAGATATGCTAAGGAATGCATCTTTTAAATAACTGAGGTAGGCTGGGGATTTAGCTCAGTGGTTCTGCCTTCTGCCTCACAAATGCAAGGTCCCGAGTTCGATCCCCGGTACCAAAAAAAAAAACTTATGGAGGTACTGTTAGATAAGCTGAGGACTGCAACTTCAATTACATTTAAAAACCAAAAGGAAGCAGATGTAGTGGTACACACCTGTAATCTCAGCACTCAGGAGGCTGAGGCAGGAGGACGGCTGTGAGTTCAAGGCCAGCCTGAACTACAGAGCAAAACCCAGTTTAAAAAAACCAAACCAAACCAAACCAAACCAAACCAAAACCACAAAGGGTGGGAAACCCTTTGCTATAAGTATGCCTAGGTAAATATATCTAGCAGATGATGCACTAAACATACGTCTCTGACAGAGGAGGCTGCACAAGGAATCTCACTTTGTGTTTTTAATTAATAGCTTTCTTGAAATATAATGTTTTATGCGTGTATGGTACTATGGATCAAAACCAGGGAGCTCTATCACTGAACTACACTCCCAGCCCCTATTTTATTATTCTGTTATTGAGAGTCTTGCCAGGTTGCCCAGGCTGAGCTGGAACTTACGATCCATGAGGCTGCCTCAGCCTCCCACGTAGCTGGGATTACAAACATATACCACCATGCCCAGCTAATTTAATGTTGTGACACATATATACACTGAAATGATTACTGCAGTAAAGCTAATTAACATATGCATCAACTCACACACTTTTTTTTGCGGCAAGAACAGTTAAGGTCTCCTTTCTGTTGTTTTGGGGATTTTTTTTTGGTATCAGGCATCAAACTCCGGACCTTTCACTTGCGAGGAAGGCGCCAGAACCACTGAGCTAAATCCCTGGCCCAAGGTCTCCTTTCGTAGCAGATGTATTTTTTAAGCAGTGCTGGAGACTGAAGCTAGGGCCCTGTACCTGTTAAGCATGTGCTGTACCACTGAGCCTCACCTTTGCCCTGCAAGTACACAGTACGTATTAACTATACATTAGATCTCTAGATTTATTCATCTTATAACTGGAAGTCTGTACCCTTTGACCAGCATCTCCCCACTCCCCTACCCTTCACTATTTTTAATTCTGCCGAGAATGTACTACATACAGAGCAGTGGAAAATCCTTTTTCTCAAGAGGTCTGTTCAGACTCACCAGTTCCTCTTTGATCTGCTGTGTGCGTCTGTTGAGCTGTGCATTATACTGATGTCTCAAAAAGCGCCTAAAAATGAGCAAACCGCAGGCTGCCTTCAGTACCTTACAAGGAATTGAATGGTGGTGAGACAGCTCTCACTCCAGGCCGCATCCTCTGTAGTTCCAGGGAGCCCAGTGCAAGTCAGGGAAGGTAAGAGGCCAGCCCGCCTGTGAAGGGTGGAGCATACCACACATACCCCAGCTCTGCCCTTTGCCGTAGAGCTGCCATCTGCTTCCTCTCCTCCTCTAGCCTCTCCAGCTCCCACTGCTGCTTCAACAGATTCTCCTGCTCCTTTTTCAGTTTGGTCGCCTGTGGTTACAATGGTAAACAAGACTGAGATGGTGACAATCGATCTGTTCATCTCCATTTTGGGCAGGCACTACCCAAAGATGCCCTGGCTACCATGGTGCTCATGATCCCCTCCATCTCTGGGGCTCTCAGCTCCTTGTTTGTCTCATCTCAGCTGAGCCACTTCTTGTAAGCTCCTTTCCTGGCCCCATGGCCTTCCTGTGATGGTCCACACTCAGCATACTTAACATCTGTCTCCTCTGCCTGACACAGCAACCATGGTGAGGCAGGAGTAAGATTTGCTCATGCTCTACAGCACCCAGAATTAGTGGTAGGCACCAAATATGTAGTTATTAAAACATTCAGGCCAGGGGAAGGGAAGGGGATGGAAGGTCAAAGGCGGAGATGGGGCCCCCCCTCACCTGAATGGGAAGGTGCTTCTAAAACGAGCCCTCTCAGGGAAACTAGTGAGCATAGTGTTGTCAAAAGACAGCCTCCTGGACCAAAATCTGCTGCCACTGGAGAGCTGTGTGCTAGATCATGCAACTAAGTCATGCCTGCTCAGTGCACTGGACAGCTGTGTTCTAAGACACTCCAAACTTCTAAACACACCTACTGGGACAGGTACTATCTCTGAATTTTAGTGTTCTAGAACCTGGCACACAACCGAAGAGCACGGGAGAAGCAGAGCAGGAGAACATGTGAGAAAAAGGAGAACCCTGCTGTTGGTGCAGCTCTTAGAATCACCACCCCAGCTGCGATCTTCCTGGACCAGCAGCTTAAATCTCCATTTCACACTCACAAGCAGCTGCAGAGAGGCAGCCTTGGTGGCCACAGGGCTCATGCTCACCTCCATCTCCTTCAGCTTCAATTCCTCCATCTGCTGCAGGAGTGCCTCAGCCTGCAGCTTATCCTCTAGCTGCCTCCTCTCCTCTTCTGCTCTCATCCGTTCCATCGCTTCCCTTCGGGCCACTTCATATTCATTTTCATACCGCTTGTTCTCTCGCTCTTCAGTGGCTTCTTGCTACGAGAGGCCACATGAACCTGGGAGGTCAATACCTGTAACGTGCAGCCAGCAAAGACCCAGCTCTCTGCCTCCATTCATCAGGCCACAGGGCCTAGGCAGGCTCCACAGCAAGCCCCTCTTCAGCACTGTGACCCTGGGCAAGGGTACACAAGGGAGGGCCTGGTTCCAGAATGTCTGCTTTCCTCCCTTTCCCACCAGTCATAAAAATACATTGCAGAATGAATCTGGAGGCAAAGCAATAGGTGCATGGTGTGGGCTGCTGTCAAGCAAGAGCTCAGAGTCTATGACACTAATTTCCTGAGAAGACTCCAGTGATTAAAAAATGCCCTTGAAGACCTGTGTTCCACCTATCACCTACCAGCCTGGGTCACCTGGCCTTATTCTGCCTAGGAAATGATCACCTAGGATCCCAAAATGCATAAGAGCAAACATTCACTTTTAGCACATGGCAAGTTAACTGAGAAAGAGCCTGCTCCTCAACCAGGGTCAGTAACACTGAAGACAGGAAACAAACTCAGACATGGAGACAATCTCACACCTCTGCATATGGGACTATTTCCAGAGTCATGTGTCACACCTGCTTTTTTTCTTCTTTCTGTGTTTCCCAGGAGTTTACCACATGTTTCCGGTGAAGGTCCATCTCAATCTGAAGATGAGAAAGAGAAGAATATTAACCTCCTCCTAGGTTCATGGGAGACATACTCACTTTGGGGGACAGCACACTGCCTTCTGTGCCACCCACTAGAACATGACTGTGACCTCCCTTTCTGAGGACTCAAGAGTGGCCCAGGTGGCCAGTAAGGGAGTGCAGGGTGATCCATACACATACAGTCTGAACACAAGTCAACTAGAAAGCAAAGGACTGGAAGCTCACAGGTTGGAACAAGGTACTGTAACAGAAACTCTTGTCCCAGTGGCCCTGCGACTCAGCAGGAAATGTGTCAGCAGACACTGAAATGGACATGCAGTTTCAAAAGGCCACCTCTGGTTGTTCTACTGTGCCAGGACCCTGGACAGCTTGGTATGGAATAGCTCAGCCCTGAGCCTGGCTCCTCAACACTCCCCCTGCAAAGCAGCAGCTGTGCTCACACGCACTCTCAGTGCCAGATGATGCAACAAGTCTGACGTTACTAGACTAGTAACTACTAGTAAGAGGTATAAGCTTTGAGAATCTTTAGGATTAGAAAATGAATCCTAAGGGCTGGGGATTCAGTGGTTCTGCCACCTGCCTCGTAAGCGCAAGGTTCTGAGTTCGATTCCCAGTACCAAAAAAAAAAAATGAATTGCAACACAGTCCAAAGCTTTTCTTTGGAAAATTTTATTAGTTTAAAATTTCTTTCCCAACTAAAAATGGGAACATTTGTAATTTACTTGAATGTTCAGAATACTTTTCTGAATAAATGACTTCGGGGAACCCACGTAAGCCGGCAGATGGCCAGGGAGAGAGGTCTTCCCTCAGGTTAGTGCTAACCACACAATGCTCAAGAGCACCTACATCAGGGGTGGCGAACCTATGGCATGTGTGTTGTTTTTCTTTTAAGACAAAAGATATTAAAATATGATGTTAACTGAGAAAGAGCCTGGTCCTCGACTAAAATCTCAGTGTTCAGGTTTAATTGCAGTGTGGGCACTCTGTGATAAATAAGTGGGTTCTGGGTTGCGGTTTGGGAACTCATCTCTAAAAGGTTCACCATCACTGACCTAGATGCTCCATTACTCAGCAACCAGTAGTTTCTAAGTCTAGCTATGGACAAAGTAATGGTACCAAACTTGTACAAAAGCTGTTAAGCGGCAGGGGATTTAGCTTAGTGGTTCTGGTGCCTGCCTCAAAAGGACAAGGTCCCGAGTTCAATTCCTGGTACCAAAAAAAAACCTGTTAAGCTGAAAGTGATGATCAGTAATGGGATTAACTCCCTCCAGCCTGGCTCTGCTGAATGACGCTACAAGGCAAGACATCTCTCTTCCTCTTCCTGCAGATTTGTCTTCCTACCTCCTGCTACCCCAGCTGAGGCCTTCTCCATCCCCAGCTAGGCTGCAGCATCTTCTCTGAAGCCTCAACCTTCCTGCAAGAGGGGTCGCTGTGCCCTTAGCTCTTGGAACTCCCCCTCCCCGTGTGATGTCCCCCCTCATACAGACACCTGTCACTCCCTGTTTTCATGACTCAGGCCTGAATCTTGCAGTCACCTCTATCTAGAAGGTCCTTTCCTCACCTCTATGCTGTGAGGTTCATCCTTTCAGACTCCTCCCTGACCTGAGCTGGAGGCAGTGCCCCATGCTCACCTGCAGTCTTCACCTCTGGCTCCCCACCTAGATGGTGAGCTCAAGAACCAGGACTACACCTCCTGTGCAGATGCAGCAGTATTAAATTAGCATTTGTTAAACAGCTGCTTGAACCGCTCAGTCTTGTCTGCACCAGGTCATCTGCCTGGTGCTCTTTTCAGGGAGCTGGAAGTTCCCTTGTTTCAACCCAGCACAAGATTCATGTTTTAAAAACCTGGAAACATGATTTCATCTACACAGGAGAATCAGTGGAAGCTTCTTGATTTTCACCTCTCGAAGCTTTGGGTTGTTCTGTTTCCAGTGCTCATACAAAAGCCGTTCAGCAGTCTATCAAGAAAACAAAAAGGAAAGCCTAATGTTGCTTTTCAAATCCATTCACATTTTGTTTATTTTGGGGTTTTTGGGGTACTGGGGATAGAACTCAGGACCTTGCACTTTCGAGGCAGGCAGCAGCACCACTGAGCTAAATCCCCGCCCCTCCATTCACATTTTGTATGATGCACAGTTGAGGTCCGCTCAGGCCAAGAGCTCCCCACTCGCATGCTGTCCCTGCACTGCTCTTCCAATCTGCCTGCCTTGAACTCGAAGCCCTACGAGCCAGGCAGGCATCTGAGGAGACCGGAAGGTGTTAACAAATGACCCTTGGAACGGTGATGAAAGGAGCCAAAATCTGATGCTACAGATGGGCCCTTTCTAGGGGGCCCCCCAAAGATACAGCAAGCTAAAAAGCACAGTGGCCTCACTGTTCCACATATTTTGGAAGAGAAAATCTGTCCCAGACCTTTGTGAGACCACAGAACTGGAACAGGAAAAAGGAATCAGCTGTGATGATTTAGGGACTAAAGAGAAGACAGCTGACTCCTACAAGACATACTCCCTACACAGGACTTGTAAGCACTTTTCCCAGCTGGCTCTGGAGTTAGCTGATGTCCCATCAGACCAGAGTGCCCAGGAAATGACCCCTACAGCATGGGGTTGCTCCCACTCCAGTCTCCTTAGATCTCTGACAGTTACCAGTTTCCTTTGCTCTTCTCGGGCCGATTTCAGATTCCCATGCCGCTCCCGGATTCTTCTTTCCCTCAAGCTCATGCTCAGCCTCAGCTCCTCCAGCTCCCTGACCAGCAGGTCCTGCTCTTCAAGCATAAGTTGCCTGAGTCTCTCACGTCGGGCCTGCAGACTCTTCCTCTTCTCCTCCTTCATCTTCTCTCGCTGATAGGCGTGCATGCTGAGGAGGAGCACATGACATGTCACTCATGCTATAGCCACAGGCAGTGACCCTCCCAGCTATATGGGTGAGAGGCAAAGCCAATCCTAACAGTGACACAGGAAGGTTCCTCCCCACGCTTGCTGCCAAAGTGAAGACAGCAGGTCATAGAACAGTACGCACATTAGAAAATCTTGGTTTTGCAAAAAGAAAACATAAGAGGCTTACATAAGCTAATATAGCTAAAGTAATAGCTAATTTTGAGCAATTAATATGTGCCAGGTACTATATATGGGTAGCTTTTATATTACTACTTATTTAACCTCAAAAGTTAAGTTTGGTTTGAGCTTCATTGATGAGGAAACTGAGGTTCATTCATGAAGAAAGTGATACAAACCATCAGCCAGGCTTTCCATCTAGGTCTGACTCCAAAAGTTACACTTTTCACCTCCATGTGTCTACATGTATTTCTATAAAGAGTCTTGTAAATATTTAAACATAAAAACAAATAGGGAAAGAAATATGGAAGGATATGTGCCACACTATGGTTCTCTTTGGAGATGTGAGGTTCCAAGGATTCTGGGTTGCATCCCATTAACTTCTGCATTATTGAGTGCAGGTGAGCTCACGAGCGCACATGTGTACGTGTGTGTGTGTGTGTGTGTGTGTGTGTGTGTATGTGTACGCACGCGGTGTGGTATGTTACTGGAGACTGAATCAAGGCCCTTCACATCCCTAGCCCTTTTAAAATTTCTTCCTTTTTTTGGGTACTGGAGATCAAACTCAGGACCTTGTACGACAGGCGGCAGCACCACTGAGCTAAATCCCCGGCCCCTTTTTAAATTTCTTTATTTTGAGATAGGGTCATGCTAACTCACTAAGTTTTCTAGGCTGGGCTTAAGCTTGCAATCCTCCTTCAGCCTCCTAGAGTGCTGGAATTACAGGTGTGTGCCACCATCCCTGGATTCATCTTATATTTTTCAATGTGAATGCATTACTTCACTGATGTTCTTTTTTTTTTTTTTCCAATTCCAGCTGGGAAAAAAATGACCCAGAAATGATCCTATGTGCGTGACACTGACAGGCTAGGGTTTTGTGTAGGTACTCCGTGCTATCTGGTGAATCCCGAGAGAACATAGAGCCATACTCACTGGACCCTTAAAGCCACATCCCCTGATCATTAGGCGGCCCCCCACATCCATCCACTTGGCAGTCATGGACAATCACCTCCGATGGTAGGAGGTCTTGGAGCTCCATTGTGCCTGCTTGGAGCTGCAGATATCAGACATCCTAAAGTAATGGCTGTTCTGCTCCCACTGCTGCCGAAGCCGGGCCTCCTGCTCTCGCTGTCGGTGTCGTGCTTCCTGTTGATCCAGGAGCCTCCGGCTGCACCAGTAGGAAGGCAATGTGGGGAGTGCCATCTGAGTGGAGTAGCAATGGTTAGGAGAAGAATGACTGCAAACCCAGGAACCCTCACCAGGTGGCCTCAGCTCTTTAAGAATGGAGCTCGCCCTTCGGCTGCAAAAGGAACCACCTGGTAGAACTCTAATACCCACATCTGGGCTCCGCTCCAAATCAACTGAGTCAGGGCAAGGGATTTAGCTCAGTGGTTCTGGCACCTGCCTCCCAGGCTAAAGGTCCCGAGTTGGATCCCTGGTAGGAAAAAAAAAAAAAAAAAAATCCAATCAACTGAATCATAAAAACCTTAGACTGGGGCAGAGGCATCAACATTCTTAAATAATTTGCCACCAAGATGGCAAATCACCAATTTAAATAAACCCAGACTGTGCTCAGCAGTGGACCAGCCATTATCAGGGATGCTACACAGATAAGGATTGGTCTAGCAATACAAGACTATGCATGTTGGGGACTTTTATGCTCTGCATTAAATAACAGGGACATTAGTATGCTCCAAGCACTTAACATATATTGTTTTTCTTATTCTTAAAATCACCCCATTATTTGGCAAGTGAGGAAATTCAGATTCAAAGAGGTGAAACGATTTGCCCAGGATCACAAAGCCAGGAAGCTGAGGAAACAAAAGATCTGGAAATTTAGATCAGTCCAAGACCAGAGCCCCAGACTGTATAGGCAAAGGGCTGCCTGTTGGGACCAAAATGGTCCGCCTCTGGAAGCCCCCAGGCAAAGGCTTGGCCTGGCCGTCACACAAGACAGTGATCTGGCCTGCCGTGAGGGCAGATAAAGAAACACACTGGAGAAAGGAATCAGGTTCTCTGGGGACAATGCCGGACCCTTGAGAACAGAGCAATCTCAACTCCAGACACCTCTTCCCCAACTTCAGACCTGCCCTCCTGTTCAGAGTATATCAGTGCTTGGACCAGAGTCTGAGGAATGTGTGACAGGGCTGTGTTAACATCAAGAATCTCAAACTTGGGCCGGGGATTTAGTTCAGTGGTGCTGCCGCCTGCTTCGCAAGCGCAAGGTCCCGAGTTCGATCCGGGGTACCAAAAAAAAAAAAAAAAAATCTCAAATTTAAGAGTACTCAAGGTCCTAGTGCCAAATGTGAGATCTGTGTTTTAAGCCTGTAGCAGGATTAACCTACTTTTTTCTTTGCTCTGAAAAGCAGCCGGCGGATAAATCTTTGCACAAGGAGTCAAAAGGTTTAAGATTCCAGTCCCCGATCAGCCACCATGAGGGGCTGCTTCCCTGAACCGGTCGAATCATCTCAGGCTCCAACACCCAACTGTAACAAAAAGGCTTATAAAGGACAGTATTGGGACCAGGGAGCGCAAGAGCCTAGATCAGGCCCCAAGGGCTCGCGTCTTCCGGTTCCCGCCAGCGCGCGGCGGTCTATGGCAGGGCCCTACGCGTACCCTCTTGATGCGGGCTCCCCTGGCAGAGCAACCCCTCAATTCTAGTTTTTCTGCACCCTGGAATTTCCGAAGAATCTCTCGAACCGAGCTCTGTACTCACCGACCCAGCCGGCTCAGTCCAGCGCCTTAGCTCCCAGGTACCCCTTGAGCAACGCCAACCGTTCCCCTGCTGGTTGCCGCGGTACCGGGCATGACGACGGTGCACTGCTAGGCCCAAGCCACCTCCAGTGCGTTACTGGATAGTGTGGGTTTTCCCTCTAGCGCCCTCTAGAGTCGTTGTGGGATTTATAGCAAACGTATTAATCCTTGAAATAGAGAAAAATGTAGGGGAAAATTTAGTTCCTACAACAAAATTCAGAGGATGGTTACTTGGGGAGATGAAGGGGAACGGGAAGAGGACGAAATGAGGATAAAATACAGGAGCCAGTGGTTCTCAAACATGACGGCATGTAAGAATCATCTAAGGAGCTTCTAAAACTCCAGATGCCCAGACCAACCCCCCCCTCCCCCCCAAATCCCATCAGAGTTCTCTAGGTGTGTTCAATGGGCAGCCGGGGCAGAGAACCACTGACCCACGTAATCACAACTGTTGGTAACTTTCTACTGGAGTCTTAGATTGGTGATGGGTTCTAGGTTTTCCCTTTATTCATGTTTTATAACTCACATGGGCTACATGTATTATTTTTTGTACCATTTCATTCAAAAGAAGGACCGAGGATTTAGCTCAGTGGTGCTGCCACCTGCCTCGAAAGCACAAGGTCCTGAGTTCGATCTCCAGTAAAAAAAAAAGAAAAGAAAATGGGGCTGGAGGTGTAACTCAGTGGTAGAGTGTATGCTTAGCATGCTGAAGGCCCAAAGCTCCATCCCCAACATTAAAATAATTTTAAGAAAAATATTCATTCATTCATTCCCTTTTCTCTCATTCTCGTTTTTTTGTTTTTCTGGTACCGGGATTGAACTCAGGACCTTGTGCTTGCAAGACAGACATGGTACCACTGAGCTTAATCCCCGGCCCATTCTCGGTTTTTTGTTTGTTTGTTTGTTTTTGTTTTTGGTACTGGGGATCGAACTCAGGACTTTGTGCTTGTGAGGCAGGCACAAGTGCCATTGAGCCAAATCCCCAGCCCTCAATCTCCCATTATTCATTTCTTCATCCCTCATTCCTCCATTTCTTTGTTTTGTTTGTTTCTCTTGGAAACAGTATAATTTTTTAACAAGATGTCCTCTAAGTCAGAAAGCCCATGTTCCAACCCATACCATGCCAGATGTGTAGCCTTGGGTAGGTCATTTCATCTCTCTGTCCTCAGCTACCATGTCTGTGAAATGACAATAATGACTGTTCCTCTTCCAGGACTGCCCATGTGAGAATAAACGAAAGTTTTTTAAATGGAATGCTCCTAGGACCAGAACTCTGGGAGCATCCCAAGAAAGTACCACCAAGAGCTTTCTTTCACACCTCCTTTAATTAGCAGAGATTTCCTTTCTGGTTGCCTGACTACATGCACAAGAACTTCTGAGATTGCCCTGCCCCTTTGGCCAAGCTGATGGCCGCTGTCCCATTCTGTACCCCTGTGGACAGGGGAGGCAGCACCCCACTGTGATCAGTGCAGTAACAGCTGCCCACCCACCAAGCCCAATATGAGTCTGTTGATGAGACTCCCTAAGTGAGTCTGAGGCTTGGAAAGGTGAAGCAACTTTCTTGAGGTCACATAGCAAGGACACTGAGATCCAAGATTTACACCCAGTCCAAGAGTTTATGAACCCTTCTTCAGTTTGTTTTTCTGGAGTTTGAACCCTACAGCCAGGGGTGGTGGTGCACTCCTGTAATCCCAGCACTTTGGAGGGCTGAACCAAGAGCATCGAAATTTTCAAGCCTAGCCTGGGCTTTATTTTATTTTATTTTATTTTATTTTATTTTATTTTAAGACATGGTCTTGCTAAGTTTCCCAGGCTGGCCTTGAACTTTCAATCCTCCTGCCTCAGTCTGCATGCACCTTCATGCCCAGCAGAAAAATAGTCTCTGCTTTTCCAGGTTCCCTCAAGGCTCAGGGTGTGGCTGCTTTATCTTCAAAGGCTGGAAGGGCAGTATCCCTTTGGTCACTTCCTAGCTTTTAAGGATGCATGTGCCCACCAGTATAATTCAGGCCAAACTTCCCCATCTCAAAGTTTTTAACCTTAATCAGACCTGCAGAGTCTCTTGGCTATGTATGGTAACACAGGCACAGGTTCTGGGGATCGAGACTAGACCTTTTTGGAGGTCACTATTCTACCTTCATGTGCTTTACTTTTAGTTATTGTACCTTGGTTCTGCTGGATTTTTTACCCAGATGCTGCCCCGTGGCTGTCCCTCCCAGGTCCTCCGGAAGTGGGCAGGGCTGGGTGGCCATGTTCTCACCCAGGGACACGGGCCTGGAACATGCTCCTCTCACCATCCAGAGTGACAAGGGGAAGAGGGCTCTCTGGAAGCACAGGAGGAGGCTAGAAACAGAATTCCATTCTGAAACCTTCTATCCAGAACCTTCAGGTAGCTCGGCCCACTTCTGTGGCTGGAATGCATTCAGCTGTTACAATGGCACTAAAGTTTCCATCTTTGTATTATTTTTTTGAGGCCAGATTGATGAGAAGAAAGGAGTGTCTGACCAGCTCCAAGTTACTTCCTTGTGTGAAGCTTCAGTTTTCTTGTCTATGAAATGGGGATAATAGTACTCGTTTACTAACAGCTGTCTTTAACACAGTGCCAGCTGCGATCAGATCAGCACGTGCTATGTGATAACTGTTTGTATGATAATTGCCTCTAGGCTGGCAATTTTCTGCATAGCCTCTGCCTCAGTAAGGGCTGGGTTTAGTTTTCTTTCTGAGAAAGGAGGGAGCTGGGAAATCATTATTTGCTTACCGCCTTACCACTCTCTCAACTTTCCTGCTCCAGCTGCGCCCTGATAGGGGTGGGGTGTCTACCCCTCTCTGTGTGGCTTGGGAGTCAATCCTAATTTGTCTAAGCCAACTGTGGTGGACCCATGCCCCTGTGAAAGACAGGAACGAGTGTGGGCTTGGGGTACAAGTCTGCATGGGACACCAGAGGGTACATCTGCTTTGAATGGTTATCTTGGGTGCTGCCACTTCTGCAAGAGGTCCTTTGTACTGCTCAGTTGTCATTTCCCTAGGTGGAAGCCACTTGACAGAGCAGAATGAGAAAAAAAAATCCTGTTCTTAGAGATGAAATCAAACAGCCCACCTCAGAACCCCTGCTCCATAGAAGGGGTCCCATTTTAAAGTAAGACAAAATAATGAATTGCATTGCTTAAGTCATTTTTCAGTCACTAGGAAGAATTCCCATTGATAGACTTTTCTGGAACAACATTGCTCAAAGTGTCATTTTTGCCTGGGTGTTGTGGCAAATGCCTAAAATCTCAGGCATGAAAACTGCAAATTCAAGCCCAGCCTAGGCAACTTAGTAACTTAGTGAGACCCTGACTCCAAAATAAAAAGGTTAAAAAAGTGCCAAGGATGTAACAATACCAAAAAAAATTTTTTTAATTAAAAAAATTATAATTTTTTCATGTAAGGTTGATAAAATACACATAATACAACATTCACCATTTTTAAGATTGCAACTCAGTGGCATTAGGCCTATTCACAATGTTCTGCAACCATCTCAAAGTGAAATTCTTTTTTTTTTTTTTTTTTTGGTACCAGGGATCAAACTCGGGACCTTGTGCTTGCAAGGCAGGTACAGGCACCACTGAGCTAAATCCCTGGCCCTCAAAGTGAAATTCTTGAATGACACCATTACCTCAGCTGGGGAGCTGTCCTGAATTCTTGTTTTTGTTGCCATCCATGTAAACGAAGTGAGACAAAGCAGGCCTCAGCCACCCTCCGCCGCCTCCTCCAAGCTCCTCATCAGGGCCAGTCCAGATATCTGCCTTCTACAGCTGCCCCTTGGTGACCACCTCCCTATGGGGCACCTAGATACAATGTGCTGAACTTGCCCCACAGACCCCCACGCCCTGCATGGACTGCGCAGATATGCCAAGGCGACTACTTCCCAGTCTCCTCTTGACCTCCTGGAACTCAGGCCTGCTTGCTCTAAATCCACCAATTAGAACTCCCCTCCATCAACCCACCTATTGGACACCCTGGGCCCCTGGGAGGGGTAATTTACCTCTGTCTCTCCCTGTCTCTGTTTCTCTCTCTGCCCACCCACGATTGAGGCTTCCTCTGACCCTACAAGTCATGTGACCTTCTTCTCTTGGGGATCTTTAACAAAAACTGCTTCTGTTTTGTTGTATGTTTGATGGCACTATCTCCTCTGTGTCCCACCTGATTAGAGCAACAGGACCTAGCTCTCCTCCCTGTTAAGGCGCTTCTAGAAAGCAGCTGTCTTAGCTCGGTGTAGTGGTAATCCCAGCATTCTGGGAGGCTGAAGCAAGAGAATCATAAATTCAAGCCCAACATGGGCAATTTAACAATTTAGCAATGCCTTGTCTCAAAGAATAAAATGGGCTGAGGGCCGGGGATGTAGCTCAGTGGTTCTGCCGCCTGCCTTGCAAGCACAAGGTCCAGAGTTTGATCCCCAGTACCAAAAAAAAAAAGTTGGACTATTATGGGGCCAGGGATTAAGCTCAGTGGTTCTGCTGCCTGCCTCAAAAGCGTAAGGTCCTGAGTTCGATCCCCAGTACCAAAAGAATAAAAAATTAAAAAAAATAAAGTGGGCTGGGAATGTAGCTCAGTACAAAGGCCTTGGGTTTAGTCCCCAGTCAAAAAAAAGGAAAAAAAAAAAAGTGGGAATAAATTGGACACAGCTAGATAAGAGCCACAAGAGCAAATGCCAATATAAGTGAATTCCCCATTGGACAGCCATTCCAGATCGGACACTTAACCATTTGGCCATCCACCAGGATAAAGTCGAACCCCATGAAAAGGGGACTATAATCCATTTAAGGCTACCCATGTGGGTACAAAAGTGAGGCAGTCAGCACTTCTCCCTCTTCCCTAATCTGTGCTGTTTATTGTATTTATTTATCTACTTATTCATTTTTGCAGTGCTGGGGATGGAGCCTAGGGCCCCATACATACTAGGCAAGTGCTACCACTGAGCCACACTCCCAGCTCTACCCTGTGCTGTTTAAATGACCAAAATACTGTTTTCATCCAGTAACTGAAAAAATGTTCCAATATTTGGCTGCCATGTGCTGCACTGTTTCCCAGGGTGGCAGCAAGTAGGTCTGTTGGCTGGTATCAGCTTGGCGTTGATTCAGGAGAGGTGGTAGACGGGCCCTGTGGAATAGCAAGGCGGGTTGGCATGGAAGCTCTTAACACCCAGAGGAGTTGGCTCAACACAGCCCATTTGGCACATTTAATCCTGCTGAAAACCTGGCAATGGGAGAGGTGATATCAATGGAATCAATTACTGCACAATTGCCAGTCCTGGGTAGAAATAACTCAAGTAATCGATTCATAATAACTGCACCATTCTTGGCGGGCTGCCTGCCTGCCTGTGTGCCAGTTGCCACATTTACATTAACCCACTGAGAGCTCCCTTCAGCCCTGAGACTCGGTTACTGTTCTGAGCATCCTCAGTGTGCAGATGGGAACACCAAGGCTCAGAAGGGAAGTGCAGTGGGCTGGGTAGTGGCTTCCAAAGGAATCTAGTCCTAACCCCTGGGACCTCTATCTGTCATCTTATATGGAAAAGACATCTTTGCAGATGTGATTAAGTTATGGATCTTCAGAAAGGGATAGGTTATCCTGGATTATCTGGTGGGCCCTGTAGGGAGCCGCTGGCAGATGTGTCAAAGGCTGGGCATCTGAGGGCACTTGAGGGTACCTGAGGACACAACTCTGTCATTTAGTGCAGGCGCATGACAGACTTTGTTATAATAATAATAAATCAGCATGGATGACCACACACGTACCACCCAGGTATGCAAGGTCACATGCTGTTTTGTCTTACCGTGTTTCAGAAAAGCTGATAAAGACATGAAACCCTTGAGCTCTAGAGCTGGAGTTCCAACTCTCATGCTCTGATGCTGCCCTGATGCTGGAAACAAAAGTTTGGTTTCTCTTTCGTAATGTCTGCTCCACATGGTGTTCTTTTCTTTGGGAACCTTGCCTGACCACACCTCCCTTCAGCCCACCAGCTCAAACAGCCCCTAAATGCCATCTGCTATCATTTGGATCTGGAATTGTCCCCGAAAGACCAAAGGCTTGGTCCCCAGCCTGTGTTGCTATTGGGAGGTGGTAAAAATTTTAAGAGGTGGAGTTGAGTGGGAGAACTTTGGGCCATTGGAAGTATGGCCCTGAAGGAGACTGTGGGTCCCTGGTCCCTGTTTTTCACTCTCTCTTTCATTTCCTGGCCATGAAGTAAACAAGTGGCTCCTCCATGCACCACTACCACCCAGCATGTGCTACCATGGGCCCAAAGCAGTGAGAACAGCAGGTCATGGACTAAAAACCACTCAACCTGTGAGCCAAAACAAACTTTTCTTTTTCTTTCCTTTTTTTTTTTTTTTTGGTACCAGGGATCGAACTTGGGACCTTGCGCTTGTGAAGCTAAACTTTTCTTTTTCTAAGGTGCCCATCTTAGGTATTTAGTATAATGACAGAAAGCCGAGAAACACTCCATCACAGTGTCCTTATAAGAGACAGGAGAAGGAGACTTCATATGCACACAGGGAAGGACTTGTAGAGATGGAGGAAAGGTTGGAGTGATGTTGCCACAAGCCGAAGGACCCCTGGAGCCACCAGGAACTGGAAGAGACAAGGAATGGATTCTCCTCCAGTGCCTGCTGAGAGCATATGATCTAGCACAGCTTGATTTTGCCCCAGTGATACTGATTTTGGACGTCTGGCCTCCAGAATTGTGAGATAATAAATTTCAGTTATTTTAAACCACCAAGAGGGAAGTCATCAGTTACAGAACCCATAGGGAATATATAGGAACTGACTTGGCCAAGGCCAAATTGCTAGGAAGTAGAAGTGTTGGGCTGTAAGCATAGCAAGTGTTCAATAAATGTCAGCTGTGATGATGATGATGATGATGATGATGACGATGATGATGATGACTATGCTGCAAACAGAGGCTGAGTTTCTTGAATGAAATGTGAAAAAGGCCATGAACTTCATTCATCTAACCTCTTTCACCTATCCCAACAACTGCTGTTGGGGAGAGACAGGATTTGGTGATTCAGTTTGGAAAGATGCTGTTAACTCTGGGTGGAGCTGGTTCGGGAAAATGATGCAATTTTGCAAAGTGAACACCTTGCGCCCACTGAGTCAATTCCAAGGCTTGGAAGTGATGCCACTTGTCCAACTGGTCCTGACAATCAACTTGAGAGGGAGTTTGCAACTCATGGAGAATTATGGTGGCCCAGTTGTCCAAAAGAGGAAGGGGTTCCTCTCTCTCATAATATTTCCCTCACAACACATTATTTTTTTAAAGTTAACTTTCTGTCTTCTTTGGTTCAGAGTAAATATTCAACAAATATTTGTGTGTGTGTATGTCTGCCCTTCTACAGTAAACTGGAGATAGCGACTAATGGCCTATTGATGTCCTATTGTTAAAGCTAGCTTGTGGCTGGGGATTTAGCTCAGTGGTTTTGCCACCTGCAGCACAAGCGCAAGGACCCGGCAAGCGCAAGGACCTGAGTTCAATCCCCGGTACCAAAAAAAGAAAAGAAAACATCAGACAAACCCAAACTAGAGGATATTTCAGGAAGCAATTGCCCTGTCCTCATCACAAGTGTCAAGGTCTGCCAGGTGTGGTGGCTCACTCCTGTGATCCCAGCACTCTGGGAGCCTGAGGCAGGAGGATCACAAGTTCAAGCCCAGCTTGGGCAACTTAGTGACTTTAGTGAGACCCTATCTCAAAACAAAAATTAAAGGCTGAGAATATAGATTGGTGTGAAGGCCCTGGGTTTAATCCCTAGTCCCAGAAACAAATAAAGAACAACAACAACAACAAAAAAGTGTCAAGTTCATTTGAGTCCAGGAAAGACTGAGGAATGTTCCAGACTTAAAGGATACTCAAGAAATAGGATAGCTGCATGCAACATGTGATCCTGAACTGGGCCCTTATCCTACAAAGGATATTAGTGGGGCAAACAGCAAACCTTGGATAAGATCTGAGGACAACATGGCAGGAGGGTATCACTGTGCATTTCCTGCACTGGTGGATGAGCTGATTCTGTAGCACGTCTTGTTTGGAGGAAATGCACAGTGACATACTCAGGAGGATGGTGTGTTATGTCAGGAACTTATGTGCAAATGGTTCTGGATAAAGAAAAGTCATTCAGGGCCAGGGATTTAGCTCAGTAGTTCTGCCGCCTGCCTTGAAAGTGCAAGGTCCTGAGTTTGATCCCCCGGTACCAAAAAAGAAAAAGTTATTTGTATTGCACTTGTAACTCTTCTGTAAGCTTGAGATTGTGTCAGAAGAAAAAGGAATACAAAATAAATATTTTATATGGCTTACATAGTATTTAGATTTTTTTGCCCCATCATTTAATAAATAAAGTGATTTTTTTAACCTACAAATCTAGGTTTCAGACTTTCCTTGAGGAATGTGAAAAGCTAACCATCAGGTCAGTGGGTTTTCGAGGTGAGTGGCCTGATAGCATCTTTTAGATGAGTGATGCGGCCTTCACTTCTCCAAAGCCTCCCCACTCCTTAGCATGTCACACCCAACCCACAGCATCTATTTATGCTACCAGCCTGGCACCTGGTACCAGCCCATGCCTGTTGTAGCTGTGGGAAGATGAGAATCCACTCCAGAGCAGGCATTTCACACAGGGCTGGGTCATGAGTGGGCAGGTGGATGGATATCATGGATGAACTTTCAAAACACCTCACCAACCCAGAGCAAGGACCTATCTCAGCACATCAAACTCATATTTTAGGCTAAGATTCTTCTTGTATCAGCTGTGGTTTCTGAATGGCATGACTTGATAGAACAAGTTGAGAATCAAATATCATCTGATGCCAGAGGTTCCCCTTGTGAGCTGTGATCTCTCTATGGAGTTGGTGGAGGCCTCTGAAAGGTGGGTGGGGTTCTGGCACAGAACTGAGGTACTGGGCAGGCTAGGGAGGCTTTGAGGAGGAGATAGTATCGAAGGAGGCCCAAGGCTGTGAGGTTGGGTGGGGTGGGAACAAGCCAAAGGTAGTGGCTTGGGATCCTGTCAGTGGGAGATCTGGCTTGCTGGGGCATGTCACAGTCTGGGTTATGTGCAAGAGATAATGATGGCTTCATTTCTCCTAGGCCCTGTCATTTCCTGATTCTATCTGGCTTGTGCCCTTGGTTTGAAACAATCTCTTCTCTCATCTGTCCCCTGAAACATTAAATTAAAAATATAAAGTTTGGCAGGTATTTTTTTTGGGCATTGGCAATTTCTCATGGCTCTTATTATAAAATGCAAACTCTTTACCACTCCCTGCCCCTCTGACCTGGATCCTATCTTCTACTCATCTTTGGCCCTCCTTGCTTACTCCTCTGCCACCCCCTCTCCTGGTCCCTTTAGTCTCCTGTACACACCAAGGGCTTTGCCACCTTAAAGTCCTGCCTGTGTGCCTCCCACTCTAAGTCTTTAACCTGGGTGCTTCCTACTTCTTCAGATCTCAGCTCAAGAGTCACTTCTTCACAGGTACTATTCCTAACCTTCTACATCCCATCTCAGCCAGTGGGCTTCTGTCACCTTCTGTCATTCTCCATAGCTACATTTCACTATCATTCCACCATTTTGTTTTCTTTATTAATATTCAGCGGTGTCTGAACCACTCTTATTTACATATTTCACTGTTTGTGCCCCTCACTAGAATGTCAGCTTCTCAACAGCAGAGATTTTGCTATATTGCTTATCGCTTTATGGATAGCACAGCACATGGTGCCGAGTAGGGGCATAATGAATATTTATTCTGGCACGAATAAGAGGCTCTGTACAACAGCATGCTGAATTTTTAGATAAACTGAACATTGGTTTTAGGACATAAGCATCTAGGTGAGTCGTGGCTAGATGAATCTGATCGGGCTGTGAGAAGCATGTTCTCCGGGCTGTCGACCTCATGTTAGATTTGGGAAACAAGCAACGTCAGGTGGGTGGTTGAGTTGGATTATAAACTGGGTTTGGTCCACCCAGTAACGTCAGACTGTTGAGGTCAGACTGGACCCCAGATTTGGTGAAACAGGAATCCAGTTGGGCAGTGGGTGAGATAGCTTGCGACCTGAGCAGTGTCCAACAGTTATGAGGTTGCTGAAGGTGAAGAATCAAGCACTCGAGCGTTTCCTCTGGTTGCAGCTATGGAGAACCATAACCCGGGCCCTGTCCAACAAGGTCACTAGGGGCTGTGGGAGGACAGGCCCTGTTTGGGGCGAAGCGGGACGTTCTGAGGAGCGCTGGCTGGCAAGGAGCATAACGTGGATGCTGTGTAGGTTGTGAGCGCGGACAAGACAGGAGCCGGCCGCTGGGTTCCGGGGCCAAGCAGGAGGCGGTAGGAGTCACGCCTGCGAAAAGTTTACCTGGGAGCGGCTCACTTGGGCGGACCGGGACCCAAGAGCCGCGGGCTTCCACATCGCCCCGCCCCCAAGCCAATGGTCGCGCGAAAGCCGCAGGAGGCAGGGGCGGATTGGACGGGCTGGTGCGGCGGCGGGCGCGGATTGGGTGTACGCGGGAGGGGCGGGGCCGCGAGCCCGGGAGTTTAGGCGCTTGGCCGGCGGGCGGCGCTGAGCCCTCGGCTACGAGGGCGCAGCGCTGGCGGAAGTTGCGACGCTGGCGTCCCCGGAGCCTACGGAGGGCGGCAGTGACAGGCCGAGCGCTGACGGCAGCGATTCGGGGGGTGGCGTGGACGCCCGCGGCGCGGGCTGGGGCATCACCGCGGGCCTTGACCCCGAAATGGCGCTGCTGGCGGAGCACCTGCTGAAGCCACTGCCTGCGGACAAGCAGATCGAGACCGGGCCCTTCTTGGAGGCGGTGTCCCACCTGCCACCCTTCTTCGGTGAGCCGGGGTGGGGGTTGGAGGTGGCCTGTTCCCTGATCTTCCCCAAAACATCCCTCCCCTAGACACCCCGAGTACTGTTTCCTACGTCCCGGATCCCCTTCCCTTCCACGCACCCCACATTCTCCCCACCCCAGCCCACTCCCAGATTCTCTCTTCCCAAACATGTTCTAGCTTCCGTCTCTTGCCAGACATTCCCAACTCCTCCATCTCCCTCAGACACCTCACATTCCTTCCTGTGCCTTAGATGCACCCCAATCCTCCACTCCGTCAGGCACCCTCAATCGCCCACCTCCCTCAAACATACTTACTCTCGCATCTCCCCCAGACCTGTTCCAAGCCTCTACCCTTCCTCCTAAACGTCCTGCCCCTTCTCTTCCCAAATTCTTCATTGCTCACCCCATCTTTCCTCCCTATCTGAATGGTTCTCATCCCCTCAACGGAAGGGCCTTTAAAATGAATGAATTTTCTCTTCACTCTTCCAGCCTCTCCCTCCTGGGACTCGTGAACCTTTTTCTCAGCATTTCCACATTCTGGAGCAAAGTCCCTCACCACCACCTCCGAGGGTGGAGCAGGGAGGGAGGGGGATTTTGAAGATGGAATTGCAAACGTCTAGGGCCCTTTTCTATGGGAAGTCACCTAAAATTTTTCCTCCATGTAGGACAGGGGTCAGGGTGGGGGGAGCTGTTCCTTGGGGTGATGTTATACTCAAAGTGCTTGGCATGAATCCCTTCCTCATTTTGGGCTCTAAAAGAGGATGACCCCTTCCCCATTTGTCATGTTGAAGAGGTCATGGGAGCTCTGGGAAGGTGGTCCCTAAGCCAGTTTCAGACTCTCTTTCTGCCCTCCCCTTCCCCAGACCAGGCCAGGCCCTGATGGAAAATGGGAAACTGAAGCCAATACCATCTGCCTCTGCCCTTTGCCTTTCCCTACAGTAAAGAGTGCAACCCAAGCCTCTGCTTTCTTCTTGCCATGGGACTCTCCCAGTGTCCTGCCCTGCCCTATAGGAAGATACTGGCATCTGGGACAGAGTCCAGCTGAAGCCCACAGACAGGCAGAACCTATGACTGGCTTGGACTGAAGAGATTTGGCACCTAGGGCAGTCAGTTGCTCTGCCCCTAGTTTATGATCAGGGCTTGTTCAGGGCAGTAGTTCCCATTGAGGGGGTTGTGGCCAGGCTGAGTTATTGCTCAGTTTTCCTCTCCAACTCTTGGGTCTCAGCGTCCCTATCCATGAAATGAGGATGCTGATCGCATTAGCCAGAGGGAGTAAAGGAGGGGGTCTAAGTGCTAACTCAATGCTAGCTGGGCTGGGGGGAGGGGTTTTCTATCTGTAAGTTCCTGGAGGCAGTTTTGGTTCCTTCCCATAGTAGATGATTAATCAATGCTGGGTGAGTGCCCTTGCCTGGTTTGCTTGTCTCAGACCTGGGTCAGCAACCTGAGAGCAAGTCTCTGTCGTTTACATCCACTTCTGTGACCCCAGTGCCTGGAGTGGTGCCTGGCCCATAGCAGGTGCTCAGTCAATACTGTTGAATGTATGAAACTTTCTTAGTAGCTCAGCTTGAGGTAATACTGCATCTCCAGGTGGGTGCTTGGGTGCTAACTTGCTTTACCATTGAGGAATTATTTTTGTAACCAGGTTGTGTTGTGTTGTTTGTTTCCACTTTGGTACTATGAGTATTTGCAAGTCAGAGCCAGCTTGCCCTGGACAGGGATTCAGAATCTGTCTAAGCCAGTGGCTCTCAACTGGGGGCAGTTTTGCCCCTGAGGGGACATCTGTCCATGTTTGGAGACATTTTTGTTTGTCAACACAGTGGGGGTTACTGGATGCTCCAGGGTCCGACAGTGGTGTCATTAAGCACCCTACAGTTCACAGGACTGTGTCCCCACCACAAAGAATGACCTGGCCCCAAATGTCAGCAGTGTCAAGGTGGAAGACCCCAGGTTAAGCTCTGTGCCCTTTTTCCCCCTTACCTTCAACAGAGGTACATGTCAGTTCTGCACTGGGGGGCATATTGGTTGGATGCGATTGTCTGTGCAGTTTGGGAGGAAAGGGAGAGGTGACAGCTGGAGTCTGGAGTCCCTTTTCCTGGCCTCTAAGGACCCTTGTTTCTGCTGAGGTCCTGTGCTGTGGGTGTCACAGCCATGGACAGAAGCACCATTTAGTCAGAAGGCTCAGTGTGGTTGGCCCTCAAGGCGTTAACTGCCTAGGCAGTTCTGCCCACCAGGGCTATTCACTACTCACCAGAAGAGGAGACTTCTTAGCACCCTTAAAAACGAAAGTGATAATCCACTTTGAGCTGTTCTGCTCTTCCAGGAAGAAACTGAGGGTTTCAGACTTTGGTTGGAGGAAGGCTCTTCTACCCTGGCTTTTCTCCAGGGCTCTGAGGTTGATTGGTATCTGCTGTCAGCTCCATTGCAAGGGCTTTGTATAGATTTGCGGAGCGTCTGTCTGGTCACCTGGATGGTCTGGGTGCTGTGTGTATCTCTCCAGTGAAGCTGGTCAGGAGTGATGGGCGTAAGGAGTTGGAGAGGCATTGCAGTGACAGTTTCTTTCAGATCAGGGTTTTTTCATAGTGACACTGCCGACATTAGGGGACATGTCATTCTTGGTGGTGGTGAGGGGCTGTCCTGTGCTTTGTAAGGTGCTAAGCAGCATCCCAGGCCTCTGACTACTAGATGCCAGTAGCACACCCTGTCCTGAAGTTGTGACAACTAAAACTATCTCCAGGGAGGCAAAATCATTCATTGAGAACTATTCAACTTCATTGAGAACTATTGCTTTAGAAATATAAATTCAGTAGAAGATTGAAAGCTGTGTTTTTTAAAAGGTGTTTAATTCTACAAGGGAGATCTATTCATTGAAGGAAAATTGAGCAAAAGCTAATAATGAAGAAGAATACATTGTTTGGATGTGGTCATAATTTTTTAAGCTATCCCCTACTGTTAGACACTCAGGTTGCTTCTTTTTTTTCACTCTGGTAAAAAATGCCGGGCCAAACATCTTTTTTTTTCCTTTTAACAAAACATTTATTTATACATTTTAGGTATACATAATGATAACATTCATCATAAGGGATTTGTACCTGTACATGATGTATCTTCTTTTTTCCCATTCCCCCCACCTCCCTTCGACCCCTCTTCTCCTCCTTATATACAAAAGCTTTGTTTCCATTTTTTCCTTCTATTTTCTTTTTTTCTTGTTCTTTCTCCCTCCCGCCTCCTTGTTCCCCTTCTCATTTGAACATTTTCTTCCCATTTCCCAATATCTGTTCCACATTTAGTCCTTATTTCCACTTTCGGTTTCTCACACCAGAGAAACAATGCGCGCACTAAACATCTTTGTGCATGTTTCTTTGCCCAGTTCTTTATATATTTCTCATTTTTAGAAGTCAGAGGGAGAGTCCCAGGGTGTGAAGGGTTTTAACCTGGTGGAGCAGCCACATTTCTTTAGTCTTTGCAGGGTGTGGTTTGTGACAGACTTGGCTGGGCTTGGAAAAGGCTGATTCTTTCTGCCTCAGTGGGCATGGGCTGTGATCAGCCTCCTGCTCATCTGGTTTAGGTATCCTCCTCTAGGGCTTGCGCTTTCTTCATATCTCTAGCCTGAATCTCTAAAGTTATACAGGTTTTACTACATCCACTCAGAGGCCAGGCCTTTATCCATCTTTTTTCTCTCCCTTGACCCAGTAATTGGATCTTACCTGACTTATCAGTTTGCAAGACTGACTTCTGTGAAGTCTGCTTTCTCATTTTTTTAGGTCAATTATGCAGCTGTCCTGGAGCATTAACAGTTGGGAGATTTAGATGTCATTTAGTCATGTCACTCCCTGCCTAGGGGCCTCAATGGCTCCCTATTACCTTATCCTGAAGTCTATGCTATTGGCTTTCTGAATGGCTAGCAGCCCCACAAATGGCACTTTGCCTCTGGCTCCGAAGCTTTCCTGGCCCCTGTCTTTTTGCTGATGAATCACTCTGCTCTCAGCCCACCCCTTGCTTTTGTCTGGCTGGGTTCCATACCTCCTTAAGGAATTAGCTTATCAGTCACCTCACCCAGAAAGTCTTTTCCAACTCCCCTAGACTCAGAACCTGTCACATTCTGTGACTTTGAGTTATTTCAATGCCTAGCACTTGGTAAGCTAAAATATTTGCTGAATGCTTTTGGTTCCTTCCTGTTCTTCTGAGTTCTTGCTGAAAATGCTTTGCCTTTCTCTCCAAATTAAAATAGATGATTTAATTAAAGCACATGACAAAATTGAAATGTATAACCCCTTTCAAAGCCTGTACTCAGCAGACATTATTAATCAATCATGATACTTTTCCCTTTTGAGCCTACATGCAGCCTTGGTATCTTTTTTTCTTTCTTCCTCTCTTTTCTTTCTATTGTGATAGTGGAGACTGAATTGTGATGTTGGATCTCTATGCACAGAGCTACAACCCTGCCCTCTTTTGTTTTTTATTTCCAGTCAGGGTCTTGTAAATTGCTCAGGCTGGGCTCAAACTTTCAATCCTAGCTGGGTGTGGTACTGCTGTAATCCCAGCAAAGGAGGCAGGAAGATCACTGTGAGTTCAAGGCCAGCCTGAACTACATAGCAAGACCCTGTCTCAAAAACTTGTGATCCTCCTGCCTCAGCCTCCCAGAGTGCTAGGATTACAGACATGCACCACCATGCCTGGCAGCCTTGACATCTTTCTTAACACAACCATTCCAGGTCAATTAGAGTTGGTGCTTGAGATGGCATCTATTTGCCATTACTCTTTAGAAAGAAACCAGAGACAGAGGAGCTAAAGGTAATGATTTCCACCTTTCAGTTCTTGAAATCCCAGTTCTGGAGCTGATGTTTTCATTCATGCCTCTCAGTACCGTTAAGTGGGTGTCAGTAGAATCTGGCCTCATGGGTGCCTGGTACTGATTACACCGTCCTAGAGTGAGCCCAGAAAGAGGTTTTCTGTCACTTTTGATTCATTGGTTGCTCCACTTCGGTAGTCTAGAAGCACAAGTTTATCTTCTTTTTTTATAGCCAACCCCCGCCCCCCAAACTGAGGCCATTGAGGTCAGAGAGGTTAGGTGATTTGTGAGTTGCACAGCCAGTGAACAAGCAGACTTGCCAGGCTAGACCTCAGACCTCTGGACTCCTCTTGCTGCACTCTAGCACTGTGCTGCCCACTGTCCAGGCTTCCACTCCTGTAGAGGGGGAACAACCCTCGGAGAGCCGGGCTGATTGGCCCCTGAGGAAGTCCAGCAGCTCTGCTGGCACTGTTGTGAACTTGTGACATTATAAGTGGTCTGGGAGCTTACTAGCTATGGCTGTTTCCTTTGAGGTGGGTATTTCCTCACCTGCCCAAGCTGGGTAACTCCCTCTTATTTGTATGCAAATTAGAATGGGAGGTGTGGAAGTCACCCTTAGGGTGGGGAGCCCCAAACAGTCCCGCTTCCTTTAATTAGGACCTGGGCTGACAGCCTGGAAGCGCCCTCCCGACCCTTCTTGGTCTGTAAGGAAGCTCTCAGTAGCAAGCATTTTCTGGGGTCTGGGGCCACCTGCCGCATCCCTGCTGTGTTTGTTTTAAGTGGAATACAAATATATGTTGAGTTTTGTCTTTGTATAGACAATCCCAAGAAAGACAAATGAGAAACTACTCACCCTCCCAGTGTAGCAGGTGAGTTCTTATTTTGGTTGAGGGTCTATTGAGAGCAGGATTCTAGAGGAAGGGGACATAGCCTGTGTGCCTGAGAGGGACACTTGAAAGAAGAAACCATGTCTTGTGGGGAAATGAAGCCAAAAAGACAGTTTCTGCCATGGTTTGTACGATCTTGAAGTTGTCATGAGTTGGAGGTACATGTGGGAGGATGTGACATAGTGAGGCGTCATGAGCCGTTAGGAGCACCTTGTGGGTGACACCCACTTGGGATGTCACCTGGCCTAAGTACAATTTGAGGAAGCGGAGAGGCTGCCACAGCCCCACTATGTTTCCTGTCAAGCTGGCTGTTTTTGAGGCTCAAAGATGAGAAGTCCCTTTGAATCTGACTCTTTCTCTCTGACATCCATGCTCTGAACATCCCTGATGGAGGAGTGGAAAGAAACACGGACATTTATATCACACTGAGCCAGCCGGAACTTCAGTTCTGTGGGCAGGGATAAGGGCAGGGGACCAAAGCTGTGTGTCCATGAGCAAGTCCTTCCCTCTCTTGAGTCTGCAGCCCCAATGTAAAACAGGAAACAGCCCCCTGGGAGGGTTGATGAAGTTGACCTCACACGACAGTATTGACTCTCCATGCCTAACATCACCTCATCTTTGTGCAGGCAGGGCATGACACCTGCTTCAAAAGTGCAAGGTCCTCAGTTCCATCCCTGGTACCAAAAAAAGAAGCCACCTCCTGAGTCTGGGTGACCAACTATCAGGGTGCCAGGCCAGCCAGTGGGTGCTTCAATCTGAGACTCATCCCAGCATAGAGTATAGACAGTTTGTGTCCACTTGCCCTGCCCCTGATGAAAGAGGTGATATTGTCCTTCTGTACTCAGAAAAGTCAGGCCTTGAGATCTGGCCTCCGCTGCTGAAAAGCACAGAAGGGAAACGCAGGAGAGAAATGCCCAGTGTGCGCTATGACTTGCTGGCTCTGTGGTGTGGGTGCTGCACTGTGACTCCCTTAGGGACAGAGCTTGGGACCTCCTGGGGTCCAGCCCCATGCCCGGCACAGGGTAGGTGGCCAGCCAGTGTGGAACTGAAAGGGAACAGGAAGCATGCATGACAAAAGGCTCTGTGAAATACAGTGGGTGGCTGGATCTTAGCTAGGTAACCTGCACTTTGAGTGACTGCCAGGGTCAATCCGGAACCAGATGTTACTTATTTCTAATCCTTGTGAGAACCTTAAGAAGGAAGAATTGGTGCCATTTTATGGGAGAGGAAACAGGTCCAGAGAGATGAAGGGATCTGACCAAGTGACAAAGCTAGAAGGTGGCCCTGTCCCCTGCCCCCGTGTTGGGGAGGGGAAGCGATAGGAAGTTCTGTGCAGCAGGACAGTGAGCTCATTTCACTGAGCTTATTAGGATGGAAATGATGGGTTCTAGTCTTAGGTTTCATTGTTTCAGCCTAAAACCCAGCTGGGTGAATGAATGCTAATCTTTTCTTTGCGTTCTTACAATGGTACTGGTATCACAGTCTTTTTTTTTTTTTTCTTCCTTTTTTATTGTCATAGTGTTAATTGTATCTGAGCTTTTTAAAGTCATTACTAGGGATCAGCCCCCTCCAGGGTCCTGTGAAGCCTCAGCTTTCCACCTGGGTAGGCAGGCAGCCAGCCAGGCAGTGGGGCTCACTCACACTTCTCTGGGCTCCAGAATGGTTCATGTTCTGCACTGCTGTTGCTCTAGGCCCTTGATTTGCTCCCTTCCGAGACCCCTTTTTAATGGTCTGGAATCCATGTGAAGTCGTTATTTTATGATTAGGAGAGTTCTGCTAATATTTACCATTTCAATCATCAATCTCTCTCCTTCCTAGTTCCTTACTTATTTATTTCTTTTTTTATTTATTTATTTTTGCTGGGGTAGGAACCCCAGAGCCACATCCCCAGCCCTCTCTCCTCCATTCTAGGGATCAAACCCAGAGTCTTATACATTCTGGGCAAGCGCTGTACCACTGAGCCATATCTTCTCTCTCCTTTGTTTTTTTGTTTTTAGACATGGTCTCACTGTGTATTCTAGGCTGGCCTTTACTCATTATGTAGCCCAGACTGGCCTCAAATTCGCAGTGATCCTCCTGCCTCAGCCTCCAAGTTCTGGGATTATAAGCATGCACCACCAGGCTCAGGTCCTGTATCTCCTTACTTAATCATTAGTATCATTGTTTTCTGGACTTCTCTAAAGAATAAGCTTTTCAGGCTGGGGATTTAGCTCAGTAGTTCCGGTGTCTGCCTTGCAAGCACAAGGTCCCAAGTTTGATCCCTGGTATAAAAAAAAAAAAAAAATAAGCTTTGCCTTTTGCAAAATATAAAGATGATGATTTAATGTATAATAATAGGCATAAATAACAAAACTTTCTATTGAGTGTTATAAATGACGTGCATGAAACCACTCATGCAGAGACAGGTTTTTGTGAGGAAAAATAAAAGTTTATTACAGTGAACAGAGACTAAAATTGAGGATAGATTTTTAGCAGCTAACTGGGAAGACCAGAGTCTGTTACATCCGTAGGTGGATGGGCTGACATCAAGAGATAGATAGCAGCAACTAGCTGAGAAAGAAATTAGGTTTATATAGGTATTGAAAGGGCTAAGGAATCTGGGGTGAAACGTTTACGATTGAGTGCCCAAGGGCAATCAGTGGAGGTGTATATACAATAACTGGACTTGTCAGCACCGGGGAGTGTCTTATGGCCATCTGTCCTGCTTACTGAGAAATAGCCTGTTGTTTGCTGAAACCAGCCTGTTTGTTTGTGAAGGTCTCATTTAGGCCAGGCATGAGATTGAGCACTTACTAGGTGCCAGGAACTGTACTAACACCTCCCCCCCAGCTTTTTTTGTTTGTTTTGTGTGTTGTTTTTTTCCAGTACCGGGGATCAAACTCAGGACCTTGTGCTTGTGAGGCAGGCATGGCACCACTGAGCTACCCCTCACCCACCCCGCACTTTGTGACTGGGGATTGAACCGAAGGGCCTTTACACTGAACTATTGGCTCAGCCTATATTTTATTTTTTATTTTGAGACAGGGTCTCGCTAAGTCATTGAGGTGCCTAGCCTGGGCTTGAACTCGTGATCCTCCTGCCTCAGTCTCCCAGAGTGCCCAGCCCTAATCTCTTTATACAATCTCTTTTAAACCTCACAGTAGCCCTGTGAAGTGGACCATTATTAGCTTCATTTTACGAATGAGGAGCTTGTGGCTTGGAAAGTTAGCTGATTTCTCTCAGGCCACACAGTAAGTCAGAGAACTAATTTTCCCAACTGCATTTCTAGTTCAAGGCTTTTTTTGTCAGGGAAATTATGGACAAAGGGTTGGTATATTATGGGTGACTTATTTTTTTAGGTTGGTATTATAACATTTATTAAAATAATGCTGTGGTTTAATAGAAACAGCAAAGAACCAAAGAATTAAAATGCAAGCTATTGTGCTCGCTTCGGCAGCACATACACTAAAATGCAAGCTATGTAAAATCCCAACTAAAACCCAAAAGTGTCTAATGTATTCATTCATTAGCTAACCAAAAGCCCCAAAAAGGCAAGACACCCAATATAATAAAGTACTGCAAAAACGATTGGCAATTTTCACTTATCAAAATTGTGAATTTTGCATATTGTATCCTTTTCTCAATCACAAAAAAATTCTTTTTGAATGTTATATAACATACATATAAAACAAGATAGAAAAATACATTATAAACTTGTAACAGGGGCTGTAAATACATTATCTTACATGTTTCTCATAGGCAATAGGTTGGTTATGGTACATACATAGCATGAAACTACTGTGGTAATAAAGAATAGACAAAAATACATGTCAGCGGTACAATAACATACAAGTGACATTCCCATCTACCTACACTAAAAAATTACATAATACTGGGCTGGGGATTTAGCTCAGTGGTTTCCCTGCCTGCTGCGCAAGCACAAGGACCCGAGTTCGATCCCTGGTACCAAAAAAAAAAAAAAAGAAATTTTTAAAAGAATGCTAATACTGAGAACCAAGGCATTCAGAAATTTCAAAAGTCATGCTTTTTTTTCCAGTTGATCCAATAATTTGTCAACTAAGTTTTCAAAAGTTTGTTCTGAGCCAACATTACTTATATACTTTTTTTTTTTTGGTACCGGGGATCGAACTTGAGTCCTTACACTTGCGAGGCATGTGGCGGAACCACTGAGCTAAATCCCCAGCCCTCAGCATTACTTATAAATGTCACATATTTATTATTTCATACATTTACTTTCTTCCCCATAGAAGACCTTTGATAAACATCTAAAATGTCCAGGTATAACACAGTTGAGAAGAAAATTGATCAAATATTGGTATCGTGGTTTTTTTGGGTTTCTTTGGTACCAGGTATGGAACTCGGGTCCTTGAGCTTGGGAGCCAGGCGGCGGAACCACTGAGCTAAATCCCCGTCTCCATGGTATTGTTTTAACTATCACCTTGTCGTAAATCTATTCAACCAACCAAACACAATAAAAATCAAAAGGGCACAGCATATATTGTAAATAAGTCAAAACAACTGTATGTGTAACAGAAAGACAAAGCAATAGCACATTAAACCAAAGCTAGCTGAGTACAAAAGCTTGACTGTCTATTGCATAGTAAATAAACTGAAAACAGTTCCAAGTGAGACAGGATAAAGGAGAGGTCACTGGTGAAGGTGGGGACTGAGCTTTCTGTTGACCTTGACTGTGAAGCTGTGAATGGGTGACTTTTTAAAGCAATGTAGCAAAATGTGGAGCAGGAGCCAGTTTTAGGAATGGGGGCATCCTCTGGTTCCTGACCTTCAAAATAGACCTTACTGTGACCCGAGCAGTAACCACCCCCATGGATAAATGACTCATCTCCATCAGTGTAATCTGAGAGCCTCCCATTATGATCCTTGTAACCCAGGACTTGAAAAGTTAATCTGCCCTGTTTGTTTAACAACTGAACTTTATTATCCAGCTATGAAAAAGAGTTGAATGTGAAATAGAACTTCCCACTTGAGGCTGCTAGCATTGCAACACAGCATCTTGCTCCTCCTTTACGGAAAGAAATACTTCTGGATTGGGTTGGGTATGTTCCCTTCCTGAATCATTCTCATTGAAAGTGAACTGCACATCTAAGGGGCCCAGGATTTAGCTCAGTGGTTCTGGCACCTGCCTTGCAAGCGCAAGGTCCCGAGTTCAATCCCTGATACCAAAAACAAACAAACAAACAAAAAAGAACTGCACATCTCAAAAACAGCACACATGTTGTACTTGAATGAAAATGTGCCTGAGATGAAATGAGAGGGTGGCCTAGCCAGGGTAATTCAGCCACCTCATTGCTGAAAGGGGAGCGTCATCTGTTATGAGGGATGAAAGCACTGTGGGGCAGCTTGGAAATTTCCAGATGTGTGCTTCGGTCTTCCTTTGTGGTGCTAGGGGTTGAATCCATGGGCTGCATGTGCTGGGCAGTTGCTGCACCTCTGAGCTACATCCCAGCTGTGCCGTGGTCTTGCTCAGAGTGGCGGGCCAATGAATGCTGTCCAGCTGTGTTGGAGGCCTGAAAAAGACGTTATGACTCTGATCCTGGGTAGCTGATGGGGACTGCTGCTATGGCTTAGGGACTCCTGGGCAAGGTCACCCATGCGAACTGAAGCATGAGACCCAATCAGGAGCCTGATATGGCCCCGTCCATCCAGAGTTGTCACAGAAGTCATGCAGGAATCCCTGGCTTGGTACTTGTCTCTTTTTATTTTGTAGGTGGCTCTGGGATGGTTGGCTATTTGCTTTTGATGTATCTAGCAAAGCACTGTAGACAGTAGGAAGGAGTAGCTGTAACAAACGGTGTGGAGGAATGAGACTGCTCGAGCAGGCTAGTGAAAGCAAAGAGGGGCGGATTCACCTGGGTAGAGGTGGACTGACAGCAAGCAGGAGGCCGCCAGCCCCGAACAAAGAAAAGGCAGTAAACTTTTGGAAGAGATGTCTGGCATGTCTATCACGTATAGGGGTCAGAGCAGATATTTGTGGTCTGGATCTATGCAGCAATCAAGGCAGATGTATGGATATTTTCAGGTGACATGGCATTGAGAAGATGCTGTACTTTGTAGTTGTTATTTCTCTGTTAGGGACATCCCATCCTGTGTTCTTTGTCCGATAGCATGGCTTTTGTGGAGCGGAGACAACACCTACATCGGCTGCCTGTTTTGTTGTGGGGTTTTTTTTGGTACCGGGGATCGAACTCAGGTCCTTGCGCTTGGGCAACAGGCAGCGAAACCACTGAGCTAAATCCCTGGCCCTGCTGTGGGTTTTTTGTATCTTGTCAAACTATAGCTTGGAATTAAAGAGCATATTCATTAACCATTTCACGACAAGGTCAAGCCTGACAGTAGCCACCAACCAGCAGGATGAACATTCTTTTTCTTTTTCCTTTTTTGACATGGGAATTCACTAAGTTGCCCAAGGCGGCCTTGAACTTTTGATCCTCCTGCCTCAGCCTCCCAAGTAACTAAAACTACAGGTGCACGCCACTACACATGGCACCATAATTCATATTTGCTTTTTCTTTTTTTTGGTACCGGAGATTGAACTCGGGTTCTTGCGCTTGCACAGCAGGCAGCGAAACCACTGAGCTAAATCCCTGGCCCCCATAATGCATATTTTCGATAATGGCCCTATTTAGAAAGTTAAAAATGGCTTAGCTCGATGATTCCAACACCTCCCTCACAAGCACAAGGTCCCGAGTTCAAAAAAAAAAAAAAAGAAAAATAGGCTTGTTGTATGAAAGCAGGGACATTTGTGTCACATTTTGGTGAACTCCATCCAAAATGTTTGAACTAAAGAAAGTTGGTACATTCATAAAATTATTTAGTAGATAGATGGATAACATTTTTCTGTTATTTTCTTTCTATTATTGCAATTAAGCATCTTTTCATTTCTTCTGTGAATGTTCCATTGTCTTATAGGGCTGTTTTATTTTTTCTTATTGATTTTGTAAGAAATCTTTACATATTAGAGATAATACCATTTTATCATATTTTTTACACCAATAACACTCCCTTACCCCAATTTGTTGTTTGGCTTTGATGGTAGGATTTTCCGCCTCTCACATGTAGGAAGTTTCTGATTTTTCTTGTTTTTTTGGTACCGGGGATCAAACTCGGAACCTTGCATTTGTGAGGCAGGCGGTGGAACCACTGAGCTAAATCCCTGGTCCAGTGTGATTTTTTATAACCAAGATTTGTTCTTTTCCTTATGTCTTCTCTGTTGAATAGTATGCTTAAAAACAAATTTTCTCCACAAGCAAAGGGGGCATTTGTCAGGTATTTTAAATAACCAAGACTTTCCTATATTTAGAATCTGGGCAAGGTTTTGTGAAGATGGTGGGATTGTATCTGATTTTTTTCTTTTTCTAAAAGCAGCTTCCTTTCTCCCTGGAGGTAAATGATGAACTAGAAAGCCACCCAAGCCCACTCCCTCCCTCTAGGCAGACAGGTTCTGGTTGGCATATTGAGTAGCCTGTTTGCTGGTAGCAGTTAAGACAAAACAAGTTTAGGGTAACTGCAAAACTGGTAAAACAAGAAAGGCAATTTTGGGAGCAGGCTGTGAACTGAAGGAAAGGTAGGGCTGGATAACCTGCTAGAAACTTGTCACGCTCTGGGAACGGGGCGAGTTTAAGTTAAACTTGAACTGGGGAATTAAAATCATCCTCTGGTTTTCCTGTCAGAGTTCTCTCATTTTTCTTGAATTCACAGGAACATATGGGAACGTTCTAGAAAGAAAGGCCAGGATGTAGTAGAACCAGCCTTAGCTCTGTGATTGGTTCTGCGTTCCTGGCTCTCATTCTGTGGCCTTGGGCAAGGCAGTTGGCTTCTCTGGACTTGGTGTCCTCCGACTGCTCTAAGAACAAACAGGCCCAGACCTCTCAGTGGGTGATACTGAAGCAGGCCTTGGCTGCCTGAGCCTGGAGCACTTCCATTTGCACAACATCTCTGGGCTGTAGGAAGTGAGAACCTGACCCTAAGTCATTAAGTCACTTGCCAAAGTCATGCCAAAGTCACACCAAAGCCAAGATTTGAACCCAGGGCCATCTGGCTCTAGAGCTCTAGGGCACCCCTCCACCAATTATGAACAGCCCCCTTCCAGGAGCTCCAGGCCACCACCCTTGTCGGGTACACACCCTCTGGGTGTGACGGGAAAGTGATTCTAGGGTCTGGGTCCTCATTCTGTGCTTTTGCAGGGCCCCAGCCTCAGCGGTGTCCTCCACCAGCACATTCTTCCCCCGAAGTTGAGCAAAAGCCGTCACCCTGCACATTGGCCACAGCACACAATAAGGTGGCTGTTGGGGCCTGATGACTGCTGCCCGAGGCAGCCTGGTGACCCTCGGAGCACACCAGTCAGGAGAAACAGAAACAGAAAGTCTTTCTCCCTGCCACCAGGACCGAGTTGAGTAGCAAGGAAACCCAGGAGCATTTCTGTCTGCATCTCTCAAATACACATCAAAGCCAGGCTTGGTGGCACAGGCCCGTATCCCGGCTCCTCGGGAAGCTGAGACAGGAGGAGTGCAAGCTCAAGGCCAACCTGGGCAACTTAGCCAGATCCTGCCTCAAAAATTAAAAAGGGCTGGGGGTTAGCTCAGTGCTAGAGCACCTCTGGGCTAAATCCATAATACTGGGAGGAAAAAAGAAAGTATATTGAACGACCCGAGTTTTGCAGAATAGCTGATAGTACTCCCATGGCTGTCGAGGGTCTGTCAGCAACCCCTGGTCCCCTGCCTTCCTTATCTGAAGATCAGCCTGCAGCACTAACAGCAATCATGCGGGCTCACAGATGACAGGGCTGCCCGCCCAGGAGGTTAAACACGCATCAGGCAAGGCTAAGGTTGGCTCGGGCAGTAACTCCCCTGATCTCTGCAGGTCTGCTGGGAGGCAGAACACCCAGGGTTAGGTAGGGCAGGTGGCCTGCACCCCCCCACCCCCAGTACCTCGGAGCCACTTCCAAAGTGGTCACGGGAAAGAAGGTTCAGGCACGGCCCTTGGGGACTTGCCCCACCGGCTGTTAGCTGAGAGGAGCTGGCCTGGAGCTCAGCCAGAGGACTATGCCAGAAGCCCACCTCCGGGGAGGAGGGACATGGGAGTGGGGTGGCAGGGGCCACAGGTTGAGGATGATTCCCAGGCAGCAGAGGCCCATGGGGCATTTGCTGGACCATGGAACCTGACCCTGGAAATGATATGAAGTCAAACAAATGATTGAAGTCCATTTATTGAGCATTCAGCACACACGGGGCGTTCTGCTAAGTGTGTCTGATGCATTGTTTTTCTTTCTTTTTGGTTTCTGATGTTGAAAATCAAACCTAGGGCCTGGTACATACTGAGCATATGTTCTTTTTTTGGGGGGGTACCGGGGATCGAACTCAGGTCCTTGCACTTGCAAGGCAGGCGTCAGAACCACTGAGCTAAATCCCCGGCCCCTCCCTTACTATTTTAAAGAAATTTTTCTTTTCCTGGTCACTAATGGCAGTTTTATCTTCTATATCTGAAATTCTGTCCTCACATTGGTTCATTCTGCTGCATAAACTTTCAGTGGAGTTTTTAATCTCCTGGAAATTTGTTTGCATCTGTTTTATGGATTCCATTTGTTTCCTATGTTAGGATTCCATAATGTTCCTCAGCTCCTCTATTTTTTTAAATCTGTGTCTGCTCTAGATTTATTAATCATGTCTTGTACTATGGGCACAATCTCTGCTGTTATCTGAGAAATTATTTCTGATTTCATTTTTTCCAGATCCACTTTTGTTGCCAGTTCAGGGAGTCCAGGTGGTTGAGTATCAGATTGTTCCATCTCGTCTCCCTTTGGGGATGGTTTAGGTGATCTGGAAGTCTGGTTTTGAGATTTGTTTACATGTCTTCTCATGAGGCGGGGGTTGTGCTGCTGGTGCCCATGTTACTCACCTACTCGGCGTTAGGGGCGGCTCTGCTTCTCAGTGCTGGGGGCACTGAGCATATGTTGTACCACTGATTTATGCCCCCAATCTGGTGCACTATTTTTAATTCTTATGACATCCTTATGAAATAATTCCTACTGCTGCTCCATGGAATACATGAGGAAACTGAGGCACGCAGAGGTGAGGCAACCCACCCAGCTGAACAGTGGCCAGGCCATGGTTCAGACTCCATCTGTCTGCATGCCTAGCGAGCCTTCTTTCCACCATGCACTGGGTGTTTGATTTAAGCATATAATGCTGACTTCGTGCACCTTTTTTCACAGCTGTAGTTAACATGTTCTAGATGGTTGGCCAGCTGTGGCTACTCACTCTGGCTGGAATCCGGCCTACAGAACTCCTCACATGCCCGAGACCCTCCCTGGCCTCCAAGGTAGCAGCATTTCCCTCATTTCCCTCCTTCGGGTTGGCTTCTGGCTCCACCCACCTTGGGGTCCTTGTCCCCCTGGGCTCTGTGTCCACCTGAGCAAACCCACTTCTCTGGACCCAGCAAGGATGCTGAGGAGGGGAGGGGAGTGCAGCTGTCCCCTGCAGGCCCCAGGGTGAGGGCCACCCAAGTACTATGCAAGTGTGCCCTCCACTGTCCCCAGCCCTCTGCAGGGCACTTCATCTGGTGCCATGTCCTTGGTCCTCATGACGACCTGCCAAGGGGAAAGGAAGGAGGGGACAGGGAGAGGTTTCACATGGAGCCCAGAGTTCCAAGCATGGCCAGGCCATGTCTGGGTCCACGTTTCACCTACCAGAAGGTATTACCTCGTGTCCCATGTTCCATTCTGCCAGAAAGCACAGTGCTCCGGGTGAAGGACATTGAGATTCTAGAGATGAACAGATGGCATCTGGGAACTGGACTATTTCAAGTAGTCCTCGTCACACTTCCAAGATGGGTTCTGTTGTCACATTTGCTAGGTGGGAATGTGAGGCTCAGGAAGCTGAAGGCAGTCATCTACCCTGCAAAGCTGGGGTCGTGTGGGTGCCATAGTGGACAGCCAAAGATAGAACATTTCTGTCCTTGTTGAAAGTTCTGTTAGACAGTGCTGTTCCAGGGAAAGTGAGGTGTGGACAAAGGGTTTGTCTCCTACATATTCCACTTGCATTTAAGGGCTCTGACAAGTCCTGCAATACAACTCAGTTTCACCTGGAGCCCACCACTCCCCAAATTTGCTTGCCCACAGAGCCTTCCTAATACCTGTAACATTCTCCTTGCCCCTAAACACACCAGTTTTCCTCCCCTGAAGTCCCCAGTCCTCAGTGGCCCATGGTTGTTCTATTACCCTTGTGAGGAATCCAACTCTGTCTTCTCATTCTGTTCCCAGATTGCTTTGGGTCCCCAGTGTTCATGCCCATCAAGGCAGACATAAGTGGCAACATCACGGTAAGTACTTGGCCTGGCAGCCATAAACTCTCAGCTGAGGAAGAGGAGGGAGATGCACTAAACAGGCTGGGCCCCGGGCTCAGGCAACTAGGGCTCAAGGTTCTGCTACTCCTCCTAGATAGTCAAGCCATCTAGATGCAGCCTGGGTGGGACCAGAGTCTCAAGGGTTGACCCTGAGAAGGGCCTGCTGCTGTCTTTTGTTCACTTCTGCCCCAAAACTCCAGCAGGCCATGGTGGTGCACACCTGTACTCTCAGCACTCAGGGAGGCTGAGGCAGGAAGACAGCAAGTTTGAGCTGAGCTCAAATGCAGTGAGACCCTGTTTCAAAAGAAAAATAGAAAGGGCTGGGGATGTAGCTGAGTGCAAAGTTCTTGGTTTAATCACCAGTACGTACTGCAGAACAAAATAACCCTCCAAAGTCCATGGATGTCGTGGACCTGACTCTCATTCCTGAGTTCTGGGGATTCCCTGTGCCATCTGCTCTCCTGTGAGGATCTGCTCCCGGCCTACTCTGAGGGTCTCAGTTCTACCTGCCAGCAGCCCCGGGAGGCTGGTCCTGTTATTATCCCCATGGCTTCATTTCAGAAAATCCCCCTACCTCAGAGGAGTTGAGGGACTCACTTAAGGTCACACAGCAAGAAAGTGGCAGAGCTGAGATTCATACCCAGGACCACCTGGGTCCTTCAGAGGCCTTTGAACCTGGACATCCTAGAATCCTAAGAGGATCCCGAAGTCTTTGAATCCAAGATTTCACTCATCCCTAAAAGCAAAATCTGAGGTGCCTGCTGCCCATGGCAGTGTTGCCAGTGGTTGGAGGACATGGACTCTTAAGTCAGCTGAGCTGGGACCCACACTCACCTGCACAGCTGTGTGGCCTGGGCCACATCACTGCCCCTCTCTGAGCCTCAGTGTCCTTATCTGTAGATTGAGTACCGACAGAGCAACATGTGGGTACCCATGGGCATCCTGTAATAACGCAGTGCCCACAAAGCACTTTGTCTGCTCTGGCTCATGGACGCACTCGACACATGTGAACAGGGGCCATTCCTGTTAGGATGAGTCGAGTCCCTGCTGCTCCCGGCAGGCGGCAGGCGAGAAGGAGGAGGAGGTGCCTGTGGTTGCTCCTCCCCCGGTACTCGGGGTGCTGTCTATGGGGCAGCCTTTCCTAAGGGACAACCCCATGTGCTACATTTCAGAAAATTAAAGCCGTGTACGACACCAACCCAACCAAGTTCCGGACCCTGCAGAACATCCTGGAGGTGGAGAAGGAAATGTATGGGACAGAGTGGCCCAAAGTGGGGGCCACGCTGGCGCTAATGTGGCTGAAAAGGTGATGGGCTTGGGGGTAGGGCCTGGAGGTTCCCCTGTGCTGTAGCGGAGGGAAGCAGTCCCTGCCACTGCCAGCATGGGGTTCAGATGCCCTTCTGGTACAGTGCTAATCGATGGCTGGGAAAAGTCTCCTGAGGGCCAGTTCACATAAGCACAGTTGTACAGATTGTGAACTGCATTAGGGGTATCCTGTTTGGGGCTGCTCATATATGTAAATTGTATATTTGTATATTATACAAATATTTGTAGATTTGTATGTTATGGCAGTTTATGGACAGAAATACAGCATTTTGTTTGCTTGTTTGTTTTTTGGTACCAGGAACGGAACTCAGGACCTTGCACTTGGCAGGCAGGCGAGGTGCCACTGAGCTACATCCCCAGTCCTATGTTTGTTTGTTTTTTGAGACAGGGTCTCACTATGTAGTTCAGAATGGTCTTGAACTTAACACGTATCCCAGGCTGGCCTCAAATTTGTAGTGATCCTCCTCCCTCAGCCTCCTTAGTGCTGGGATTACAGGCGTGCGCCACCATGCCTGGCTAGAGATACAGCATCTTGAGGAGTTTTGTCTAATTGGCACAAGTATGTCCTATGGGCCAGGGACACTGCCCTGAGCCCACTCAGATAATCCCAGGGCTGGCACCCATTGGATTTTTTATTTGGGCTCCCTGCTGTCTCCACACCCTTCTCCTTGCTCTTGGAGTGGCCCCTGGAATCGCAGACATGACTTGGGGCAGGCAGAGGGGCAATGTAGCAGATTTAGAAAGACCTGGGGACAGCAGGGTGGGAGTGAGGAGCCTGCGCCAGGCTGCCCATGTGCCAATGTGTCCCTGGTCTGTGAGCCCTCTGTGGGCCAGCGCTGTGGCTTCACCCTTCCAGCCACCTGCCATGTGCCAGCCCGTGAGAGGCTACATGGCCACAGAAAAAGCAAGGCAGGCCAGTCCCTGCCCTCGAGGATCTTAAAGCCTAGCAGAGACTATTGTTAGGGGTCCAGCACCGGCTCTGGTGGAAAGAAGGGACTTGAGCCAAGTGGTCATATTCCTTATAAGCAGGAGTCCAAGATATCAGTTGAGGGAGAGCCGCTTCCTTTTGTGGGGTTGTACTTCCGAGTCACAGTAGGTACTTCACTCACAGCCGGCAGGGCCGCCATAACAGGGGGGTGCCAGCTGTGGACCAGGGTCCAAATGTACCATCTCCTCTCTGTCCTCAGAGGCCTCCGCTTCATCCAGATCTTCCTCCAGAGCATCTGTGATGGGGAGCGGGATGAGAACCACCCCAACCTCATCCGCGTCAATGCCACCAAGGCCTATGAGATGGCCCTCAAGAAGTACCATGGCTGGCTTGTGCAGAAGATCTTCCATGTGAGCCACCCCCAGGGGACCAGGGAACCCCATTCTGTCCCCAGGCCAGGACTACAAGCTTGCAGATTCCATTCTCTGCTCTGGCAGTTTTTTCTTTTTTTGTTTTTCTGTTTTTGGTTTTCTGAGACAGGGTCTCACTGTGTAGCTTGCACCAGCTGTGTGATACACCAAGATGAACTCGGAGGTCACCTACAACATGTAGGCCTCAAACTTGCGGTGATCTTCCTGTCTCAGCTTCCCAAGTGCTGGGATTACAGCCATGAACCTCCACACCTGGCTCTCCTACTTCTTAGCTGTGTCTTTGGTGCCTGTATTTGCCCCTGGGTCTGGGAATGGCCCACTGTCCCTTGGGGGCAAGGCTGATACTGGTATACTGAGGGCCCTGTGTGCATGTGGCCAGCCCTGGGGCATGGCGTGCTAGCCATTACTGCAGATGCTCCCTGGGCCCTCTGAGTGCCCCACCCTGGAAGGCCTGGCCAGAGGCTGAAGGCCGAGGCAGGAGGATCACAAGTTCAAGCCCAGTCTGGGCAACTTAGTGAGACCTTCTCTCAAAAAGAAAGAAAAAAAAAAAGAAGAGCCAAGGATGTAACTCAATGCAAAGGCCCTGAGTTCAACCTCTAGTTCTAATCTTCAAAGGAGAGAGAGAGGGAGAGAGAATATCTGGGGCAAAGCCTGTGGGCTCACAGGTGGGTGGTGGGTCGTCCTCCTTGGCCCCTTGGATTCTGCCCACATTCTCACCTCAGGCAAGGAGGAGAGGAAAGGCTTTGTCTCCATGGAGGCACATGCTGAAAGGACCATGGCCTGCAGGGCTCTTGTGGCCTGAGTTAGGATGACATTGGCCAGAGTTCCTGGACATGGGGCTTCAGCCTAGTTAGCTGAATGTCTCTAGGTCACCAGGCTGAGAAGCCCACTGAGGAGATGTGCAAGGGCCTTCAAGATGCCCAGCATGCTCCTGGCACCTGTCTCTCGCTGCCCCACCTCACTCTGTGTGGGCTCACCTGGTCTGCTATGCCAGCCCTTCCACTGCAGCCCACTGTGCCTGCGCATTCTCACTGCCATGAGAACCAGGAGGCCTGGTTGGGAGCTGGGCTGGGTCCAGGCAGGAAGAGCTGGACACAGGGCAGAAACACAGGCAGAAACACCTCTGGGCCATCTGCCCTGGCATGGCCCATCTGGGCAGCACCTTGAGACCCCGCTCTTCCTGCAGCACATTCCCCGTGAAGGCCTGGCAATCGCCTCTTAGTAGTAACAGTGTTCTGCAGGCCTGGCAGCTGCCGTGAGCTGTGATCTCCATGAGGCAGCTCACTTCTCACTGTGCTGCACAGTGTACAGATAGTGCCGCTCAGACTGGTGAAAGGGGGAAGGACTGGCTGCACACAGAGGTATGTGCCTATAGTCCCAGGTACTCACGAGGCTGAAGCGGAAGGAACATTTGAGCCCAGGAGTTTGAGCTCAGGCTGGGCAACATAGCAGGAACTTGTCTCAAAGAAAAAGTCAGGAGGTGGGGGCTGGGACTGTACCTTCCTGACCCTTAGTCTTCTCATTCAAATAGGTGTAAAACATGAAATGACCCTACAAGGATCATTGTGAAAAACAAGTCAATCTGTATAAAGTGCTTGGCACGCAGTTTACATTCAGGAAATTAGGGCTGGAGATTTAGCTCAGTGGTACTGCCACCTGCCTCGCAAGCGCAAGGTCCTGAGTTCAATCCCCGGTACCAAAAAAAAAAAAAGACATTCAGGAAATCAAAGCTACTACTACTTTCATTATTAATGATAACACTATTTGTATTTTCCCCATCCTGTCAAACCTGTAGCCTGGCTCTACAGTTCTGTGAATCTCTATACTTTTTTCAGATGTCAGGGAAGCCCTGAAATATAAGGAAGCATCACCCTCTAAGCACACAAAAGAGCCCACACCATGAATTAGCAGCCTTCTCCGGAAAGTGAGCTTCTTGATCAGGGAGAGAAGAGCTCCATACAGGAGTTGGCACCCAGGCTTGCCTGTCTCCAGGCTGGTGTCCTTCCTGTGGTCCCCCCTGGGGTGGAAGGCATAACACACCTTCCTTTCCTTTTTCTTTCCCTTCTCACCCCCAGGGGAAGACCCTGGGGGCTTCTTCCCTGTCCCCTTGCTGGCCTGGTGTCTGGCCTGCTAACGACATGCCCGCCTCCCCTCTTGCCCATCTCAAGGCAGCGCTCTACGCGGCCCCCTACAAATCTGACTTCCTGAAAGCACTCTCCAAGGGGCAGAATGTGACGGAGGAGGAGTGCCTGGAGAAGATCCGCCTCTTCTTGGTCAACTACACGGCCACCATCGATGTCATCTATGAGATGTTCACCAAGATGAATGCAGAGCTCAACTACAAGGTGTAGGCAGCTCCCTTGTGGGGCTACACTCAGAAACAAGCAAGCCTGGATCACTGTGAACCAAGTCTCGTTCACCCACTGCTCACAGCCCCCGGACCATCCTGGGCTGCAAAGGACAGCCTTGGTATTTTTTCAGTCTTTTTTTTTTTCAGTTTATTCTATTGGAGCAATAAATAATGATCCTCTTTTGAATCTTTGAATTTCACAACAGCACAGACTGACTGTACATCTTCATTTCAGTGTGATAAAAATCAATTAACCAACCTGGCTCGGTGGTGCATGCCTGCAATCCCAGCTACATGGGAAGCTGAGACAGGAGGATCATAAGTTTGATCCCAGCTTGGTGCAACTTAGAGAGATCCTGTCTCAAAAAAAAAAAAAAATTAAAAAGAATTGGGAATCTAGCTCAGTGGTAGAATGCTTGTCTAGCATAGGTGAGGCCCTGGGCTCAATCCCTGGCACCACAAAACATAAAAGCAAAATTAACATTTCTAATAAATGAAGTCCTGGGGGGGTCCCCCCCACAAAGAGTACTGCCCTAGGGGAGTGGTACACACCTCATTTCACAGAGAAGCACATGTTCCTCTGAGGATCTGGCTGAATGATGTTTTGGGTATTTTAGGGAGTGTGAAAGATTTGACTGAAAATTTTGCAGGATCCTTATTGTGGTATTCTTTAAAAAAAGCAAACTGGTGTGTGTTCTAATGTGGTTTGCACAGCCCAGCCTCACAATGCTGTCATTAGAAACCATCTGCCTTTTGCCAGTCTTTTTTTGTTTTTTAATAGCTGAAACCAACCAGCAAGCCTCTGATGACCAAAGGGCCATTTCTTTTCAATCTATTGGGCACAAACAATTGACCATTGATGACTGTATCTGCATTCTTCTGCATAATTATTTTCTTCAGGGACAATTCTTCCAACCTAAGAAACAAGCGGATTTCTGGGGAGGAAGAAATATACCCTCCAGCTGCTGAGACTTGAGAAGCCACCTTGCTGCCTTAATGGTCCTTTCTGACGCTAAAAAGAGCTTATATTTTTTAAAGTATTGGTGCAAACCAAGCAACTCCAAAAGATTTGATGTGTGTTTAATAAAAAACTCAATGAGGAACAATTGGTGATTTTTATGTAGAAACTAAATGATCCTTAATAAATAAATCTCTATTTTGGAATCACATCTGTGTGCTGTTTTGGTTCTTGATTCTTTCATTTATTTTCTGAATCCAAGGTTGCATTTGGGGACTCTTATAGAGATGCTACCAAGGGCCTCTTTTCTGGCCTCCATGGTTTGTTTGTTTGTTTGTTTGGTACTGGGCATTGAGCTCAAGACCTTGTGCTTTTGAGGCAGGCATGGAGCCACTGAGCTAAATCCCCAGACCAGGCCTCCCTCCATGATTTTAAAAAACAACTGGTTGCCACATGGAGAAACTGTGGAATTTCACATAAAAATCTTAGGTTTCTAGTTTCTTTTAAAAAACCAAGCTAGGGGCCGGGGATTTAGCTCAGTGTTTTCATCGCGTGCTGCGCAAGCACAAGGACCAGAGTTCAATCCCCGGTACCAAAAAAAACCCAAGCTGCCGGGCTGTAGGGAACAGGGAAAGGGGACATTACCAGAACCCCTGCAGTGAGTCCTGGTCTCCTGTGAGCTACAACAGCACAAGATGAATTAATGAATAAAGACAGGAAATGATACTTAGAGAAGAAGCTGAGCTCTGGGCCTGATCAGTGCTGCTCTGGGAAGCAAAGTTGAAGCCATCCTGAGCTTGCCACTGTTTATTGGGTTCATAGGGAGTAACAGATGACTCAGAGGGAAGCAGTAATCCTAAAACCATGAGGATCTTATGCTGATGAGGATCTTATGCTGAGAGTCTTATGTTGATTGGGATGGCAAGATGAGCAAAGATGTTCTTACAACAGTAGGTGGGATGAATGAAGCTTATAAGGAATTTGCCCCTCCCCAGGTGAAACCTTTCTACTCAGCATCAGGGGGCGCTGAAGTCTCTCAGCTGTGACCAGAGGCAAAAATGTAGGCTGGGCGAGATGGCACACGCCTACAGTCCCAGAGCTCAGGAGGCAGAGGCAGGAGGATCACTGAGTTTGAAGTCAGCCTGGGCTACATAGTTCAAGGCCAGCCTGAACTACTTAGTGAGACCCTATCTCAAAAAATAAATAAAATTTAAAAATTTTAAAATGAAGTTATGTTTCAGCATGTCATAGCTGGCCTATAGGCAAGAGTAGGCCTGCTCATAATTTAATTGTGAAATGATTTTCCCCAAAATTATGTAGAATTGCTCCCAACACTTGGCAGAAACAGGTAATTGGCTCCTTGTTTAGATAGGGTAAAGGCATTTTTCACATTGCCTCAGTCTCCACCCATCCCTGTTGTCTTTTTTTGTTGTTTTTGGTACCAGGGATCAAACTCGGGACCTTGCACTTGTGAGGCAGGCCCCAAAACCACTGAGCTAAATCCCCAGACCTATCCCTGTTGTCTTTCCATCCCTGTGGCAAATTATTATTTGCACTTTATCATGGGCTGATGCTTTTTCTGATACTAGGGTTAAATGGAAAGAGAAACATTACTTTTTCTTCTGCTCCTACAGAGCTGATGGCCTAGTGGACAAGATGGACCAGAATAATGATACAGAGTGGTCAGGACCCAGAGGGACCCCCAGGCCACAGATGAGAGGCCACACTGTAGAGCTGCCCTGCATCTTAGTGGAAGTTGGGACATGGGGAGAGGACACTGCACACCATAGGCGAAGGTCTGGTGTCTTGACCAAGAGCAGGCTGTGTGTGTGTGTGTGTGTGTGTGTGTGTGTGTGTGTGTGTGTGCACATGTATGTCACATGGTGCTGCCATGGAATTTGAGCTTGCTGTTGAGAATTATGGAATACCTTTAAACGTCTTGTGCACAGTCTAATCAGTTCCCAGTTTCGAAGCCTCCCTCTAGAATAGCCAGGGGACGGAAGCCTGAGTTGAGTTTTGTACTTGTCTCTGATTTCATTATATTTTCTAATATTGCTGATACTATGGATGCTACTGTTCTTCCTAAGCACTTAATTGCTTCCTAGGAGTTTTCCCTTTGGGTTTCCTAGAGATACAACATTCTACAGCAATTAAAATAACCGTCTCTTTCTTTTCTTCATATTTCTAACACAATACAATGAGGCCAGGAGGGCACTTTCTTCATGGGAGGGAGGATTTTTCCCAGGACAGCCTCCTTCACTGCTGCTACCTGCTGGGGCCCCGATAGCTAGGGCTTTGGTCCTAGAGACAAGGCCAGTAGCACATCCGCATCTATGCCTTCCCATTTCCTCCTTGTCAAAGTGGGACTGAGTGTTACCTGGAGCAGGGAAGAAAGAACACACATTGAGCACTGGCTGTATACCAGGCCCTGCAAACAACATGCTTTAACACATCATTTCACCATTACCTAAGATGTGAGCAGGACCCAGAGTGACCCCCAGCCAGATGTGGGGGCACTGGGACTTCCCATCTGACTCCAAATCTTCCCTCAGCTCTATTGACCACTGAGCCAGTTGAAAGTGAGTTACACTTCCTGCCCGTGTGTTCCCGGGTTAACTGATAACTGCACAAAAGCCCAAATTAGCCATAAAGTTGGCCAAGACTGACCGATTCTTTTGTTTCCTTCAATGAAAACTCTAGGAGGCCCAGGGATTTAGCTCAGTGGCATCACACCTGCCTCGCAAGCACAAGGTTCTGAGTTTGATCCCCAGTACGGGTGGGGGGCGGGCTCTGAGGCACTGTTTTGTTGTTGTTGTTGTTGTTTTTTGGTACCGGGGATCGAACTCAGGACCTTGCGCTTGCAAGGCAGGCGGCAGAACCACTGAGCTAAATCCCCGGCCCATAGGGCACTATTTTGAATCCATTATAATGTGTCTTTATTATAGCAGAGCAACCTAGGGTCAATTCACCCTTCAGAGCCTCAGTTTTCTTATCTGTAATATGGAAGTCTTTCTGGCTCCCACCTCACAGGGTTCCGAGAGGCTTAAATTAAACGTTATTAAAGTGTAAAGCAGAGCATTGCTGGAAGCCTGGCAGGCCGCTTTAGTGTTAATAAAACTGCAAGCCTATAGCTATGAGTTTGTGGGGGTGAGTGCAGGAATGGGAAGGGGTATTGGAGTCCGGGCTCGGCTATGCATTAGCGAAATCGCCTTGGACAATCACTATGCTTCTCAGTCTCAGATTCCTCTTCCATGCTGGGGTCATACCACAGATCCCAGCTCACGATGCCAATGAGACTGACCAGGCAGGCGCTGAGCTCCGTAATCGGTCAGTGACGCAGTTGTCACGGTTTGCAGGTTACAGAGGAACGGAGGAGGGATAGCTTCCTTCGGTTTCTCTGTCTGGTGAAAGGGTTTCCTTAGTTTGCTGAGGGCCGCTTCCCTCTTGCCCCCTTGCTCTTGGCGCGCCCTACTGCCCCTGCGCCTGCGCACTGAGCTCCTCCAGCTCTCTCGGGGTCCGGTAGGTGGCGATGTCGGCACTGCAGAGCCCGGAGCACTGTCAACCTGCACCTCCCGGACTGGAGCCCGCGTCTCCCGCCCAAAGAGGAAGGTCAGGCCTGGGGCTCACCCTCCCAGCGTGCTCGGGAAAGGTGTAAGTCCTTCCAGCTTACTCGGGGTTCTGATTTCAGGCTAACTTCTGTGTGGCGACTATTGCCACTACCAGCACCACCACCTAATGATTTTTGGATTCAAGTCTAGGTTCAGTAACTTTGTAGCTATGTGATCCAAGGCAAGTCAGCTCACTGCTCTGAGCCTCAGTTTCTAGATCTGTAAAGTGGAACAGGAACACCTTCACCTTTCAAGATTGCATAAAATAATGTATGTGTCAAGTGCCTGACACGTAGAAGATGTTCAATAGCTCTTTTTTTTGAGGGGGGCGGGTACCGGGGATGAACTCAGGATCTTGTGCTTGTGAGGCAGGCAGCTGCACCATTGAGGTAAATCCCCGGCCCAGTAGCTCTTTTTAATTTTATTTATTTGATGCTACGACTTGCCAGGGACCTCTGAAGGGATAACCCACCCCCAGTGCAATTACAATAGTTAAACCACAGCATGCTCAGTTAAGCTCACTTGGTCTGTGTTTGTGACTGGAGGTTGAACCCAGTGCCTCCTGCATGCCAAGCAAGAGCTACATCCCCAGCCCTTTTATCTTTATTTTTTAAATTATGAAATATTTTTAAAATTATTAAATTTCCCTGGCTGGCCTCAAACTTGTAATCCTCCTGTCTCAGCCTCTAGAATAGCTGGGATTACAAGTATGCACTTTGTTCTTAAAGATACAGTAGTGCCCAGTCAGGTGTGGTGATACACGGCCTGTAATCTCAGCACTTGGAGGCTTAGGCAGGAGGATTGCAAGTTCAAGGCCCCACCAGGGTAATTAGCAACATAGTGAGACCCTGTCTCAAAATAAAAAATAAAGGCCGGGGATTTAGCTCAGTGGTTTCACTGCCTGCTGTGCAAGCTCAAGGACTGGAGTTCGAACCCCGATATCAAAAAATAAAAAATTAAAATTAAAAAATAAAAATGGCTGGGGATGGAGTTCAGTGCAAAAGCCCTGAGTTCAGTCCCAGTATCCCCTCAAAGTTATATATATTAGTCCACATCAATATATATCAACAAGGCACAGCCCAGACATGCACAGCCCATTCCTTGCTCTGCCCAGATCTGTGTAATCACTTCTCCCCCCAGGCCCTCAGTTTCCTCGTTTTTAAAATTTGAGGATTAGCTTGCTCCTTGCCTGCCAGCTCTGACACCATAGACACCCCTTATTACAGATAGGTAAGTTCATTAGATATCTTTAGGCAGTTAGACAGGGCCAGCCCAGAAAGAGCCAACATGGAGGACAGTCAAGACACATTCACTGAAGGCAAGAATTGTAAAAGGAAACTGCCACACTCATGAAGTATGAATAGCAGTGGTTGATATTCTCAATAGGTATCCATCACCTGGGTGAAGGACCAAGATCTTCCAAGAAAGATCCCTGACCCACCCCTTTCCACTGAAAATCCTTGCTCAGTTCCTTGTAGGCTTTACGTGACTTGTTTCCCTGTTGGATCCCCATTTAATCAATATTACCTAGGTGACTGTACTTGTAATCTTTTTTTTTTTTTTTTTTTGGTACCAGAGATCAAACTCGTGTCCTTGCACTTTCGAGGCAGGCAGTGGAACCACTGAGCAAAATCCCCAGCCTGTACTTGTTATCTTATTGATTGGTCATGGTTTTGTCCCACCTCATGCCCACCTTGTAAATTTCCACTGGGTCTTACAGTTTTGTCCCACTTTGTACCTGTCGCACCATATGGCTTTTCTATATAAAACATCTTTGAAAAGTGGGGTGTGCCAGCAACCCACTTTCCAGTCCCCCTTCTGTCTCTCTTAGATAGGAGCTTTCTTTCTCTCAATAAATTTTTCCTACTCTTAACCTCCATTGTTCCTAGAATTCATTCTTCGATTTTAGAGAACACTAACTCACTTTACAGATATCTAGTATGTTTGGGAGATACACTCCTGCAGCAGGCAGTCTCTGGTTTGTATTCCTAATCCAGGAAAATCAACACTCTGTTTATGGCCTCAAGTGGGAGCAGCATGCAAAGCATTCAGCACAGCACCTGAGAGTTAACCTCTAACAGCCCTTCATCTGAGAGGACTACCTGGAAGACCAGGTTCTCCAGCCCCTGTTTGCTGAGCACCCACTGTGTGCAAGGCACTGAGCTAGGCTCAGAGGATCCTGCCAGAAGCCACACAAGGCCCCCAGCCCACAAGGCCAACCACAGGAGATGCACAATAAATCAGACAGCGAAATGGGTGGCAAAGGACAGCAAGGAGGGCCGAGGGAAGTAGTGGTGGAGCACTGATTTAGACTCAGTGGGGTGGAGGTGGCCAGGGAGGAGCTCTCTGAGGAGGTGACAGCTGAGCTAAGAGCCAAAGGGAAGGAAAGAGCAAGAGACAGAGAGAGAGATTGGCAACAGCCAGTGCAAGTGCCCTGAGGCAGGAGAGGAGACAGCAGGGAAGGTCAAAGAGGCCACTGGGGTTTCCTTTTAGGGTTGTGAAATATTCTAACCTGACCATTGTGATGGTTGCTTATGTCTATGAATATACTAAAATCCATCAAATAATCACTTTGGGTGAAGTGTGTGGTACGTGAATGTCTCAATAAAGTTAATATAAAAGATCAAAAAGAAGAACATGATCTCAGGGGTCAAAATATTTTACTGTGTGAGTCTACTACACTTCTAAGCTGTGTGACCTTGGCTGGATGACCCTGCTTCTCTGAGCCTCGCTTCTCTCATCTGTAAAATGGGGGTGACAACCTCCCCTACCAGAGGCAGGGAGGTTGAAATTCAGAGGTGCAGAGTTTAGGGGAAGTTTGCTTTCTGCCCTAAGGGCAGAGAAGGGATTAGCCCTTGTGAATAAAAGGTGACAAAGCCAATTCACAGTTTAAAAAGCTGTCAGCCAGGACCTGGGGGGGGGGGTCCCTTGGGTGACTCAGAAAAGAGGCTGTGCCTCCTCCTGGGCAGAATGAGTGGGGTGGATGGGGCCTGGGCTGGGAGGTGTCCCCATCTCTGTGAAAGTTAAGGTCCTTTCTCCAGAAAGGGTTCCTTACACCTGCCTTGCAAGCGCAAGGTCCCAAGTTCGATCCCTGGTACCAAAAAAAAAAAGGGTTCATTCACCGCCCCCACAATTCCACGAAGCACCCCACCAAGGAGCCCAGGTGGGAAGCCCCCAAAGTCCTCTAATGCTGGGACCAGGGCCTGGGCGCCCCCACCCCCATGGAGGTTGTCTTTGAAGTGGACATGGCCGGCTGAGGCTGGGCCACACCTGCAAGGTACCTGGCCGGCTGCCCGGAGGAAGGGAATCACAGCCGGCCACTAAGCTAAGCCAGGAGAGTGCTGTGCCCATGGCAACGGTCATCCTCATCGGAGGAGAGGGCTTCCTCCCACCTGGCCTCAGGTTTCTGCCCCAAGGAGAATTCCAGAAAAACCTCATTGAAAGCCAGAGTGGTCAGGGTGGGGCTCTAGGCCTGGGACCAGGGCCAGCCCTTTTCAGACCGAGGTATACAAACCAGCCTCTTGTTCCTGGTCTCCTTGTGTCCTGTCCCCATGGCAGAGGATGTGACTTCATGTGGAACCTGCTGTGCGAGGGGCAGGCTCCCAGAGGAAGCCTGTGGCGCCCTGGCCCTGCCCAGCTGCTCGGTCCCAGGCAGAGTCTGCAGTCTCTGGGCCTGCTTGCATTCCTGAGGACAGAGCCTACCAAGGTCCTGGCACACAGCAAGGGCCACACGAGGGCACACATGCTAGGCCAAGGGCTCCCCAGCTCTCTTTCCCCAAATCCCTCTGCTCTGTTTTTCCTTCTTCTGGCGCTCACTGGAGAAAACAGACAAGGCTCCTCTCTCTGATCCATCCAGGTGTCAGGTGGTTGCTATAGCAGCTGAAGGGTCCAGTTGTAATTCAGAGGATCCTGAGTTCAAATTCTGACTGTGCTGCTGGCAGCTATCTCCTCAGACAAAAGGCTTTCACTGTGAAGCCTCAGTTTGTCCATCTGAAAAATGGGCAGGAGCAGCCCCAGGCCCTCAAGCAGTGGCAGTGAGAAGCTGGGATCTGCAGGATCCTGCCCCACTCAGTTCCAGCTGTGTCTGTAACTCCAGGAACCATTCAGGTCCGCAGTGACCTGGATACCAACTCTTGGAGGAGAGGACAGGCAGGAGCTAACAGGGGATGTGGGGAGGGAAAGATCTGCCTAGGGAGCATGGAGGACAGGGCTCTAACAGCAATGTTTGCTGTCTTGGACTCAACAGTTCTCCTCTGTAAAACGGGAGCATTAATGCCACCCACACAGGGTTGCCGGGAAGGCTGACGCTGAGTTACATAAGGAAGGGACAACGTCGGGTGAACCTGGGAGCTCTGGGTGGGAGAGAACATGAAGTTAGCCTTGGTGGGGGAAGCATGGTGTCACTTTGAGAGTACGTTCTGTGCTGTATGTTAACATTTCAGTCAACAATGGACCACCTTTGCCATGGTGTCCCACTGCATATTACCTAGGGACATCACAGCCATCTTGGCCTGTGTAAACATGCTGTACAGTGTTCGCACAATGGCACAATTGCCTAACGGCAAAATTTTCTGATCATATCTGATTGCTAAGAGTCACGTGACTGTATTTGTTGGGCAGTTACCATGTTCAGGCACTGGCCAATCCTCATAAGCACTTGTCCTAAGGTAGGGGAGGTTGTCACCCCCATTTTACAGATGAGAGAAGCGAGGCTCAGAGAAGCAGGGTCACCCGGCCAAGGTCACACAGCTTAGAAGTGTAGTAGACTCACACAGTAAAATATTTTGACCCCTGAGATCATGTTCTTCTTTTTGATCTTTTATATTAACTTTATTGAGACATTCACGTACCACACACTTCACCCAAAGTGATTATTTGATGGATTTTAGTATATTCATAGACATAAGCAACCATCACTATGGTCAGGTTAGAATATTTCACAACCCTAAAAGGAAACCCCAGTCGTTTAACCGTTACCCATTGGGGCCCAAATCCTCTGCTTTCTCTAGCCCATAGCAACTGCTATTCTACTTTCTCTTTGTAGATTTTTGTGTTCTGGATATTTCCTATAAATGGAATTGGACAATATATCGGCCTTTTTTATTTGTTTGTTTGAGACAAGGTCTCACTATGCAGTTCAGGCTGGCCTTGAATTCACTGTGTAGCCCAGGCTGGGCTTGACCTAGTGGCCATTCTCCTGTCTCAGCCTCCTGCGTGCTGGAATTACAAGTGTTCACCACTATGTCCAGCCTATATTTGGACCTTTTATGCCTAGCTTTTCTCCTCTTTTCTTTTTGTACTGGGGATCAAACTCAGGACCTTGCACTTGCCAGGCCAGTGCCAGAACCACTGAGTTAAATCCCCAGCCTCTTTTCAATATTCATCCATGTTGTCGCACAAATCAGTACATTGTTCCTTTTCATTGTTGAATAACATTCCCTAGTACACATATACCATGTTTTCTTTATCCAGTCATCAGTTGCATCATTCTCACTTTTTGGCTATTATCAATAATTCTGTTTGTGAACACTGAAAAATGTAGGATTTCGTTGTGGTGGTGATCCTGAAGGTCAAACCCAGCGGTGCTCTCCTACTGACTGACATCCCCAGCCCTTTTTAAAAAAATTTTGAGACAAGATCTCACTAAGTTCCCCATATGGGACTTGAACTTGGAATCCTCCTGTCTCAACCTCCCTCCAGGCTAGGGTTACAGGCATGTGCCCCTGTGCCTGACGTGACGGAGGTTTGCATTTGTGTGGATCCGGGCTTGTCGTTCTCCTGGCTCTGTTCCTCGAGTGGTGTTGCTGGGTCACATGGTCACTCTGCCTGCCATTTTGAGGAACTGTCTGACCATTCTCCACAGTAGCTGCTCCACCTCAGGCTTCCAGCTTCTCCACAGCCTTACCCACCCTTGTTCCTCAGGCTTTTTGAGGCCACGTCATGAGGGTCAGCTGGGCTTGGCTTCACATCCTCCCAGCGGTGGATGTCAGACAGGTGGCCACTCAGTGTCTTTTTCCATATGGTGGAATGATGTCAGGAGATGGCCTGGGCCTGCAGCAACCCTGGGCTGCATCATGCTAACTGTGAAGTGAGGCACACGTGTCTTGTTTTATAACTGGGTGTCCTGGGTACCAACTCCATGAGCCCTGGTCTGTCGGGCTCGTTGATGTCTACCTGGCAGTGGGCCTTGCCTACAGGAGGCGCTCAATATATGAAGGCCCTCTGCTGCTGCCCAAGATCCTCCCTTGGGAGAAGTGGCTGAGCCCACCTGGCGAAGTCCGGTGGCTGTGTGGGGTTCAGGGGTGGTCCCAGCTTGTGGGTCTATGTGACTCCCAGTCCCCAAGGGCCTTGAAATCCTTCCTTCCCTAAGAGGAAAGTGCTTCCTGTCTGTCAAGAGTCTCTTGCCCTTCCAGGGCTGGGGACTTTCACCAGGAAAAATGACAGTGGGTGACACCAGTTCTTATTTGCTGGATGCCCTGGGCTCCTGCCTCACCTGCTCTTCCTACTCGGTCCTCCAACTTGGGCAGATCTTCATGCTCTCAATTAACCCAGTACCCCCACCCACTCTTTGTTTTTTTTTTTGGAACCAGGGATCGAACTCGGGTCCTTGCGCTTGCACAGCAGGTGACCAGGTGACGAAACCACTGAGCTAAATCCCTGGCCCCTCCCACCCCCTCTTGTCATTGCAGTAAAATATAAAGAAAAGTTTACTGCTGGGGCTGGTGGGAATGCCTGTAATCCCAGCACTCTGGAAGGCTGAGGCAGGAGAATCACAAGTTCAAGCCCAGACTGAGCAATTTAGCAACATAGTGAGATCTTATTTCACAATGAAAGAAAATAAAAAGGGATAGGGAAAAGGTGTGTGTGTGTGTGTGTGTGGAGGGAGTAGAGCTGTAAATTGGTGGGAAGTTCCTGGGCACTGAAAGAAGTTTAATAATTTACTTTCTTAAGTGTTTTTTTTTTATTTTTTTAATTTTACTGTGCTGGGGACCAAACCCAAGGTCTTGTGCATGCTACGCAAGTGCTCTACCCCTGAGCCATGTCCCCAGCCCATCTTAGCCACTTTTGGAGGAAGACAATGAGTTTGGTTTTTTATTTTTGGAATCAAACTCCGGTCCTTGCGCTTGCGCAGCAGGTGGTGAAACCACTGAGCTAAATCCCCAGCCCAATCTTAACCACTTTGTTTTTTCCTTCTTTTTTTTTTTTTTTTTTTTGGTACCAGTGATCGAACTCAGGTCTTTGCGCTTTCGAGGCAAGCGCCAGAACCACTGAGCTTAATCCCCAGCCCACCACTTTTAAGAGTACAATTCAGTGGCATTATGAACATTCATACTGTTGTGTGACTGTCACCACTACCATCTCCAGGACTCTTTGCATCTTGCAAAACTGAAATTCTATGGCCAATAAACAAGAACTCCCCATTCTCCACCCTGCTCCCCGAGCTCCATCAACCAAGTCTTTTCAAAAGCACCTACTAAGTGCCATGTGCTAGTCCTGTACCCCGGAACAACAGAGACCTGGCAGCAAGGTCTGCTGCCCATAGTGATGAATACCCATCTGTCAGAGGAGGAAACTGAGACCCCGAGATCAGGTCACAGGTCCCACTTACTCAGTGGCAGGGGAGGGGTGAGAGCTGTGAAGTGGGGGCTGGCTCAGTGATGTCGCCCGCGCCCCTTTCCCGACCCAGGAGAACAGCGCCTCACCGCCACCGTCCCCCGTCCTCGGACTCCAACCTGCCCCCTCCCCCAGCTGGAGCCCAGCTGCCTCTGGGGAAGTCCACCCCCAGCAGACCGGCTTTCCATCAGGGAGGTGCAAGGGCCTGTGTACATTCCTCACCACTGCCAGAGAGCTGCTTGCTCTGCTGGAGGCTGGGGCCACCCACCGGCAAAGCTCCCTCCTTCCCTTCCCCACCCCAGCCCCCATGGAGGCGGGGCTCTCGAGGCCCACTGTCCTCTCTCTCCAAGCCTTGGTTCCCATCTGCAGGGTGGGCCCAGTAATCCCTACCTCAAAGCCTGGAGATTTGTTTGGCACTCTCTCCTCCCAACCATGCTGTCTTTTTTTTTTTTTTTCCCATCCTGGGAGCTACCACTGAGCTACATCCCAGACCCTTTAAACAAAAAAATTTTTTTTTTTTAATTTATGAGGCAGGGTTTCACTTAGTTGCCCAGCCTGGTCTTGAACTTGCTGTGCCCCTGCCTCAGCTTCCCAAATACCTGGGATTTCAGGCTTGTGTCACCATACCCAGGCATATCAGTGAGTTAATTATGAAGGTTTGTTTCTTTGTAAATATTTTGCATTGGAGCTTTGAACAGCATTTGTGTTCAGGTTTTTTGTTTGTTTGTTTTTGTTTCTTCCTGCCCCTGTCACCTTTCTTTCCAACAATTCTAAAATGTCACTTGGCAGCTGATGAACCTCCTGGGGGATACTGCTATTTGCAAGCCAGAAAGGAAGGATCCATTTTATGGTCTTATTAACTGAAGTCAACTCAAATTAATGAAGTAATAATGACAAAAGTGACTAGTGTCCCCCAGCCTCTGCATGGGCCTAGTGCTCCCAGTATCTTCACTGTGATTTTCACACCCCTCTGGCAACTGGGGACACAGGAACCGAGGTTTGGGGTCTTGCCTAGGGCAGGTTGACTACTGAGTCACAGAGCTACATTTGGGTCCACAGAGTCCGGATGCAGAGCCCAGGACCTTTTCCAGCTGGGCTTTCCGACCAGCTTTCATGAAGGGAGCTGGCCATCCTGTGGAGGCAGCCAAAGAGACCCAGGGCTGGGTAAATGTGGCTGCATGTTGGGGCTCACTTTTGTCACCCAGTAAATAAAGAAGCTTTGCTCTCCTGCTCTGTGCGTGCCAGGCTTAGGCTAAGCACTGCACCTAGAAAGGTGAGAGACCAGTTCTCAGGCATTTCCCTTGGGACCATCCCGCAACACAGGAGCCACCGCTGTTAGCAGGAACCCACCGCAGGCCAATCTCTGAGTGGTGTCTGCTGAATGAATGAATGAATGAATGCGCCTTGTACGTAGTAAGCGGCCAGGACGCCTACTGCCAGTCACGGAGGGCTCAAGATCTTGGAGCAAGAAAGACCAAGTTGCATGCAGCGCCAACCAGAGCCCGCAAGCTCCTGCGCCTCAATCCAAGCATCAGGAAGCCCATCTTCCAGGTAAGAAAACCGAGACTCTGGTCCCAGCCCTGCAGCCGCTAGCGGCCCGGCGCGGCGGCGGGCGGTGGGCGTGGTGCTGGCCGGGGGCGCGGCCCCGGGAACCCGAGCCGGGAGGAGGGACGCGGGCGGGCGCCGGGCGCCGGGCGCCGGGCGCCAGCCGGGATTCAGGAAGCGCCGCGCTCCTGGTCGCCGGCGCCCAGCCGTCCCGGAGGTGAGTGGGCTCGGGTCCCGGAGGGACCGCCCGAACGAGGACCCCTCGTGCCCCTGGGGACTCCCCTCTGGCCTGCTGGGCCCCGGAGGGTCCCGCGACTCCGAAGTCCGGGCCCGGGGCGCGCGGGAGGTGAGGGGCGGGAGGCGCGGGTCCCTTGGGCCGGGCACCACCTCGCTGGGCCGTGGCTCGATCACCCGCGGGATGGGTCCCCAGGGGGTGCGGATCTAGGTCCCTGAGACCCTAGTCCTGAAACCTACCTGGGAAGGATCTCTACCTTGGGAGACTCAGAAGAGGAGTGGGGGTCGGAGGGCGCTGAGGTTTGCTCTTGGCCTGCGAGCGAGTCGGAGGAAATTGGAAGCATGGAACGTTCAAAGAGCACTTCTTGGTTAGGGAGTCCCAGAGAGACAGGAAAACCTTATCCCCAGCTGGTACTCAGGTGGTCTCTGGGGACCGGGAAGAGACCTCCTGTACTGCCCCTTGCCTGGAAAGCCCTGCACAGAGCCGCTGATCAGCTGTCCTCCACCCCAGTGTGGGCCAGTCCCAGCCTTCTCCTCTGTCTCTCCTCCCCATCTTGCAGAGGAGGAAACTGAGGCTCAGCTTGGGATGTAGCAGGGCCTGTCTGGCTCCAGAGGCCCCCACCCCCACCCCTGCCAGTTGGCCTGTCCCTGAGCCACCTCTGTATGTGGGGTGTGCATACAGGGAGTGCCGGGGAAGTGATGGGCAGGTGGCCTTGTGGTTGTTTTGCCTCTGTTTCGCGGGGGCTGTGAACCTCTGAAATTCTAAGCACATGACATGTGCAAGCCTTGTTCTGGGATGCTAAGAACCAGTGGAGAAATTGCACTTTACCCTTGTGGCTGGGGGCAGGGCAGGGGTTTGAGCCTGGGTTCTCTCATCTGTAATGTGGGGTACACTCTTGGGCTGTCCTGAGGAGCTCAGTCAGCAGAAGAGGGGGAGAAAAGGTAATTGGCCATCTGGGCAACCTTTTTGTGGCTCATTCTGTTTGAAGAATGGTGGGAACCTGAAAGGCTGGGGATCCCTCTTTCCCACTGTTTTTTTTTTTTTTTTTTTCTGGAACCAGGGATCAAACTCAGGACTTGGCACTTGCCAGGCAGGCGCTGGTGCCACTGAGCTAACCCTAAAGCCTTCCCACTGTTTTTTTTGGTACCAGGGATCAAACTCAGGTCCTTGCACTTTCGCAGCAAGCCGAGAAACCACTGAGCTAAATCCCCGGCACCTCTCCCACTGTTTTTTGCAGTCATGGTTCAGCCTGGTTCACTCCTCCAACCAGGGCTGGTTGCTTTGGAAGGAGGTTTTCCAAGGCATGAATGGTAAGGGGGCAGGAGGCGCAGGGAGGTGTTTCATGAGAGCCCCTCTGAAGATGCCTGGAATTCCCCGAGGACATCCAGACACCTTACATCCGGGAAAAGGGCTGTGGAGGCTCCTCAGGCCTCATCTGTGTGAGCCAGGCCTCAGCCACCTCCATGGCCTCCTCAAAGTGCCTGGGACCCAGAGTGGCCCAGGGATGAGAATGAAAGAGGGCTGCCCCTCTCTGAGACCTAGTTGCTCTTCTCAAAGCTGTGGTTTCCAGGTGGGCAGCGCCCCCACCTAATTGTGGGGCCCTAGGCAGGTGTGCGCATGTGGTAGGTGCTTGGTAAGCATGCGCTGTTAAATAAACAGGGCCAGAAGAGAATGCAGTAGGGAGGGTGGGCAGGCCCGGGAGGGTTGGGGGAGGGTTGGGGGAGCTTTAGGTCAAGCTGGTATCGCCACACCTTGAAGAATGATGCAGAGTTAGAGGAAAGGGCATTCAGGTAAAGGCATTGGCGCTCACTGAGACTTGACTTTTACCTGTCATTGGGTGGGGGCCTGGGGTGTGTACAGCAGAGAAATTGTCTCTTTTGTCTACTGTGTTTGATGTGGATAGGTGGGGATCAGGGATCCGGTAGGCAGGGGCTAAGTCAGACCTAGGCCGGGAGCCATAGTTGTTTGTGTGGTCTGGAAAGTTTCCTCTGCATGTAAAGGGGGAAAGGTTGGAGGGGGTTGGACCGGGAGACTAATTGGTCCCCAGGCTAGGGAGTGCAGAGAGGAACTCAGGAGGTGATGAAGGAAGCCACGGGACCCAGCCATAATGTCCTAGGGCCTTAGTGTCCTAGGACGTGGTAGGTGCTCAGTAAATATCAATTGCATGGTTTGTCTTCTGAATAAATTCTGGTTTTGGTGGTGGCAGTGGTGCTGGGGATCGAACCCAGAGCCTTTCCCGTGTTCATCTGTTGCTAAATGCTGAGCTCCACCCCAATCCCTGAACAAATGCTTTTGAGAGGACTTGAGCCCTTTGAGCTTCTTTATGCATTCCTAGGATAGTGGGGTCCACGAGACATGGATGCCCATGCCTCTCAGAGGCCCCGAGTTGCTGTCTGCCTCAGTTTCCCCTATTTGACTTTGGGGGAAAACACTCTAATCTCCTCTTTTCTCATTACAGATAAGGTCTTAGGAGCCAGGAGAATATTTATTTCATGCCACAGAACCATCTAGAATGTTCCACATTGCTGATTTGGAGTGGAATTCAATTCTGTTAAAGATTAATTCAGATCTCTTGAGATACTTGTGGTCCTGGGCCCTATGGCCGCTGCTTTCAAGTCTCGGTACAAGGTTCTATCTGCTTTAGCCAGGCATGGGCTGTGCTAGAAGTTATTATCGTGGTAGCAAAAATTTATTGAGCGCTTGCTGTGTGTCAGGTACAGAGCCAAACATTCTCAGGACATTGAGATACCAAACTATTATTGTACCCATTTTTCAGAGGGAAGAACTGAGGTCTAGGGAGGTGAAGTCAATTACTTAGGGTATCTCAGCTGGGAAGGGGCAAAGCTGGGATCTGCATCTCATTTGCTTGATTACAAACCTATGCCCATAACCTCAAAGGTGACCTGTCTCCGTTTCTTGGGACTGACCCTCCAGGGGTGCTCAGAGTCAGGGGAGAAATGCTCTGCAGCACAGAGGTGATGAGCTGAAGCATTCAGGAGGCTGAGGCTGGAGGATCGCAAGTGTTGGGAGTGCAGCTCAGTGGTAGAATGCTTTCCTGACTTATACAAGCCCGTGGGTTCCATCTTCAGCAATGCAAACAAAACTGATACCCTAAATTTTTCAGACAGGCCCCGGGTTTAAGCAGATGTTAAGGGACATTCTCTTATCCAGAAAGCTTGAGGGAAGTCAGCTGATCTGTCCAAGCCCCAGTTTCCTCATCTGTCTAAGGGGCTCTCAGTCCTCAGTTTTCGAGGATGGTCCAAGGCACACAGTTGAGTTCCGGAGCTCAGGCCCCACTCCCTCGCCCTGTGCTGCTCCCTACTCCCCCAGCCCATTCCAGGGTGAGTTTCCTGGCATCCTCCAGGAGCCCCTTCCTGCCAGGTAATGGTGGGGCAAAGCTAGACTTGCACTGGGACCAAGGGCGATGCCTTTCCAGGCACGAAGTATTTATTGGTGTTGACCATGTGCCAGGAATTGTCAACATTTCGGGCTTTCCTAATGTAATGCTTCACCGTTAGGTCCGGAGCCCAGCTGCCCGGATTCAAATCCTGGCTCCCAGTGAGTTCCCTTCCTCCTTTGGCCTCAGTTTCCTCATCTGTACAATGGGGAAGTGAGGGCACCCAGCTCTCTAGGTGGCTGTGGACAGTGTCCAGTCCAACACAGACACTTTAAAATTAGTTTATAACAGACACCTGTCACCTCATCACTTTGGTGGTACCCCAGCCTCACCCCACTGGACATGTGGTAGGAGGCAGCAATGCCAAGACTCACTTGACAGCTGAGGAAACTGAGTCTCAGAGAGGGAAATAATTTACCAGCTGGCTCACAGCACGGCTGGACCCAGAAGCCATATTCAAGTGATTCTGGTCCCCTGGCATCCCAGAAAAGCCACTGATGGTCTCAGCTTCTTGCCTAGAAAGCCATTTTGGACTCATGGCTCTTAGAGTCTGACTCATCTTTGTTCACCTCCCAGCTTTGCCACTCACTGCTGTGTGAACCCAGGAAATGGCTTAACCTCTGTTTCTGGGATTGCCACCTAGGATTGCTGCAGGTCACTTTTGTTAGCTGGGGGGGGGGCGGATTTGGGTTATTTTGGCTGCCACTCCTGCCCTGGCCTGGACTGCATTGGGAGACCTTGGGTCCCCCAGCTGGCCAGGCAGGAATGAGGAACGGAGTCAGCCCCTGGCTTTTACCATGACTCCAACTTCCTTCCTCCCTCTGAGCCCTTTCCTGACCATCAGCTTCCCCCTTCTGGCCCCGGCCTTCCACTGCTGGCTGTGTGACACTGAGAAGGTGACCCCCCTCTCTGAGCGTGTTTCCTCATTGGTACGGGAGGGGTACGGGAGGGTCACGGGAGGCCACGCCAAGTGTACAGGAAGCCTTGCAGTCTGCTCCAGATGAGCTCAGGGTGTTGGAAAGGCCCCAGCAGGAGGCAGGGGCGTGGGGGCAGCCAGGCAGGCCATTAACCCATGGAATACTCTTATTTTTCTTTGGGTAGTGAGTAACGGTCCTCTCCTGCTTACCGCCTCCCTCCCTGCCTGCACAAAGGGCTCCTGTCTTCCAGGGTGCCTGCTTTTCCCTGCGGGTGGAGTGGCCCGGGTTCCACCCCACTGACCAGGAAAGCTGACCCCCTTCAGGAGAGAGCCCTGCGTGCAGTGGGCGGTGGAGGGTGGGAGGGAGGAAGTCAGCTCCTGGGTTTCTGGGTAGGGACTCTTGTCTGCTGGAGGAGGGGCCTGACTAAGGTTTTCTTTGGTTTCTTTCATGTTCATTCATTCATTCATTCGTTCGTTCATCGAATATGTCTTGAGCAGCTTTGAAGTGCCAGGTCCCATTCGAGGCCTTAGGGACTTAGCAGTGACCAGAACAGAAGAGAGCCCTGCACCCTCCTGGGGCTTTCATCTGAGTGACATCCTTCTGCTTCAAGGCCACTGTAGGAGGCTCTGACACTCACAGCGACCAAGCAACCCAGCATCCGGGGGTACTGCAATCAGCTCCCTTCTAGAGATGTGGAAATGGGGCCTCAGAGAGGTGGTGTGATCCACCCGGGGTCACAGAGTTACCAGGGGCACCGCCTGGATTCAAACTCTGAGCCCGGCTGTGTGCAGCACCTCAGCTCCTTACTCCAATGCCAGCCCATGGTCCCAAAGGCCGTGGCATTGAGAAGAGTGGCCCGGGGAGCCTTGTAGGCCAGCACGGATGAACTCAGATGGATTTGACAGTGGATAGTTGCGGCCTCAGCTGGGTCTCTGGGTCTCTCTGGGCCTCAGTTTGCTCATCTGTGAAGTGGGGGTATCAGTCATGCCTCCCTCAGATGGGAGGCAAATGTGCAAGTGCTCACTCAGCGTGCGGAAGGTCTTGGATAAATGTCAGCCCTTTACTTTACTTTTTTTTTTTTCTCCTGGGACTCAGTTTATTTCTCTGGGAATGGAGATAATAGCATCTAACTTCTGGAGCTGTGATTTGGATTAAAATGGGAGGAAGAGGGGCCGGGGATTTAGCTCAGTGGTTCCGGCACCTGCCTTGCAAGCCCAAGGTCCCAAATTCAATCCCTGGTACCAAAAAAAAAAAAAAAAAAAATGGGAGGAAGGTGCTGTGTGAAATTTCGGGCGTTAGCCTCATCCTAATTCCGAGCAGTTAGCCACAGAGACAAAAGCCTGCAGTTGGCACAGGCTGGTGGTTAGGCCAGCCCAGTGGAGAGGATCTAAACTGGGTTTCTGTGGCCTCGGGCTCCCTCCCCACCCTCTTCTTCCTGGGTGCTGCTCCTTCCTCTGCTTGGGCATCCCGGGACTTCTGCACATAGGAACAGGGAGCAGGATGCGTGTGTGGATGGGTGCGTGTCCTGTGCTGTCTGGGCCTCAGTCTCCCAGCTGGGAATGGGCATTTGTGGTCCTGACAGCTTTCCAGAGATGGCGAGGGCTGGAAGTGAGGTGATGAGAAAATCCTTTCTGGAGGCCAAGTCTCTGCAGTGTCATGAACCCTGGCCTTGGGGCCAGGAAGTCTGGATTCGCCCCCCTGCTCTGACCTGTCCTCTCTGGGCCTCGTCTTCCCCCGCTGTACATTTTTGGAAGGTTAGCAGCAATAACAGAGCAGCCGCCATTTATCGAGCACTTACTGTGTGCCAGACACCATGCTAAACTCTTGAGTTACAGCATTTAATCCACACAACAGCCCTTTGGGCTAAGAGCTGTTATTTTATTTTTTAATTAAAGCATGAATGCATAGTATATTAAATAATTATGGAGCAAAAATGAGTTAACCTTTCCTGAGTGGCAGTAATTATTGCCCCTATTTTACAGATGAAGAAAGTGAGGCCCAGAGAGGAAAAGTGACTTGCTCAAGGCTACGCAGCTAGCAAGTGGCAGGTGGGGAGCAGAACATAGCTGGGCGTGTGTGTGTGTGTGTGTGTGTGTGTGCGCGCGCGCGCGCGCGCTCTAGGCAATCCCTGTGCTGCTGAACTACTTCTGCAGCCCCTGGGTGATATTTTGAGGTTTCAAAATCCTGTCCAGGGACTGGGACTCTCCTCTAGGAGAGGAGCTGGGCCAGGGAGAAGAGGGGCCCTCAAGTTTCCAGGCCTCCTTTTTCTGGGGCTGGAGTTGAGTAGCATCCCGCTCTGAGCAGGGCTGTCAGAGAGGGCAGAATCCTGGGATCAGACTCTGATGGGAGGAAACCAGAAGGAGGACCCAGGGCCCCCCCAGGGCAGCAACTTCATGTCCTTGGGCCCTGACTGTGTGCAGGCTCCCGTGCTAAGACTTTGTGTGTGTTTAATCCTCACCCATACCATGATGCCCCGAGAAAGCTGGGCCCTGGGAAGGAAAGCAACTTGGCCAAGGTCACTAAGCCAAGAGGGGATATTTAGATGTAATTCATGTACCCTACAACTTGGCCTCTTTTTTTCTGGTACCAGGGATGGAACTCAGGACCTTGTACTTTTGAGGCATTCGAGATGCCACTGAACTAAATCCCCAGCCCAACAATTCGGCCTTTTGGCTTCTTTTTTTTTTTTTTTTTTGGTACCAGAGATTGAACTTGGGTCCTTGCGCTTTCGGAGCAGGCAGTGGAACCACTGAGCTAAATCCCCCGGCCCTATTCGGCCTTTTGAAGTGTACAGTTCAGCAGTTGTTTTTTAGAGTATTCAGATTTGTATGGACATTACTACTATCTAACTCCAGAACATTTTCATCACCCCAAAAAGGAGCCCATGCCCATGAGCAGTCACAGTGCCCTTCTCCCAGCCCCTGGCAATGTCAATGTACTTTTGTCTCCATGGACTTTCCTGTTTGGGTCGTTGAGTATAAATGGGGTCCTCCAACATGTGGCTTTTGTGTCTGTGCAGGGCATGCTCTTCACCATTGAGCCACGCTGTCCCCTGTTCCGGCTCCCATCCCAGGGACAGAGACCCCTGGGACCCCCAGGATCCTGGTGAGAGCTCATAGGGGTGTTTGTGTGCCCTGCTGGAGTCCTCCAGCCCTCTTGGGTTTGCAGAATAACTGAGTAACTGTTGTGGCCTTGCTGGCCCTTTGCAGGGCCCTCTGAGTCACCCCAGACCTGCCCCACCTGGGTGGTGTGAGCTTTGAGGGGGACACCCTCCCAGATGCGGGGGAGACCCAGCAGGACACTGGGGCTCTGTCTGCCCTGGACAGGCGGCCAGTGTGCAGAGAACAGGAAGCGGGCTGGGCCGAGACCTACTAGGTAAATACGGGCTGGGGAAGGTGCCCAGCATGGCGTGATGCCCCCCACTGCACCCTGCCAGGGGCTGGGAGCCATGGGCAGCCTGGCAGGCGGCAGATTTCGCCTGGCCACGGGCTGAGTGCCCAGGGACGCTGCTCCACGGTGGCTGCTGTGTCTTCTTCTCAGGCCCTGGGTCCAGCTGCTGTGCTTTCTCTGGCCATCTTGCCATCCTTGGTCCTCAGCCTGTTTGTCCCTTGCCTCCAATACTCATAACTGTATGCTGCCACATGCTCTAAGCTGGCCTCAGACCTAGTGTTACCACGCCTCCTCTGTTAGTGACAATGCCCTTGGTGGGTGCTACGAGATCCCCATTCTACCCGTGAGGAGACCAAGGCCCAGGAAGATCAGGTACCTGTCTCAGGGTGGCCTGTCTCATAGGTTCTAGTCCCGATTCCTTCCTCTGGAACCAGGCCATATTGGATAAGTGACTGCTCTCTAAGCCTCAGTTTCCTCCCCCGACAGGTACAGGAGGGGCTGAACACAACTTCTCTGTCCCTTCCCACGCACATGGGACAGACGGATCAGAAGGACCAGGTGCTCGTAGTCATGTTTATCTGAGGGCAGTGCAGGAAGTGGCGTCCCATGGATTGGCCAGGGAGCCCCGGGGTGGGGTGCAGAGGGTTTGCCTGGGAGTCTGAGCCCCTTCCCGGAGGTCTGGTTCCTATTCTCGCACCAGCCCCACCCCCACTCCCACAACCCCTCCCCTCCCCCCACACCCATCTTCCTGCCTTTCTGCTCCTGGTGCCTCAGTGTGCCCAGCAACCCCTATCCATATGGCCTCTGCCCTTTTATCCCATTCTTTTTTTTTTTTTTAATCTTATTATTTTGAGACAGGGTCTCGCTAAGTCACCCCAACTGGGCTTGAACTTGTGGTCCTCCTACCTCACCCTGCAGAGTGCCGGGATTACAGAGGTGTGTCACCACACCTGGCTCCTCCTGTTCTTATGGTCTAAGAAAAATATTTATTGCTGCCCCATCCTGGCTCATCCTGATGCTAAATGCTGGGGAGACAGTGGACATGAAATAGTCCTTACTTCATGGAACTAAAACTCCGGAAGGGAAGAGGCAGATGAATAGAAGAATATAAGTAAGTGTGAAAGTGTTATTATAGAAGGGCTGGAGGTGTAGCTCCGCAGTAGAGCGCTTGTCTTGCATGCCTGAGGCCCTGGGTTGCCGCCCCCCCCCCCGACTCACACCTACACACACACACACACACACACACACACAACGAACACTGTGAGGGAGTGGGAGCCAGGCAGTGCAAGGAAAAGCATTCCAGACAGGGAACAGCCCAGACAAAGGCTGGAGGGAGGAGAAACCATCTGCCTTCCCTCCCAGGCTGGGAGTTTCCACTCTGTGCCTCCTTGGGTGCCTTGCAAACAGGTGGTACCCGACAGACAGATGCCTGTTGGGGAATTGATCCCAGAGGGAAAGATCTGAGAGGAATCAGGTCCCCAGAGTCCCCTCCCCTGGAGTGGAGCAGCTCCGCGCGCCCAAACTTGCCCCCACATTTAAGCAGCTTTCCTTGGTCATAATCAGGAGGTTGGGATTTGGCAGAGCCGTGCCAGTGTTTCCATGAGATCAGGCAAAGCCACGGTGACCATGAGGATGGGCCCTCCTTCCACCCTCCTGGTGGGGCTGGGGGCTGAGCCAGGAGCCCTCTGCCTCCCACCGGATGCAGTATTCTTGGAGAGACTCTGCCACCCACCCTGCAGTTTGCTGTTTGTTGAGGGCTCATTCTGTGCCAGACACTGGCTCAACTCCTAGACTTTGAGCCAGGTTCTTAGGAAGCCAGAGGTGTCTGTCTGGGGCAGAAGGGAAGGACTGGAGACCTTGTCTCAGTGCTGGGTCTCACCACCCTGCTTGGGACCCTCCCTCCTGGCCCCTTCCCTGGGCCACTCTCAGGCTGCTCTGATGCCCGCAGCGCTCAACACCACTGGTCATGCCTGCTGCTTGGTTTGTCTGGTTTATTCTGTTCCCCATCAGAGGGGCAGCCCCAGGAGGGACCTCTCCCGGTTTTGTTCCTAACTGGCACAGAGCCTGGTGCACAGTGGGTCCCCAACATACTTTTGTCAACTAAATGAATAGATGAAGCGCTCCTAATCCTGCTCCTTGGGCCCTGGGATTCAGTTCCTCCCTCTGCCCACTCTGCTCTGGCTGGCATCTGTGTGCAGACTCTAGTCTGGTGTATATATCTTAAACCAGGGTTTGGACACTGGAAACAGCACATTTGGAAACCACTGCTGCGAATGCACACAGTTGGGAAGATGCCGGGAAGTGAAATGTTCACACTCTTGCCTGGTGTGGCCCCATGCTGGCATAGAGGGCCCTGTGAGCGCACACACACACACACACACACACACACACACACACACGCATGTGCACACGGAAACCCAAGACACAAGAGATGCTGTGACCCAGCCCTGGCCCCGCCTTCTCCTCCCCACCTCCTCCACTCCCCTCCGCCCTAGGCTGGCCTGAGTTTGGAATGTGTAATCACAGGCTTCAGGGCAAATTAGAACCGGGAGTAAATTCTGTCCCCAGCCACAGAGAGCAGGGCAGCTTTAGGGGAGGGAGTTGGCACGGAGTGGTAGAGCTGGCCTTGTGCAAGTGCCGGTGTACGTGTGTATGTGTACACACGTATTTACATGTGAGTGTATGGGTACTATTTGGGGTGGGTGGAGGAGCCCAGGGATAGGAGTTCAGAAACCTTTACCAAGCCATTTACTCCCCAGGTGGTCTCAGCCTCAGTTTCCCTGGCCATGAAATAGGAGCAGTAGCTAGCTTTGCTCACCAGGTTCGGGGGGATCAGTGAGGGAGAGGCTGGGAGGGGGCTGGTGGATTTGGATGTGGCCTGTGACACGCCAGGGTGTAGCCCTGCAACCTGTCGGTGGGGGAGGGGAGCGGGCCGACAGGTGGATCAGAACCGATCACAACGGTGATGATAAAATATGACAAGAAGCAACCTTTGTCAAGTGTTTATAGTTGCCCATGGGACACTGGGCCCGCCTCATGTCGCAAAAGCCATACTAAATAGGAGCTATTATTCCAACCTGTTTCACAGGTAGAGAAACTGAGGCTCAGAGAGAGTACAGTGGACTGATTGTAGCAATCCTTCTTTCCCGGGGTGGCTGGGAGTTGTGAGTGAGATATGGGAAGGGCTCAGTGTGGTTCAGGCTCCAGGCCATGCTCAGCAGACTGAGGGGTTGGGTACCCTGGGCTCTGCAGCCAGCTGCTTGGCTTTTAATCCTGACTCTGTTGCTAACCTGGCCTTGGGGAAGTCACTTCAGCTTCTCTGAGCCTCAGTGACCTCATCTGTAAAAAGAGAACCCCCCCCCCCTCTGCCAACCAGGGATTGAACTCAGGACCTTGCGCTTGTGAGGCAGGCATGGCACCACTGAGCTAAATCCCCAGTCCTCTAAAAGGAGAATTATTGCATTACCTACCTGCAGGGCAGGGTTTCTCAGCCTCAGCCCCAGTGGCGTTTAGGTCTTGTCTCGGTGTGTAGCCTTCCTGTGCATTGTAGGGTGTTTGTGGCATCCTGGGCCTTGACCCACTAGATGCCAGTAGCCCTCTCCCTCGTACAGTGTTGACCACCAAATGTGTCACCAGACATAGTCAAGTGTCCTTGGTCTAGATCTGCAAGAGGCTTGGATGAGACTGACCATGTGAGGCCCTCCGGTGGGTACCCAGCACTGTCAGAGCTACATGGTCCCAAGGACAATGTGATTTATTTTGGAATGATTATTTCATCATAACTCAAATGCTAATCATGGTTGAGGTACAAGTGAGACCAAACAGGGATCTGAACCAGGCTGGCTGACTCCAGAACTCCTGGATGGGTCTAGGCTGGGGCTCCTTAGGGCTGGGGTTCCGGTTGCTGTGAGGAGATGAAAGGACCTTCCCAGCTGTCTCTGACTTTGGGAGCTTCCTAATGGGGCCTAGGGATTCCTTTAGGAGCCACGGTGATGGAATTAGGGAAGTGTTAACTGCAGGGGGAACATGCCTGACCTCGGGGTCCCCAGTGAGGCGGGAGGGCTGTGGCTGGGAGAGTAACCCACTCCGCCATGCCTTGGCATCAATAGGCCCCCCTCCCTGCCTCAACATCCCCCCCATTCCTGGAGTGCAAGGACCAGAGTCACACAGTGGCCACAAGGGCCTGAGGATCCTGGTATGGCTCTCACTGCAGGTGGACAGGAGCTGATGCCTCCAGAGGTCCCACTGGTGCTGCCACTGAGTGGGGGCCTAGGAGGAGGCAAGGCACCCTGGTTTTACAGGGGGGGAAACCAAGGCCCTAAGAGAGGAAGTGAATCGTTCAAGGTCACACAGCGGCTCATTACCAGGGCCATTATCCGGCTTTGTCTGACTTCAGACCTGTGCTCCTGATTCTTCTTTCCTCCTTTGCTGATAATAACTGACAGCCCCCAGTGTAATCCTGGGGACACCACTGGATATGCCCGATCCCATTAACAAGGCCTATGACTCTGCAAGAAGCTACTACCATAGAGGGGGAAACTGAGGCTCAGGAGGTCAAGTGACTGGCCCATATGTGTCATTAGTAGAACTGGGATAGAACTGGAGCCTGAATGACTCCCAAGTCCAGGTGCTGCCTCCCTCTTGGTGTCTGCCAGGCTCTCTGAGCCTCCGTGTGCCTGGCCACACACCAGGCCTTCCCTCCTGGCAACTAAGGAGCAAACATGGCAGGGGGAACCAGTTTGTTCTTGTGCATATGTGTTGGTCAGGGAGCCCACAAGACAGGGCTGTTCAGAATGTCCCTGCCTCCTGAGCGGGATGGAAAGAGTTCCAGGAAATTGGCCCTCAGTGCCCAGCCCCGCCTGGCCCACAGCATGCTGCTGAGAGCAGGAGGCTGACAGCTGGCTGTCCTGTCCCTTCTCTGCCCTTGCTCCTGGCTGAGCTCTGGGTGCAGGAGCCAGCCAGACTTGTCCCTTCAGGCTGTGTGGCTGCCCCTCTGAAGGCCTCAGTTTCCTCCTCTGAGAACCGGGAGCAAATGACACCTTTGTTTTAAAGCTCTGGATTCCCGTGGGGTCTCCGGAGTGAACATGAGAGATGGGTGCCCATGGGTCAGGGTGCTCACAGCCTGGGAACGAACTGTTAGCAGGCATGGAGGCTGAGAGCGAGGTTGCAGGGCTGGGGAGGGCTTCCCAGGGGAGGGGACAGTTGAGCTGGGAACTGAGGTGGGCAGGAGTCACCCAGGCAGGGGGCAGGGAAGGGTCAGGGCCGGGAAGTCAGCTAAGGTCTGTGTAACCAGGAGAGTCGCCTGAAGTCTGGGAGCCTCGATTTCCAGTTCTGTAAAATGAGGCCACAATGATGGGGGAGACCAAGGGCCACTGGTGGGCATAGTAGGTTCGTGTGGATTTTCTGAGCACCCACTGGGCTGGAAGGTGAGGCTCAATGCTTTAGTACGCCCTCCTCTGTGGCAGGCCCTGCCCTGGGCCTGGGCTGGCAAGATCTCTGCTGATTCTCCCATTTCATAGATGAAGAAATCGAGGCTGTGAAATGGCAACTTGCTTAATGTGCTACAGTGGCTAAGTGTGGACCTGGCTTTGAACCAGGCTCTGGAGCTGGCTCCATGGGTCAGTAGGAGCGTTTGGGGTTCCAGTGTGACCCGGAGGCCCTTCCTCCTCTAGCTGGTGCCCAGGGTCACTGGCCCGAGGCAGACCCATGTCTTCAGACTCCTGAAAGAGGCCCCTGTTGCGGCTCCTGCCTGGGGCTGACCGCCAACCGCATCTGGGAGTGGCCACCCCAACCCCTGTCATTACAACGGTGGCTTTGAAGCAGCTGGTGGCATGCTGTTTGCCCACGTGGGAGGGGGCTTCCTGGAGCCCCCACCACTGGCCGAGCTCTTCCTGACTCCCCTCCTTCCCCTGCAGGCTGAGCTGTGCGGACAGACCCAGGGCCAGCATGGCAGATAGACCCAGGGCCAGCATGGCGGATCCTGGTGACAGCCCCCGTACAGGGCCTGGGGAGCTGGCAGAGCCCCCTGGGGATGAGAGTGGCACTTCTGGTGGGGAAGCCTTCCCCCTCTCCTCACTGGCCAATCTGTTTGAGGGGGACGAGGGCTCCTCTTCACCCTCACCCGCTGATGCTGGTCGCCACGCTGGCCAGGGCGATGGGCGGCCCAACCTGCGCATGAAGTTCCAGGGTGCCTTCCGAAAGGGGGTGCCCAACCCCATCGACCTGCTTGAGTCCACTCTGTATGAGTCCTCGGTGGTGCCTGGGCCCAAGAAAGCACCCATGGACTCACTCTTTGACTACGGCACCTACCGTCACCATCCCAGTGACAACAAGCGGTGGAGAAGAAAGGTCATAGAGTGAGTATTGCTGGCTGCCTGGTCAATGGTCTCCTCTCTGAATTGAATCTGTCCATCCATCCTCCGTGCATGGGATTAGTGGATGAACATCCAGAAATTCATCCGTCCATCCATCCCCTCATCTATCTGTCCATCTACTAATTCATCCATCATCTATCTATCTGTTCATCCATCCATCTACTCCTTTATACAACTATTTACCCATCTCTCTTTTCATTCATCCATCAGCTTTTTCATTCACCTCATCATCAACCCACCATTCATCTACCCATCTATCCACTTGTCTGTTCGCCTATCTAACCAACTTTACCTTTATTCGTTATCATCCACTTATTTTTATATCTAGTGATCTATCCAGCTATCATCTACACATCTGTTCATCTAGATGCCTGTCTTTCTACTTGTCCAATCCACCCATCCACCTTCCACTGATCCCAATGTCTATCTACGTATGTGCCCATCTGTCATCCCTATGCAGCCATCTACCCATACAACCTGCTTTCCATTCATCTGCCATATACTTGTCCAGATGTACGTCTGTCCTCCAATCTGCCCACTGTTTCTGCTCGTCCAACCATTCAGCTATCAAACTATTCAGAAATCGTTCATTCATTACATTTCTAATGCTTGTAGGCCTTCTTCCTTTCATTCCCCTCCCTTCTTCCCTTCCTTCTTCCTTCTCCCCTTCTCCCTCCTTTCCTCTCTTCCTCCTTTTCTTTCTTTCCTAACCACCAATTAATCTATCCAGCTCTCTGTCTACCCATTTATTCATTCACTCATTCATTTGCCTACTCGCTGACTCATTAATTCTCTCATATTTTCATCCACTTCTCCAAGTGTCACTTTTATTCCTGAGCACCTCCCGGCTTTCTGGGGCTCATTAACAGATGGCGGCCTCGAGACATTAACCCTTTCTCCTTCATGAAGGAGGCCTGGCTGAGAGCACTGGAGAGTGTGGAGAAGCCCGTGGGAACAGTGCACAGCCCTTAACGTGCATTCTCTTCCTGACTTCACTGGGGACAGAGCCGGGACCCCCACCCCACCCCAAGTGGACCACTTCTCCTCTAAGGGGCTCTGCTGAGCTGTGCCTTGCTGTCCACTCTCAGGCCTTTGCCTGGCATCTACATGTGGTTTTTGTGGCATGCCACAAGCCTAGGTGCCTGTCACCACCTGATGAGGCTGAGCCTCCTTCCTGGTCCCTTGGGGAGACTAGTTTCTTCCCCATATTTAGTCTCATGTCTCTCTTCTCCAGGCTCCTGCTGAGTGCGTGCAGTTCATGGACCTTTCTGGGTCCTGCTTTGCTGTCCCTAACATGCCCCAAATTGACCCAGACTTGGACACTAGCCCCTTTTCTGGGTGGCCACTGTGTGTCCAGTCTGGAGATGTCCTGTAGAGGTCCAGTTCTCCTCCAGGCCTCACTGATCACAGATTCGATTACCCTTGTGGTGGCCCAATTCCCTCTCTCAGTCTGTGCCTGGCCAGGAGCCATCCCTTTATTTATTCAGCAAGTCAGATTCATGCCTGGGTATTTCTTGGGCACCTACTATGTCCTAGGCCAGTGGTGGTAAACTCATGGCACGTGTGCCACAGTGGGTACACAGCCCTGTCTGTTGGCATGCAAACTGAGTCATCCCAGCAGCAGTTATTTTTTCTAAACTAAAACTTCAGTATTCAGGTTTAATCGCAGTGTTGGCACTTTGTAATAAATAAGTGGATTTTGGGTTGCAGTTTGGGCACTCGGTTTCTAAAAGGTTTGCTTGCCATCCCTGTGCTAGGCTGTGCAGTTGCCCTGGGGGGAGCTGGACCAGATTCTGCCCCGACTCAGATGGCACCTGGGTCCTGTCAGACCAGAAGCCAGGAAAAATAGGCACAGAAGAGACAGCACTGAGGCTGGAGGGAGGGTACAGGAAGGTGGTCCTGGACGGCTTCTCGGAGGAGCTGACATCTAGGCCCAAGGCTGAGGGATAGGCAGGGAGGGGCAGCCCCGCATCAAGGAGGGTGTCCCAGCTTGGGGAGGCTCGGGCAAGGGCTGAGACAGGCAGGCCCAAGGACCATGGCCTCCCAGTCAGTCTTGCTGCTGGATACTTTGCAGGACCCTTGCTTGGAGGGGAAACTGATTCCAGGGCAGCAGAGTGCCCCAGTGTCCCTCCCCCTCCATCTGTCCCCAGGCCCTCCGAGGTCTTGTTGGATGCTGGGGGCTCAGTGTCTCCTGTCCCCTCCCTCAGTCCTTCCAAGGCCTCACACCCCAATAAGCATAGTTGGAGGCGGTGGAGGGGCCCTGGGGGAACTGGGGTGCAGCAGCCTCAGTGAGGCCTGGCAGGGGCAGTGCTCAGGTTCCAAGCTCAGGAGCCATGAGACGGGGCTGGCAGATGCCCTGGTTAGTGGCTGTCCCAGCATGTGCCCTGTCCATGAGGGAGCACCTCTTTCCCCATGGGGGACCCCCTTTCCCGGGACCCCCATCCGGGCCCTGGGCAGCAGAACCAGAGCAACTAACTGGCTGCTCCCTCCAATGGGCAGGTGGCAGGCTGAAGCCAAATGCCAGCTTTGCTGACCCCCACAGCCTGCCCTGCCTCAGTCTCTCCAACCCTGGCCCTGCTACAGCTCTCTAAGGGTTTGCTCTCTGCTCTTGCCCCTGCCTCTCCCTCTCCCTCCCAGACTGTCTGCCTCCATTTCTCCTCTGCATCCTCTTGTGCCTTTCTTTCACCGATTCTGATTCCCCTTGGCTGGGTGAGAACATGACAGAGAGAGGAAGGGTTCCTGCCTCAAGGTGCCCCAGACTGGCTTTCTCTCCCAGAACCCAGCCCACCCCATTAATGTTTGTTGAATGACCGAATTGAGTCTCCAAGCCCTCCGATTCACATCTGTTTTTCAGTTTACTTTCTCTCCCTCCCTCCCTGAACCCTCTCGGGATGAAGCCCTTTCTCCACCCCGCTGGGGCTCGGCATCTCTCCCTTGCACAGGTGAACAGCAGGCACGGCAGGCACTCGGCAGCAGGGGTAATCACAATAACATTTACTGTGTGGTGGGCCCTGGGCTCAGTACCTATTAGCACGGCCCCGTGTGTCCCAAATGTCTGTTGAATGAACGAATTAGTGCGTGAGTGATGGAATGAATGAATGAGATACTCTGCCTTTCAGTTTTTTGTTCTTTATTTTCTCTGTCTCCTTCAGTCCTTGTCTGCCTTAGTTTGTACTCAACAAATGACAAGTGGATAGATGGGTGGATGGGTGGATGGATAGATGGATGGGTGGGTGGGTGAGTGGATGGGAGTGTGTGTGGATAGATGGGTGGGTGGGTGGATGCATGGGAAGATAGATGGGCAGGCAGGCTTGTGTTTATTTCTTTCTGTTTTTACGCAACACACAGTAGGTACAAGGCATGTTTTATTGGATAAAACATTCCTTGGTGTTTCCAGCTATCCTTTCCCCTTAGTCCCTTAGTCTGGTCCTTCCCTGTGGCTTCAGTTCCCGGCCCCATCCCTGGATCCCTAAGTCAAGAGACAGTGGGGAACATGGGGGACAAGCACCCCACCACCCTTCTTCCCTACTCCCTCCAGGAAGCAGCCGCAGAGCCCCAAAGCTCCTGCACCCCAGCCACCCCCCATCCTTAAAGTCTTCAATCGGCCCATCCTCTTTGACATCGTGTCCCGGGGCTCCACCGCTGACCTGGACGGGCTGCTCCCTTTCTTGCTGACCCACAAGAAGCGCCTGACTGACGAGGAGTTCCGGGGTGAGCCACTCAGGCGGGCATAGCTGGGGGCCTGGCATTGGGAGTTCCATTTCCCCTCAGCATTTCCTCTTGGGTCAGAGGACTCCAGATGAGCACTGTATAGGGAGTCTGGTCCAGTGTGTCCTTTGCCATGTTGCTTAACTTCTCTGGGCCTTGGCTACCTCCACTGATTCCTTCTGCCTTTATGAAAAGGTCAGTGTGGTAGGTAAGCAATCTATCCGAATGGGTTCAAATCCTGTGTTCACCAGTTAAGGTGCATGTGACTTCTCAGTGCTTCAATATCCACATCTGTAAACTGAACAGTCACACCAGTGTGGGCCTGACCGCTGAGGAAAGATTGCTCCATAAAGTGCCAAGCACAAGACAGCTGGGGTCCTCTCTGAGGGGAGCGTCTGTCTGGGATTCCTGCCTCCACTGTTGGGGAGCCCCCCACCCCATCCCAACCCTGGGCATCCCTGCTTGGGATGACACCCAGCTCACTTCCTGCAGCCCAGAGTTTGGCCTCCAGCCTTGTCTAAGCCTGTAAATCAGGGGCGGTGGCTGCATCCCCTTTGTCCAGGTCAGCGCCATCATGGGCTGTGGGCCTCGCAGCCACGATCACGTGGTCAGATGATCCCATAGCGCAGTATTCAGTGTTGAAGTGTGGCACCTGCTGCAAAGAGGGGCCTGTCTCAGGCTGGCTCCTGTTGGTGTGCAGCTCAGGTCTAAGAAAGCTTCAGGCCATTTTTCGAGACTTTAGTTACTTTAAGTAAATTAAATGCCAGAACAAGGTAATGGAGTCCGTGGGTCAATTCCCACACAAACATTTATCAATCTGATTCTTAACAGAAAACAATACAACGCAGTGTCTTTGTGTCCCTCAGTAGAAAATGACGATTTATATTCACTTGTGCTGGGTATGCTGGTCCACTCTGTGGTCCACAAGTTCAAGCCCAGCTTGGGCAGCTTAGTGACTTAGCAAGACCTTTTCAAAGAGAACAAAGGGGCAGGAGGCACTGGGGATATAGCTTAGTGTAAAGGCCCTGGGTTCAATTCCCAGTACCAGGAAAAAAATTTGTTCATGGTGCCAGGTCATGGAAGGCAGCCTTGTTTGGGGGCACAAGTGTGGAGTGGCCCCTCCAAGGGGAGGGGAAGTCGAGGATCTCTTGCTGCCTCTGAATATCTCCGTGGCTGTGCGGGTGAGCTCACTGGGAAATAAGCTCATCTAAGCCCCAGCCAAGGCCCCTCCTGGCACACCCTATTTGTCTGGCAAAGCTGGGGCTTGCTAAGGCTTCTGCCTTCTGAGTTAACTAACACCAAGCAGCGGCTCCCATCTAGTCCGGAAACCCCAGACATGCGCGTTTGTGCATGTGCATGTGTGGGGGCGCCGGTCCCAGAGGTCGCAGAGGTCAGTGTGGGTGTGGAGGGGGGACTTACCGGGCTCACGATGCTAATTAAGCTGCAGGGTCCCTGGCTTGCTCAGCCCCCTTCCAAAGTCCTGGGCCTACTTTTGCATTCATATTTGTGGGATTTTGTAACCAGGGCTCCCAAATTGTACAAGCCCGAGGCTCCACTAAACCTGCATCCGCCCCTGCATTTTTTATAGCTAGAGGCCGATGAGCTCATCTGATTTTCAGGGGAGCTCCCCCCCCCCCCCCCCAATTCACAACGTCCTATTTGGCAATTGGCAATTTAGAGCTCTTGGCTGCAGCAGCCTCTTGGACTAAGACACTGCCACCTGGTGGCCAGGCTGTGGAACTGCGTGTCTTGATCCATCTGGGCAGCCTCAGCTCCTCCTCCTCCTCCTGTCTTTGCCCAGGGCTCAGACTATAGCTATGTTTGAAGGTCTGGAAGCCCAGATCCAGGGCCTGGTTCCATTTTGGATCACTTGTGATTTGGGGTTACCTGGGGTGCCCAGCTCTCCGACTTCTGCAATTGGTTATTGGGCGCTGTGCTAGCAGGGGGTAAACAGTGACAGGAGCTGATGAGTGAAGCCGATGTGACCTGGCCTTCAAGTGATTCACAAGCTCCTAGGGGAGACTGCATTGGCCAAGCAATCACAGAAATAAACACACAGTCGCAAACAGTAATGGCTGTATTGGAGGATTTGAGCTACCCAGAGGAAATCCCGGAGAACATCTTGGGGAGAGGACGCTTGAGCTGGGTCTGAATGAGTTGCATTAACCTGGTGAAGAGAAAAGCGAGGAGTGGGTGAAGGGACAGCATGCACAAGGGCCCTGCTCAGGGAGAGTTGCACCTCTGAGATGACCATTGCTACTGCTAGGTGGAAAGTGGGCAAGGGAAGGCCAGAGAGGCCAGGGACAGCCAAGGTGTCTTGGGCATGTGCAAAACAGACACTGGGCCAAGGTGGTGGCAGCGAAGATAAAAGAGCTGTAAAGAAACTGGAGAAAAAGGAGACCAATGAACAGGACATGCTGGGGGTGGACCTGGCAGAGCAAGGAGGGCAAAATCAAGGCTTCTTGCTGGACAGGGGCACTGTGCTCTGAGATGAGGACACATGCAGGCTGGAGTGGGCTGGGGAGGGATAGGTATGAGGCTGGCAAGGACAGCTGCCAGTCGCTGGACAACAGGAAACGCTGATGAAGGGGCTTGATGGCCCTGAGGCCAGAGCGGTGCATGGTTGTCCCTGAGTCTTCACACGATCCCAGAGGCAGCCCCTGGCTTACAGTGATGGGCAGTCAGAGTCACTCATTCAGGAAATCCTCACCTGGTGTCCCTTCTGGCCTGGGAGCCCGAGGTACAGCAGGAAGCAGCTGGGGACCAAGGCTTGTCCAAGCAACCTTGCTCTTGGGGTCTGGGCCTAGAAGTCGGTTGTCCCCAAGGCTTTTAAATTCTTTCCACTACTTCTTGGCATGCAAGGAAAAGGTTCCTAAAGTCCCTCCCATGGGAGAATAATCACAACATACATTTATTTATGTATTCATTTATTCTAGTGCAGGGAATTGAACCCAGGGCCTCCTGCATGCTAGGCAAGCACTCTACCACTGGGCTGCATCCCCAGCCCTTTATTTTGTATATTTTGAGACAAGCTCTTGCTAAGTTGCCTAGCCTGGCTTTGAACTTCCCATCCTCCTGCCTCAGTCTCCCAAGTCCCTGGGACGTCAGGTGTGTGCCACTACACCCAGCAACAGCAATATTTATTGAGGGCTCCTATCTGCCTGGTTCTGGGCTAGTCAGTGACTATTGACTAGCTCATAGAATTGTCTTCATAGCTTCGATTTAACTAGAAAAGAAAGTAAGCAGAGAAAGGGTCGCAGGCGGTCAGGAGCAAAGCTGGTACTGGAACCCCAGGGTGGGTGGCTGCAAGTGGCCCTCGACCCACACCTGGTCTCCCACCCCAAGGGCAGTCCTGGGCCCTCAATGTGAGGTTGCCTTCCCCAGGCCCATTTCACATGGGAGTTTTCTTTTCACTGACTCACTCTTTTGAGATAGAAATCAACTTCTGTAACCAGAGAAATAATTACAAGGAAAAGAAAATCACCAAGGGACATTGCAGGCCTTACTGAGAGGCAGCGAGGACCCAGAGTCCCAAGGGTACACTGACCTCACGAACAGTTTGATGGGTTAATACCTTCGGTGTTACTGTCCTTGGAATCCCCAAGACTTGCTCCCACTGCCTATGGTGATTCACATCCTCTGCATTCAGCATACACTTTGGGGCACATTGCACCCTCCGCTCCCCTTCAGGGCACCCGTGTAATTGTTTCACGGGGAAAGGGATTCTGTGTTCCAGTAAATGGGCAGATGCAGCCTAGTGTTTCTTGCTTTCAGAGCCCCACAGTCTCTGTTAAAGGCCCTGAGAAGTCCTGCAGTAAAAGAATATATTTGACTTTGTGCTTTGTTTTGTTTTATTTTTTCTGGGACTGAGGATTGAACCCAGGGCCTCCCGGAGGCCAAGAAAATGCTCTACCACTGAGCTGCAACCTTGGCTTGGTTGACTTTAACTCTGCATTCACATATATTTTTTTACAAAAAATTCCCCCAAATATGATTGATTAAAATATAGGCTGTGGTCTCCCACATTTCCAAGCATTTCTACTCCCATGAGTTTAGCATCATAAGAGGCAGATAGAGTGGCCCCGTGTCCCTACCAGACAGATGGGGGAACAGCCTGGAGAGGTAGCATGACAGAGTCCAGGGCCTCTGGCTTCCTGCCCAGCAGCCCAGGGCTGAGCCCGCCTCATCCTATACTCATTCTCATTCTGTCCTCCAGAGCCATCCACGGGGAAGACCTGCCTGCCCAAGGCCCTGCTGAACCTGAGCAATGGCCGAAATGACACCATCCCTCTGCTCCTGGACATTGCTGAGCGCACAGGCAACATGCGAGAGTTCATCAACTCGCCCTTCCGAGACATCTACTACCGAGGTGGGGCCCCGGGGAGGTGGAGAGGGCATCCAAAGCCACATATCCTTGCTCATCTGACCCCTGAGAGCTTTGGTTTGGGCCTCAAGTGCTAACACATACCCAGGAAGTCACTGTTGAGTGAGTGAGTGAGTGGATGGATGGATGGATGGATGGATGGATGGGAAATGACTATCTCTGCCACTCTGACGTTTTGAGCTTTGGAATCAGAAATGCCAAGACTGGAGATGTGGTGAGCCTAGTGGTCTGTGAGCCCGGAATTCTGGACCTAGGAGGTGATGGGATTGAACATGGAGGCTCTGTGGAAATGAACCTGAGCCAGCAGTGCTGGGATGAAGGCAGCAGGTGCCCGAGCCCTCCTGTTCTCGCTTCTGAGAGTCTATGAATCAAATCTGGCCTTTCAGATTCCTTGATGTTAACATTCAACGTCCATGACTTTTATATGCCAAGTTGAAAATTCTGTGCAGCAAGCTGCCTTTGTTTCCTGTTGGATTAAAGCAGCACATGTGTCTGAAAAGCTCTGCCCACTGGGATCCCACAAGTTGGATAGCCTTTGAACTTAAAATTCTACTTCTACAATGCACAGACCTAGGGCTTTATGCGCCCCCAATTCTACATCCTGGGAAGCATATGGAGCCCCGGGTACTACCTTCTGATGTTGCTGGCCAAGGCTCGGGCCTGCAGCCCCCACCTTGATTTTCATATTCAGTACCCCACTTTTTACCCCAAGCAAGCCTGGTGGGGTCTCTGTCAAGGCGGACCCCTGGATGACTGTCACCCCACCCCCAGGCCAGACTGCCCTGCACATCGCCATTGAACGCCGCTGCAAACACTATGTGGAGCTCCTGGTGGCCCAGGGAGCTGATGTGCATGCCCAGGCCCGTGGGCGCTTCTTCCAGCCCAAGGACGAGGGTGGCTACTTCTACTTTGGTGAGAAGGGGCCTGCTGGGGCGGGGGGCCCAGGGGAGCTCAGGGTAGGAGATATGAGGTGGACTGAAAACAATCCTGGCCACCCCTCAGACACTCAGAGCTGCGCTGGCCACTGGCCTATGTGGGTCTTGCCCACTGAGACCTTGCATCTAAGGGGTGAGCAGTAGGGAGAGCTTGGGAATAGGGGCTCAGCTTCCTCATCTGTGTAGACAGGCTCTTGAGAACATCCAGCACGCTATGCGGTGTCAGCACCCAGCACCTACTTTTCATATCCTTATGCTGGAACCAACGGTCAAATCCTCAGCCCCAAACTCCATCACTACCATATTATCACAGTTGGACTAAAGAAATATTTTGAATATCACCCCTGCTTAGGGGTACATGTTATGTGAGGCTCAGAGACATAGTCCCACAAAGAATTCCACCATCCATCGTAGTAGTCCAGGCTTCCACTGACTCCAAATCACAGCTACGCCCGTGAATAGCCATACTGGATGGCTACACCCAAATAACCGTGCCTCAAGTAACCACGCCCACGAATAGCCATACCCCCAAATATCTATGTCCTCAAATACATCCCAAATAGCCATGCCCGCAAATAGCTACATCCTGAATAACCATGCCCCTAGTGGGGACAGCCTGAATAGCCTCACCTATAGGTAGCAATATACCCAAATACCCATGTCCCCCAATACTCATCCCAATTGCCTGAATAACCACATTCAGGAATAGCCACGCCCATGAGTAGAAACCTCCGGGTCCTCAAATATTCATGCCTCCAATATTGTGCCCCAAATTAGCTATGCTCCGATTGGCCACACCCCGCCCGGATCGCCACGCCCATGAGCTGCCACCCCACCCTCCAACCACCACTGGCCCCGAATCCCCTCCCCCCGAGAGGCCACGCCCACCTCCCACCCCGGCACGACTGTGTGGTCTTCGTGGCTGTAGGTGCCTTGCGCTTGTCCGGCGCCAAGGCCGGGGTGTCTGTCCGCCCTGGGCCGCGCACTGATCTTCCCCGTCCGCCCGCCTTGCCCGCAGGGGAGCTGCCACTGTCGCTGGCTGCCTGCACCAACCAGCCGCACATCGTCAACTACCTGACCGAGAACCCGCACAAGAAGGCCGACATGCGGCGGCAGGACTCGCGCGGCAACACCGTGCTGCACGCGCTGGTGGCCATCGCCGACAACACCCGCGAGAACACCAAGTTTGTCACCAAGATGTACGACCTGCTGCTGCTCAAGTGCGCCCGCCTCTTCCCCGACAGCAACCTGGAGGCCGTGCTCAACAACGACGGCCTCTCACCGCTCATGATGGCCGCCAAAACCGGCAAGATTGGAGTGAGTGGGGGCAGGCCCGCCCGCGCACACACACACACACACACACACACACACACACGCTGCTGCTGCCGCCAGTCATTATTAATACGTGCACCCACCTTCCAATTTGCCAGTCCCAGTGTGCAAATGTCTTAACTCAAGAAACTGCTATGGCTCCCTAGTGTCCAGCCAAGCTACTCAGCTTCATCCCAGAGCCTCTCACTGGGCGCTCACCCTCTGCTCCACCAGCCAGGTTCAGCTGCTGATATAAAACTGAGGCTCAGGGCCCCAGCTCTGTCCTCCCAGCTCCTAACCTGTGGAGTAGCCAGGCACAATGCTTCCCCTCTCTGGGCCGCACACTACAGGACCTAGAACCGTTTTCAGTCTCAGCACCGCCTTTGGACTGGATGGTTCTTTGCTGTGGGGTGCCCTGTGCGTGGTAGGAAGCTTAGCTGCATCTCCTGGCCTTGATAGACAGGCTGCCTCTTTCCCACTTGTGACTGCCGGAAGTGTCTCAGGCATTGCCAGGTTGCCATTGCCCCGATTGAGAGCCAAGCCTGGGGAATAACTGCTTTGGCCCTGGCTCTTCATCTTCCCTTCGTGTGGGGTCAGGCCTTGGATCTCCCTTCTTTGGGCCCGAGTTTCCTTGTCTATAAAATGGGGCTAATAATAGTGCCCTCTGGTATAGTGTTACTGTGACAATTAAAGGAGGTGAGCCACATAAAAATCTTCAAAAGAGCTCAGGTAGGAAGTGCTCAGTAAGTGGTAGGGCTATGACTCCATTAAAAATATAATAGAGCCAGGGATTTAGCTCAGTGGTTCCCGCACCTGCCTCGAAAACGCAAGGTCCTGAGTTCGATCCCTAATATCACACACACACACACACACAAATATATATATATGGCTGGGGTTGTAGCTTGTAGCTCAGTGCAAAGGCCAGGTTCAGTCTCCAGTAAACACCCCCTAAAAAGCAAAAATTGCCAGGCATAGTGGCTACTGGGGAGGCTCAAGCAAGAGGATCTTGAGTTTGAGGCCAGCCTGGGCAACATGGTGAGAACTAGTCTCAAGGAAAAAAAATATGTGTATGTTCATGCATGCATGCATGTATTTTATGTATATGTTTAGCAAAAGCTACTACAATCACAGTTGTACTAGAGTTCTGAGGTGGGAGGGAAGACCACCCCTACTTTGTCCTACTATACTGTGTGACCTTGGCCAGTTCCTCCTCATGCCTCAGTTTCCCTGTGTGTAAGGTAAAGATTGCAGTGATAGTAATAGGACTTTTACGGTCAGGATTAATGTGTTAGTAAGAAGATCGAGTCATTGCTGTTTAACTCCACAAGGAAGGTCTTTTTCATCGCTAGGACGGTTAAGCCTTGCCCAGGTTTGGCCCTGGCTGTGTGGCCTCGGGGAACACCTTTGTGCCTCCGAGGCTCCTTTGACTCATCTGTAACCCCAGATGAGAGTAAGAATGAAACGAGATGATGGCACAAGATGTGGCGAGCAGTGGTGCTGAGTGGTTTCCTGCACTCCGTCCTGGTCTCTGGGGAACAGAGAGGGGCCGAGTGGCAGACTGCCCAGGGCCCTCTCCCCACCTTGTCCCGTGCAGATCTTTCAGCACATCATCCGGCGGGAGGTGACTGATGAGGACACACGGCACCTGTCCCGCAAGTTCAAGGACTGGGCCTATGGCCCCGTGTATTCCTCGCTCTATGACCTCTCCTCCTTGGACACGTGCGGGGAAGAGGCCTCTGTGCTAGAGATCCTGGTGTACAACAGCAAGATCGAGGTGGGCACCAGGGCACGGTGGGCACGGGGAAGGAGGGGGGCGGCTGGGAGCATGGACTAGGCTGGTGGGGCTTGAGAATCCATACCTCTGTGACCCAGAGTCATGGGTCTGGGGGCTGAGCGCAAGGGAAGGTGCCAACTAAGCGCCCAGAAAGTGTCTTTGGGGCCTTAAGGAAATAAGCAAGGCTTGGGGTGCAGGTGGGCTTGATTGGGCTCTTCTTGGCTCTGCCACTTTACATGCTGTGACTCAGGATGATGACTTACACTCTCTGGGTCTCTGCTTTCTCATTTGTTACCTGGGGAGAAGGATAATGTCTACCCCACAGGGTTGTTGGGAGGACCAGATGGGTTAATTTTAGAACACAGTATAGACATTGTGTGTCAGTGTTATCATTAGTGGTCCTTACATGAAGTTTCAAAAGCCCCTTTCTTTCACTTTGTGTTTTGTGAACATCGTTCTGCACTATTAAATACTCTTCTGAAATACCAATGCTGCATGTAAATAAATGCACACACACTAATGACTCATTCCTCTGCTGTTGGTCGTTTGGGTTGGTTTCTGCCTTTAACTATAAGGAATAAGCTACACAAGCATTTTTGTGGCTGTACTGTCACACAAATCCACAGTTAGGAAGAAATTCAAGTCATTAGAGATAATTGGATGTTGCACAAATGAAGCAGAAAATGCTGGGGAGTGGGCGTGGGTGGTCTCCTTCCTAGCCCTGCCCTGTGGCTTATGGCTCTGTAAGCTCAGCTTTCCTTGAAAGACCACACTTCCTTCCTCTAAATGAGTAACCAATTTGATTCAGATCAGGGTTTGCAGGTTTAGTTTAGCATTTCTGGTGCAAACTCTGATTGATTGGTAGAGTCTACCCAGGGAACTGCAAAGAGCACTGTTGTGCAGGGCTCAATTATTGATGTCTGGCCTGGATTCAGAATTGGAGAATTGAGATGAGTTAATCGTTTATCAATATTTGAGCTAAATTTTCATCTTGCTCCCTGGATTAGAATTTGAGGATGGAGCCCAGGCATTTATGTTTTTTGCCAACAGCACAGTACTGTTCACAGATTGGAATTTGATTTTGCTTTTGCCTTTTTTTTTTTTTTTTTGGTACTGGAGATCGAACTTGGGTCCTTGCGCTTGCAGGGCAGGTGGAGGCACCACTGAGCTAAATCCCCGGCCCACAGATTGGAATTTGGGAACAATGAGGATAGATATTCTTTTTTTTTTTTTTTTTGGTACCGGGCATCGAACTCAGGTCCTTGTGCTTATGAGGCAGGTGGCGGAACCACTGAGCTAAATCCCGGCCCGAGGATAGATATTCTTAAGGAGCTTTCCAGCTCTGGTTCTTTTATTCTCGAACAAGGTGGGAGGGAAAGTTGTGGCAGAGTTGGCCAGAGGCTTGAATGATGGGCTCTGGAGTTTGGAGTACTGAATGCTCACCCCCGGGGTCTGGGTGGAGGGCGGGTTAAGGAAGGGAGAGCTCTGGGGGTGGAGGAGGGGGCACATCAGAACCAGCCAGTCTGGGTCCCCACATTGGGAAGGTGGCCTCGACCCCCGTCTCTCACAGAACCGCCATGAGATGCTGGCCGTGGAACCTATCAATGAGCTGCTGCGAGACAAGTGGCGGAAGTTCGGGGCTGTCTCCTTCTACATCAACGTGGTCTCCTATCTGTGTGCCATGGTCATCTTCACCCTCACTGCCTACTACCAGCCACTGGAGGGCACTGTGAGTGCTTGGAGTTTGGTGGAGCTGGGCTGGCACTGGGCTGGGCCTCTCGGGCCTGGGGCACAGCGGGTCCTGCAGGGTCCCCAGCGGGAGGGAATGGAGAAGGCCTAGGGACAGGTTGGGGAGGTCCACCCACCTCCAGGGAGCCCCTGGGGGGAGGGAGAACCAAGAGGAAGCTACCAAAGGGGGAGGCTTCACAAGACCCAGATGTTTGGGGCATTGGGGAACGTCTGGGTCTGAGGGCAGATGCCGGAGGGACAAATGAGGACTTCCGCCTGCTCCGCAGCCGCCTTACCCTTACCGCACCACGGGGGACTACCTGAGGCTGGCCGGCGAGGTCATCACGCTCTTCACGGGCGTGCTGTTCTTCTTCACCAACGTGAGTGCCTGGCCCCAGTGACCCGCGCTGCCCGGCCTCCTCCCCTGCTCCCCTTTTCTCCTCCTCTCCTCCAAGCCATCCCTGCTCCCCCTTCTCTGCATATTTTCTCCCTTTTCTTCTCCCACCTCCTATTCTCCTTCTCTACTCTTTCCTCTTTTCTCAACAGCAAAGAGCCCATTGTCTCTGTCTCCTCCTCTGCTCCCTCTCTTTTATTTCCTCTTTCTCTCTTCTCCTCTGTCCTCCTGGTTTCACCCCTGTCACCAGCCCGCTCTCCTCTTCCAGATCAAAGACTTGTTCATGAAGAAATGTCCCGGAGTGAACTCTCTCTTCATCGATGGCTCCTTCCAGCTGCTCTAGTGAGTAGAGGTCCCTGGGCTGGCAGCTCCTCGGGGAGAACGGTGGGGTTGCACTGGCAGGTCATCCAGCACGGGGGATGAAGTGACTTAACAAGGAGGGCAAGTCAAAGTCAGGGCAAGGCCAACGTCAGGCAAAAGGGTTTTCTGATGATGAAATACTGTACTTGGGTTGCTAGGGAGTTAGCATGTACACCATAGGTGGCAATAATTTTAACCTCTCATGTCGGCAATTGATTGGTAATGTCTGCCAGTGGTGCCGTATTTGACTTTTGGGGTTTTTTTTGGACCCGGGATTGAACTCGGGACCTTGTGCTTGCAAGGCAGGTGCCAGAACCACTGAGCTAAATCCCTGGCTGTTTTTTTGCTTTTTTAAAATTTTGCAGTACTGGGGGATTGAACCTAGGGCCTTTGCACTGAGCTCCATTCCCAGCCCCTTTTTTTTTCTTTTTTCTTTTGAGGTAGGATCTTGCTCAGTCACTGTGTAGCCTGGGCAGGGCTTGAACTTGTGATCCACCTGCCTTAGCCTCCTAGAGTGCTGGGATCACGTTTGAGAACTTGGAGGCTGTATTTGTGTTTGGTGGGAGAAAGACAGCTGTGATTGATTTACAGTGTCCACCTAGGACACCGGATGTGGGAGTTCCTGCATATGTGCTACATCTTTTTCATTTCCTTTACAATTACAAGACAAATTCATGTAGCCCCAAAGCCTCCACTGTATCAGTTCCAAAGGGCATCACTTTGGGGTCTTGTAGGTGTTTGGGCCAATAATTACACCTAGATTGCTCTTTAGTTAATTGCATGTTCTAGCCAATGAAAGGCTGAGGAGCCTAGTTAATCCACTTTGATTCTCTTCTGGTGGTCTGGAAGGCATCAAGATGTCCTGGTACCCTGGAGGGCTTGGGACGCGTCTCCCTCTCCAGGACCTCATTGTCTCCTGTCCCCCTCTGGCCCTTTTGTGGTCCCTGCTGCCCTGTAGCTTCATCTACTCTGTGCTGGTGATTGTCTCTGCGGCCCTCTACCTGGCTGGGATCGAGGCCTACCTGGCCGTCATGGTCTTCGCCCTCGTCCTGGGCTGGATGAACGCCCTCTACTTCACCCGAGGGTTGAAGCTGACTGGGACCTATAGCATCATGATCCAGAAGGTATGGGTAGGGGAGCCTCTGGGCTTGGGTGTCCCTGGAGGGAGCCACCCATACCACATGCACGTCTTAGGTGCCTGCAGACCAGAGGAAGTGGGGTGCAATGGGCAGCAGGCGTGGCCTGAGCATGAGGGAGGGACAAGCCTGGAGCTAGAAAGAGGTTGGGATGGAGGAGAGAGGAAAGTGAGAAACCATTTGAACCATGCCTCTCCTCTTTGCTTCCATGATCCATCCACTGGGGGCTTCAGATCCTCTTCAAAGACCTTTTCCGCTTCCTGCTTGTCTACTTGCTCTTCATGATCGGCTATGCTTCAGGTGAGCCCAGGTGCCCAGGTGTGTGTGTGCGGGAGTGGGGGATGGTATGAGGCCTGGAACAGCTGCCAACCTGGATTGAGGACAGCAGGTGGCACTGGTTGAGATCTCCCTGTGCTAGGCCCTGGGCTGAGTATGTTACCATGCCTGCCTTGTCCTCCTAGCAAGCCTTTATCATTACCTTTCAAAGAGAAGAAAATAGAGGATTAGCAAAGTCCAATCAGTTGCCCAGCTTCAAAAGCTGGTTATTGGTAAAAGTGGCACACTAGCTATTTCTGCGAAGAAAGCTATGCAAAACTTAGTGTCTTAAAACAAGTTAATTAATTAATATATGTGTTTATTTTTGTAGTTCTGGGATTGAACCCAGGGCTTTTTTTTTTTTCTTCTTTTTGGTACTGGGGATCAAACTCAGGACCTTGCACTTGTGAGGCAGGTGTGGTGCTACTGAGCTACATCCCAGCCCATGAACCCAGGGCTTTTACACTGAGCTACATCCTCAGCCTTTTAAATTTTTATTCTGAAACAGGGTTATGCTAAGTCTAGTCTGGGCTCAAATTTGTGATCCTCCTGTCTCAGCCTCATAGAGTAGGATTATAGGTGTGTGTTACCATGCCACGCATTTTTTGGTTTTTTTGCTTGTAGTCTAGGCCAGCCTTGAACTCGTTTTTTGTTTTGGGTTTTTTTGGTACTGGGGATCGAACTTGGGACCTTGTGCTTGTGAGGCAGGCAGTGGAACCACTAAGCTAAATCCCCAGCCCTTGAACTTGTTATGTAGTCTAGGCTGGTCTCAGACTCACAATCCTCCTGCATCAGCTTCCCAGAGTGCTGGGATTACAGGCACACGCCATGACCGGCTAACCACCATTTAGTCTTGCTTATGAGTCTCTAGTTAGCTGGGGGTCTAGATTTTGTCTTTTTCTTTGGTACTAGGGATCGAACTTGGGTCCTTGCACTTTCAAGGCAGGTGGTGGAACCACTGAGCTAAATCCCCAGCCCCTAGTTGGGTGGTCTGGAAGGCATTACCCCTCCTGACACTATTGACCCAGGCCAGGTGTGGGAGATCTTGATGGGCTCCTCTGTCTGGTCAGGGGCTGGATTGGCTGCCTGCACACTGGTCTAGTTAGGATGGCTTGGCTGGGGCATTTGGCTCTTTTCCTGTGGTTACTCATCCTCCAGCCAGTGAGCTTGCGCTTGTTCATGTGGTGGTTTTTTGGGCTCCAGGAATGTGAGCAGAAGCATTCAAGGCCATTGCCTGGTAGAGTGTCATTGCTGCCTCACACTGTCACCCAAAGCAAGTCTAAGGCCAGGCCTGATGGAGGGTGGGGAAGTAGACTGACTTGCTGATGGGAGATGCTATAAAGCTGCACTGATGGGGCATGGATATAAGTCCTCCAATACTCCTTCCCATGATGCCAAGCTGCCAACCTGTGGAATGCTGGGACTTCAGAGATATGGCCATAAGGGAAGATCGAGGGGTGGGGAAACTGACCAAGTCAAGAAGTGAGTGGTCTGCTATCAATGTCCTCTATGCAAAGGGAAGTGGCCAGCTCAGGCTGGACCAGCCACATTCACATCTGGGCAGGTTTGTCTAGGAACTGGCCTGGCAGTAGGGATCTACTGGAGGCTACTCTAGGGGACCTCAGCCTAGATACTATTGACGTTTGGGGCCAGATAATTCTTGTGGTGGGATCTGCCCTGTGCACTCTGGGTACTGAGCAGCATCCCTGGCCTGTAGCTTCTAGATGCCAGAACCAACTTTCCCCATTTGTAATGACAAGTTGTGTCTAACTCTTCCTGGCTTCAGAATCAGGAGAACCTAATTTAACTCAGCTTGGGTTACCTGCTGGGTGACCTAGGGTTGGTGCGGACTCTTCCCCAGGCCTCAGCTTCCCATCCAGCAAATAGGAATGCCCCCCTCCCCCCCAGCTCCTGTCTTCCCACTCAGTGAAGCCACCCTGTGCCTCCCACAGCCCTGGTCTCCCTCCTGAACCCCTGTGCCAACATGAAGGTGTGTAACGAGGATCAGACCAACTGCACGGTGCCCACATACCCCTCGTGCCGGGACAGTGACACCTTCAGCACCTTCCTCCTGGATCTCTTCAAGCTGACCATCGGCATGGGCGACCTGGAGATGCTGAGCAGCACCAAGTACCCCGTGGTCTTCATCATCCTGCTCGTCACCTACATCATCCTCACCTTTGTGCTCCTGCTCAACATGCTCATTGCCCTCATGGGGGAGACGGTGGGCCAGGTCTCCAAGGAGAGCAAGCACATCTGGAAGCTGCAGGTAAGGCTGGGACCCCCAACCCCGTCCAAAGTGGGGAGCTGGGGAGATGCCTCAGTCTTCCATTTGGGGTCCCACAGCACCTCATTCTGCCTCCACTTCCCTGTCTGTGAAATGTTCAGCCAAGACTGCTGCCTACATCCAGGGCCACCTAGTAAATTTTATGGGGGCTTCTGGCCCAGCTCACGGGACCTGGTTGTCTCCATGCAGCATGACTGAGTGATCTCTGTTGGCACAACACTTAGAGAGTATCTAAATCCATTTTCTGTTGCTATAACAAAATACTTGAGACTGGGTGATATACAAAGAATAGAAATTTATCTGGCTCATGATCTGAGGCTGGAAGCTCAAGAGTGATGCCGCATCTGATAAGGGCCTCCTTGTTGGCATCAGAACATGGGGTAGAGCATCCCATGGCAGGACAGAGCAAGCGTGCTAGCTCAGGGCTGTCTTCCTCTTCTTAGCAAGCCACTAATCCCATCATAGGCCCCATCCCTGACCTCAGCTGACCCTGATCACCTCTCAAAGGCTCCACCTTCAAGTGCCATGAACTCATGACTTTGGGATTAAGTGTCCAGCACACAAGGTTCTTGGGGACACATTTAAGCCCTAGCAGAGAGCATGAGCATTTCAACCAGGGATCCATGCAGAGCCGAGTGGTAGCTCCCATTCCTACTGTGACTCAGGAAGTGAGGCTGTTATGGTGTGGGCACCCAGCTTGGGGACCTATGGGTGTTGCCATGCAGAGAGCCTTTACCTGTGCAAGTGGAGCTTCCAGACTGTGTTACCCAAGCAAGCTTGGGCACCAAGGAGCAGCCCATGTGGAGGCTGGCGTCCTGGGCACAGGACACCGCTGCTTTTGCTTCCCAGAGGGCCTCCTGGGCCGGGCATAGCTCCCAACCGAGACATTTACTGTACACAGCACCACCACCTGGCCTGGGACCACAGGGCCCACAGTGACCTTGACCCAGTGCATTTCAAGAAAGTGGCGTAGAGTGAAAACCCAAGGTCATCTTCCTGGATCTGAGTGTGAGGGAAATGATTGGGTCTGCTCTTAAACTTTACCCATCCTGCTTACTTCCCTGGGCCTCAGTTTCCCCGCTGGGTATATAACTCACAAGATGCAAACTGGCAGCCTGTGGACTGGATCCATCCAACAAAGATTCTGTTTTTGCCCAGACCCTCCCTATTTGTAAAATTGTAATCCAATATTTAATAATTAGTTTCCATATAAAAGTCCAGATTTCTGGCCTTTTCTGTGAAAAGCTGGATGCCTGGCAACATGGGTCCTCCTTCACATGGGGCATTTGCTTCCTGGTTCGTCCCAGTCCTCACCCCGCCCTAGTGACTCTCACACCCCGTGGTCACTGCTGAGGATGTGTCACGGGGCCTGGACTGGTCTGTCCCACTTCATTCTTTCCTTTGCTGCCAGCTGCCTGTGGGTGCTGGAGTTTATAAAGCACATTTCTAGGGGCAGTAGGAGCCGGAAACTTGGTGTTCTGCCCACCTCGGCCCTCTGGCTCCTTTCTGTCATCAAGGCAGTGAGCCTGTGCTGGGGAGGTCACCAGTGTCCCGGCCTGGTCTCCCTCCCTGCAGTGGGCCACCACCATCCTGGACATCGAGCGCTCCTTCCCCGTGTTCCTGAGGAAGGCCTTCCGCTCTGGAGAGATGGTGACCGTGGGCAAGAGCTCAGACGGCACCCCGGACCGCAGGTGGTGCTTCAGGTGAGCCAAGCTCTGTATTCTGCTCTCCTGCCCTTCCAACCCACTGTGACGTCGGGAGGCCCTGAGGCCCCAGTCATTTAGTCTCACCTAGTGATCTTGCGCAAGCCACGTTCCTTCCCCCAGCCTCTGTTTCTTCACTGGGCTGGGCTTTGGTGCTGTGGCTGAAATGGGGACCCAGAGGAATCTGCAGCTTCTGGGCCTGGGACCTGTGCCCGCCTGCGTGTGGGTGGCTTTAGGTTCCAGATACATGGAGAGTGCCAGCTTCTCAGGGGAGCCTCTTGGTGGCTCTTTTCATTTAGGGGGGATCATTCTTTTTAAAGAGATTACCAGCATAGAATATAGGCATGATATGTGGCAAAGTCAGTTTCCTTATCTGTGAAATGGGAACAATAACAGCAGCCACCAGCTAGGCGTGGTGGTGCACACCTGTAATCCCAGTGATTTAGGAGGCTGAAGCAGGATAGCAAGTTCAAGGCCAGTTTGAGTTTAGAGAGAACTTGTCTCTAAATAAATAAATGAAAGGGCTGGGGATGTAACTCAGTGTAAGGACCTGGATCCAATCTCCTTATCATATAATAATAATAATGCAACTAATTCCAAGTCAGCTGGTCTGTTCTGCTCAGACTGAATCCAGAGTTCAAATCCTAACTGTAATTTAGCAGCGTTGTCACCTTGGAGAAACAGCCCGACAGGCTCCTGTTCCTGTAAAATGGGAGCATCAAATACATCTTCCTTGCTGAGTCCTGACACATAGCAACTGCTAAAAATAAATAAATAAATAGAAAAGAAAAAAGAGAAGTTGTGTGAAAAGTAACAAAAAATAATTTTAAAAAGTAAAATTATATTAGGCCAATTTGGCTGGCCCAAGAAACTGTAACTTGGCTTTAGTGATAGTGAGAAGGAGTGTGCCTATCAATGAAAGGATGGATCAACAAAATGTGGTACATCCATACACTGAAATATTATTTGGCCATAAAAAAGGATTGAAGCTCTAGTTGGGCTGGGCGTGGTGGCACATGCTCATAATCCTAGCTACTTGGGAGGCTGGGGGAGGAGGATCGCAGTTTATCAATTTAGAGAGACTGTCCTAAGAAATTAAAAGAAGGTTGGGAATGTAGCTCTGCACAAAATCCCTGGGTCCAGTCCCCAGTACTACTGCTACCACCACCACCACAAAAAAGTTGTTCTGCCCCCTGCTATAGCATGGATGAACCTCAAGAACATGAAGCTGAGTGAAAGAAGCCGGGCATGAAAGGCCACTTATTGTATGAATCCACTTGTAGGAATGGTCCAGCACAGACTGACCCACAGAAACAGCAAAGTACAGGCCACCAGGGCTGGGGGAGGCCCGGGAGGGATGGCTTAACGGGGCAGAGGGTCTGTTTGGGGCAATGGAAATGTGTTGGAGATAGGAGTGGTGATTGCATAACACTGTGAGTGTACTTAATGCCACTGAGTTTGATATTTCAACATCATCGAAACGAGCGGGGTGTGGTGGTGCACCCCTGTAATCTCAGCACTCTGGGAGGCCGAGGCAGGAGGATTGCAAGTTCAAGCCCAGCCTGGGCAATTTTGCAAGACCCTGCTTCAAAAATACATACATAATATATACAGACACACACAGGGGTGGGGATGTATTTAGGGTGAAGGCCCTGGGTTCTGTCCCTACACTAACTCCCCCCAAAGGATCAAAATAGCTAACAGTGTTATGTGCATTTCACCATTGTAGAAACAAGGGAAAGGGGTACTAGAGCCAGGAGATGACCTCGGGAGGGGACGAGCCTTCTCTCTGGGGCTCCCCTGACCCTCTCTTGGACGTGACAGGGTGGACGAGGTGAACTGGTCTCACTGGAACCAGAACCTGGGCATCATCAATGAGGACCCGGGCAAGAGCGATACCTACCAGTACTACGGCTTTTCGCACACCGTAGGCCGCCTCCGGAGGGGTGAGCAGGGCCCATCCGCCCCTGTCCTTGGGCTGGGGAGGGGTCCTGGCCAGCCGGTGGGTGTCCTCTGATGCTTGAATGCCTAGGGCGCCACCTGGTGGCTTCTCGCTGGCCCTCCTGACGCCTGACACAGCTGGGGAGGCAGGACGTGGAGGATAAGATCCAGGCTATCCCTGTGATGGACAAGTCCCTCTGTCTTTCCACTAAACCTCGAGGGAGAGGACAGGGCACTCAGGGCACCCCGACCCGGGCTTGCATCCTGGTTCCTCATGCACTTCTGGGTGGGCACCGTGGCCCCTCTGAGCCCCAGTTTCCAAGTTGAAAAAGTGGGCGTGAAACCACCTCCCCCGCGAGGTCTCTGGGGCGCCCAGTGCTGCATGCAGCAGTCGCTCACCATGCATGCCTGCCCCTCACCAGCCCTCACCCCTCTGTCCTCCCTGTCCAGATCGGTGGTCCTCGGTGGTGCCCCGAGTGGTGGAGCTGAACAAGAACTCCAGCCCTGACGAGGTGGTGGTGCCTCTGGACAACCGGGAGAACCCCAGCTGCGACAGCCAGCAGCAGAGTTACCCCAAGTGGAGGACAGATGACGACGCCCTCTAGGGCTGCAGAAGGCCCTGCCCCTGCCCCTGCCGATTTCCAGTCCACCTCCTGCTCCAGCGGCGAATCCCAGTGTCCTCCATACCTGCAACCCCCAGAGGTGAGGGGCCACGGAGATGCTGGGGAGCCCCCAGGACCCTCTGGCCTCTAGGCTTCTGCGCCCACTCCCCTGGGATGGGTTCCCAGCCACCTGTCTCACTCCCATGGAGTCACCTAAGCACCTCAGGCCTCTGCTGGGACCCTGCCCTGACTTTCCGTTATTTATTGCTCTGCTCTCAGGAAAGTGTGAGCAGCCCCACCTGGGGCCAGGTAGCGCCCTCGGTGCCTTGCTGCGGGGCCTGCACACGCCAGCAATGATGAAGTGGCTTTGCTGGGCTCCTTGCCTGGGGCTGGGCCGCACTTTCTGTGCGTCCTGTAGTGTCCCCCCTCCGTCAGTGCTCAATAAATGTTCACTTATTGATGGAGGAGATGGTGGGCTCAAGGGTGATGATGACAGACACAGGGTGACACCGGGGTGTTGGCAGTGCTAGAATTGCTGGTGGGGAAGGGCAAGAGTGCCAGTGAGGGCACAGTGCTGATGGGTGTTGGGGTTGGGGGCTGCACTGCGCTAGTAATGGTGGTGGTGGCCTGGGGATGGGCCGAGGCGGGCCCCAGGGAAGGTAACGACTGAAGGAATGGGAGGAGTGTTGCTGGGGAGGAGTAATACCGTTCTTAGGGGACAGTAATGCCACCTCCTACAGCCCCTCAGGCCCTGGCCCGTCCTGGTCAGTCTGGGTCTCTGTCCTCCCCAAAAGCCTGCCTGCCGGAAGAGTGGGCCTTACGGAGGCCCAGCTGTGGCAGCTGTGGTGGAGAGGGCGTGGTTGGGGTCTGCAGGCAGGGCCCTCCCTGCCCCAACACTGGCCCCAGGTGCTGCTTTGGGAGATTTGGCTTGATTGAGATACTTTACCTTTCTGGGACTGCACCCTCACCTGTGAGAGGGACGAAGATGGACGACAGGAAGGAACTGATGCCAGAAGGAAGCGGGTGCCACCCCAGCTTCCCTGCACTGAGCCTGACCCTGGCACGTTGGAGGCCCAGTGTCCTCCTCAGCACCTGGAGCAGGTCCCCATCTCCTGTTCTCAGGGCAGAGGGTGGAGCTGATCCGATCAGACAGACATGGGGTAGATATGCCCCATCAGAATAGGGTCTGTGGGGCAACTCTGGAGGCAGACAGGTGTCTCTCTCTGTGCCTGGGCTTCTGGAAGGGACAGAGGCTGACTGGCTGAGCCCCAGGAGAAGGTCTGGGGGACAGAGGGGACACATTTCTCCTTCCTCAACTCCAGCTGAGGTGAAAACACTCCTGTACTTGTTGGGCTCTCCCTGAGTTGGCTAGAAGACAAGATGGCCACCTGGTCTGTCACTCCTTGCAGACACATACTGGTGACAAGGAGAAGCCTGCTTTGCCTTGGGTGCCCTTCAGGCAGGGATAATGAAAGGGCAAATGGACATATAGCGGATGGTTCTAGAAAGTTCTGCATTTGGGGTCAAGAGCTGGAGACTAGTCTTGCCTCCATTTCCTCAGCTATAAAATGGGCACAGTCTTTGTAGAGATGGAGTGATTTGCTGGGCTTTTCAAAGAAGAGAGGATTATGGTTGTAGTGTTCACGCACAGTTTGTGATTTAGGGAGCAAGTAACACAAAACTTCCTCTGGCTGAATGAAAAGGAGTAGTAATAGTCTTAGTAGGAGATCTCAAATTAAGAAGGGCATCAAGGCTGGTTGAGGTCTCTGACTCATTAATGGCCCAGTTCTGCCACTCTTTATCCCTTCAGCATCTATGTATTGGATTTCAACAATGTGTCAGGTACTGTAAGCAACAAACACTTGCCTGGGTGTGATGGCTCATACTGGATTCCCTCAAGGACACAAAATGGCATCCTAGATCCAAGCATCACATCCAAAGCCAGTCAAAATCAAAAGAAGAAAGATGGCTCTTCTTGTGTTTCTTCTTATGCAGGAAGAAATTTTTCCCTGAAGTCCCTCAGCTTGTTTCCCTTCTTATTGGCCAGCTTTATGTCACATGTCTCATGTTTCAGCCAATTACTAGACAGGAAGCAGCAATTGAATTGACCTAAAAAAACCCCAGTAATATGGAAGAAGGAAGTGACCCCAACAAGATCTGGGTTCTGTGAGAAAAGAAAATGGGGGAATCCACATTGCCTAGGCAACCAGTAGCCTTTGCTGTGGCCCTTTCTCCACCTTCAACACTGTCTCCAATGATGGCTGCGGCTCATTGTGGGGCCCATGGAATCACAAAATCAAAACACTCTCTACTCAGCAGGACTTGGTAACTTCTGGAGGGAAGTACTTAATTCATTTAAAAGAGTTAAAATTTTGATGAAGTAATTTTGGCTATCGATACTCTTAAGTACACTTTCAGCTACCTGTGAGCTTTTAAAAAGTTTTCAAGTCTTTGAGGTTTTCTGTTTGTGCCAGTATTTTATTTTATTTTTGATGCTGGGGATTGAACTCAGGGCCACACACATGCTAGGCCTAGTAAGATCTTAAAGATGCACTTTTCTTCAAAGTGCAGGACATATGCTGGTGCCATGCCAAAGTATTTTTAGCTGACACATTAGAGATCGAATCACATTTTAAAAATGTTCTCTTTTCAATTCTCAGTACCTCCTGATGATGTCAAGGCAACAGTTTGGTGCTTCTATTTTTTTTTCCAGTCCTGCAGTTGAATCCAGAGTCTGGTTGCATACTGGGTGAATACTCTACCACTGAGGTACAACCCCAGCATCCTCGCCTTTTTGTGGTATTGGGGGCACTTGACTACTGAGCTACACTCCCAGCCCCTTTTTTTAAGTTTTTAATGTAGTTAAAAAACAAACAAACAAACTTTCAGGGTCGGGGATTTAGCTCAGTGGTTCCACCGCCTGCCACGCAAGTGCAAGTTCCTGAATTCGATCCCAGGTACAAAAAACCCCCCAAAACCAGAAAACTTTGAGACAAGTTTTTGCTGAATTGTCTAGCTGGCCTTAAACTTTCAATCCTCCTGTCTCAGCTACCCAAATAGCTGCGATTACAGCTCGTGCTACCACACCTGGCTTAATCTCTTTCCCATAGAGAAACATTTGTCTCAAAACTCCTGGAAGGATGTAGTGACAAAGAAATTCAAAACATAATTTTATTTTCTTTTTAGAATTATGAGACCTATTTATGATAAGTGTCACTGATTTTCTTGATAAAGTAGTGCTCTTGGGGGTATTTTATAACATATTCACTTATGAGTAAAACCTTCGATGATTAGGGAGCCACGTTAGATGAATAAAATTAACAGGAAGAGTGACAACTATATTATGGACTGGTTTTGGGAATCATTGATCTATCCCAACCTTGAATCCATGCTTGCTGTCCTTTTGCCGCTGAACCTATACTCCTCTACTCCCATACTTTCTGGGACAGGAGGCTCATGACTTCCGATGGCCTAAGAAAGCAACATCTTTAGTTTAAGGTCTTAGTTTGAGATTCCTCACTCTGCATCTTGTCTGCCCTTCTCCAAGCTAAAGCCCTTTGGTTCCTTCAGCCGTTCTGCAGGCAGCCATGACTGCTACCGTGTATGGTGAGCCTGCTGTGACCTGCCGTCCAGGGCTTGCCAGGCTAAAGTGTCTCTATGGCTGAGGACTTGTTACTCAGCTTGTAAGTGGAGAAGGGAGGGCTTGAACCCAAGGCAGTACAGACGGTCCCAGCTGTGGGATGGCTCCCCTTAGAATTTTCTGACTTTTACAGCGGTGCAAAAGCAATCCACAGGGCCAGGGTTTTAGCTCAGTGGTTTTGCCGCCTGCTGCGCAAGCGCAAGGACCCGAGTTCGATCCCTGGTACCAAAAAAACACAACGATCCACACTGTGTAGGAGCCATACTTGATCTCTTCTTGGGCCAGTAGTAGATGGCACAATGCTCTCAGAGTGAGAGAGTCACCACTCCCAGCTAGCCCCCGATCATAAGGGGAAACACGTGAACCTATGAGCTCTATGCTGCTGACCTGTGGTGTTCGGTAGGCCAGGTGTACGAAGTCCATTTCCACTTAGGATAGTTACAACTCCTGATAAGCTTATTGGGATGTAAGTCAAGGAGCATCAGTCACTCTCAAACCCCAGGCGTTTTGCACGAGATCTCATTCAGTCTCCTGGGTAATCCTGGGAGGTGGGGAACGAGAGGTTTCATTCTCTTTTTGAACAAGGCTCAGAGGTGACGTGACCACTGTGACTCTATTTCTCTTACTATGTATCGGTATAGGAATGGCCATACAATCCAGTTCTTGGGGTCACACTGCTACCTGGAGAATGCAGATTGAGTCCAGGAGCTGACTCTGATGGTGTCAAGTACCTTCTCCCCCATAACTTCTTATTATCTTTCCCTTCCCAATTGCTTGGCTGAATAAGTACTAGACATTAGAAATACTTCTAATAAATGATTTTAAAAAATCCCTGTGCATTAAGTAAATCCATCAGGTGTGCCAGGCTTGATCTTACTGCTTCTACATATCATGTCATTTAAGCCTCACTGTGATCCTATAAAGTTGGTACTTTTAATACTGCACCCCATATCCCTGAAGTATTAGTTATAATTCTTTGGTTGTATGTGACAAGAAGTCTGAATACAAACCGGATCACATTACTAAAAAAGACCAGGCATCTGACTTCAAGCATGGCTGGATCATAGGGTTTGAATGAGGCCATCAGGATTAGATTCTTGTGTGCCTCTCAGCTCTGTCTTCCTGTGGGGCAGCTTAGTTCTCAAGCAGGCTTTCCCAAAGCATTGGTCCCTAGAAGCTCCACGCTGACTACTTACCAAGTCAGCAGTCTCAGAGAAGAGTTGCTTGTTCCCTAATCATCCCAGTAAAAGTCCCAGGGCTGCCTCTTACTGGGCCAATTGGAGTCACGTGTCTACTCCTGACCCAATCACTGTGGCCAAGGGAGCAGGGTGGTTCCTGACTGGTCAGACCTGAGTTATCTGGCTACCGCTGGAGCCAGGGTCAGAGCTAGAGTCTCCCAGACCCCTGGGGCTGAGACTAGGGAAGGACGGCTTCCCTGAGGAAAGGTGAGTGTTGATACCAGGAGTTGTATCAGCACCCTGATTTCCACTCTTCTTTTCACCCATGTCCTTTGCTGTAAAACCGCTGTCTTCTCACAGCCAGCAGACTCTAATTTCCCACACTTGTCTGACCATGTGACTTGTGTTGACCAATGGGATGTGAACCGGCATGCCTGCCCCCTCCCCCGCCCTGAGAGCCAAGTGGAGCAGAGCCAGGAGCCCCTGGATGCTGGGGAAGAAGTGAATGGTTTTGGATACCATACCACTGACGTGTGTGTGTGGGTGTGGGTGTGGGTGTGGGTGTGCGTGTGTGGGCCGGCATGTGTGTGTGTGGTGCAAGCAGCAACAGGTAATGATATAGACACTAGAAAAAGGAGTAACTAGAACATGACAGGCCAAAAAACCAGGAATGTGAACTGCATTCGTTTTTTTGTTTGTTTTATTTTTTGCGGTACTGGCGATTGAACTGAGCTACAGCCTCAGTTCTTTCCATTTTTTATTTTGAGACGTGGCCTCACTCAGTCACTAAATAGCCCAGGCTGAACTTGAATTTGTGAACCTTCTGCCTCAGCCTCCCTCCCAGGGTGCTGGGATCACAGGCATGCACCACTACGTCTGGCTTGCTTTCTGTGTTATACTGAGAAAATTGAGGTTCCGAGAGGCTCCCAGGGCATCCGACTGGTGAGTGGTGGAGTGGGATTTGAACCCAGGCACTTGCCATGCTCGAGAGGTGACAGGTGCGAGCTGACAAGACTAAGCCCTTCTCCGGTGGAAACCCTAGCTGTCACCTGCCACTTTTATTGAGTCCTCTAGCCTGCCAGCTCTCCTTTAGTGGCCTCTCCCTTTAAACATACCTCTACTTTTACTCCAGCAAGGGTTTCCTATTATAGGCATGTACATGTATTTACTAATGATAAAGCACTTGTATGTCATATTGGACAGGACGCCTTTTTCTCCTCCCAAGTTTAAAGCACTACTGGGAAATAATTAGTGCTACTGGAAGCAAAAACAAAGGGATCCCATCAGAAAAGACAGTCTTAGAACCTCTGGGATCGTAATTGAACAATTACCTCTTATGCCTATGAATAGTTCGTTATTACATGGCCTGTTATTATTAGCTGTTATTATTGTTTTAGATGAATGCTGGGGATTTTATTTAATCGAAAGCCATATTCAGCCACGCTGTTCGTCTCTTTCGAATGCATGCTTGTGACATTTCTGAATGTGATAATGTCACAGTTGGTAGTCAGTCTCCACAGCTGGCCCAGATAACGCTGTGTTTGGATTGTTTCAGTTGTTTGGACGGGGCGATTAAATACTCCAGGACTCTGTTCATACCGTTATTAATTTTCAGCTCCCTAGCAAAAGCATTTACATGAGAACCAAGCACCTCCCACCTTTTATGTTTTAGGAATCTGAAGTCGCTGGGGCCAGTAGGGAGAGCTCTGTTCTGCTCAAGCTTATGAGACAGAAACAAAGGGAAGGTGAGGACAAAGGCAGAGGACAGGGTTGGGGAGGTGGGGGACAGTGGAGACCCAGCCCCAGCCTGAGAAGCCGAAGGCCGGGTCAGGAGGGACCAGGCTGTGAGTGCTAGGTTCTTGGAGGGAATTTGCAACAGGAAGAGCACAGGAACACAGATGAGGCTCCTGCCATGTGGTAGGGTCTGTGGCCACTCAGGTCTCAGGATCCATATGTGGGAGCTTCTGGATGGGAGCTAGTGCCTCCTACTCCATATACACAGCATCTGGTTTTGCTCAGAGTTTTCCACTCTGCTCTGCACAGTTTTGGGCTTCACTAAGCCAACCACTCTGACTCTATTTCTCTTACTAAGTATTGGTATAGGAATGGCCATACAATCCAGTTCTGATCCATGAGGCAAGAAGACAAGACTGCTGAGAAGGGGGAATTCTGGGAAAGTTTTCCCGGAAAGAAAGAGAAATACAGGAAGGGACTGGTCTTCTCTTTTGTTGAGAACTGTCAGGTCTGGAAGTGATGTGTGGAGCTGCAGCAGCCATTTTGTGAGCAGGAAGGGGATTGCCAGACCAGGAGGATAAAAACAACATGAGTCTTTGATGCTGCAGTTGAACTGCTAAATTAACCAACCTTGGGGTCATTCTACCTTAAGGCTTCTTATGATTATTGGAGGTAGTACATTTTCTCACTTAAACCAGTTAATTCAGGGTTCTCTGTTACTTAGCCAAAATCATATACATGCAAGTACATTTATATATTTGTCCTCATTTTACAGTTGAAGAAAATGAGAACCAAGGAAACACTGGTTCCTAAGGTTATGCAGCCTGCATCTGGTTGGAGCCAGGATCTGAACCCTCTCTCTGAGGATGAACTTTCTAGGAGGTGGTAGGAGGGAGTGTGTGTGTGTGTGTGTGTGTGTGTGTGTGTGTATGTGTGTGTGTGTGTTGGGTCTTTTCAAACATGGTCATTTTCCATTTTTTCCACAGCAGCTGGATGCAGTGGTTTCTAACAGATGAGAAGCAGGGTCTGGATGGAGCTGGGTTTGGGGCCTTCTCAGCATGTCCAGATCCTTAGCAATTCCAGAGAGAACTCCTTGCTCTCAGCACCCCTCAGTTTGGGATGCACCCCCTGAATCCCGCAGGTCTACCTTTGGCTGATGCTGGGTGGGGCTGTGGAGATCCTAGAGCCTGGCCACCAGGGGCCGCTGTGGTCACACCTGAGGGAAACTGGAATACCGGGAGGTGGCCAAGAAAAACCTTTCTGTGAGCTCCAGAGTTTGTGACTCAGGAAGGACCCCATCCCCAAGGAGACGGGACACACCTCCAGAGGATTTAGGATCCAAATTGCTGTGTGCCCACAGGCAAGGTGTCTTCCCTCTCTGAACCTGTTTCCTCCTCCTGGCACATCTCAAATGTGAGCTTCCTCCCTCTCCCGGAGGGTCTGCCTCTCCCTTTGTGCCTAGGTCAACATGGTGGGCAGAGGCTGATTAGGGTGCGGTTGTCTCAGACTAGAGGCCCAGGTCAAGGTTGGGTCTCAGCTCTTGTTTTGCTACAAACCCCACTCCTTATGTTACGGCTGGGTAAACTGAGACCCAGAGAGGATAAAGAACTCACTCCATTTCCCCAGTTGCAACCCAAGAGTATTTCCTGAAGTCCTATTTTTTCCTTGTAGACAGAAACAAAAACTTTGGTTAAAAGAGTTAGAGAGGGCTGGGGATTTAGCTCAGTGGTTCTGCTTCCTGCCTTGCAAGCACAAGGTCCTGAGTTCGATCCCTGGTACCAAAAAAAAAAAAAGTTAGAGAAATGCTTGTGTTCAGGTCTTTGCAGAGACTTTAATATACTAAAGTGATGTGTGCATTTCCAAGAATGGGTATATACAACTATTTCTCAAATTCTTTTCTTTTAATTAAAAAAAATTATTTTTGCACTGTTGGGGCTGGAATCCAGGGCTTCACACATGCCAGGCAAGTGCTGTTCTTCTGAGCCACATCCCCAGCCCTGTTTCTCAGTTCTTTGGGAAGCCTGCTCTCCAAGGTGACTTGGGAATCAGCTGGACAAGGCAACACTGGTAAGAGTAGAGCTAATCTAATCCTGCATGCCGTCTCTGACATCTCTCTATGCGACCCTGGGGAGCTGAATTCCCATCCCCTAAGTTCAACCTGCATGGTACACACAGATGCACCTTAATTTAAGATGACCTTATATTCTGAAAAATACACAGGTTGAAAATATATCTTTTTTATTTTAATTTTTTTGGAACTGGGGATTGGATCCACTGCCTTCCTACTAAGCTACATCCCTAAGACCTTTTTTTTTTTTGGTACCAGGGATTGAACTTGGCTCTTTGCGCTTGTGAGGCAGGCAGCAGAACCACTGAGCTAAATTCCTGGCCCCCCTGAGACCTTTTTTATTTTTTATTTTGAGACAAGATCTCGCTACGTCACTAAGCTGCTCAGGCTGGGGTCCAATTTGTGATCCTCCTGCCTCCGCCTTCCAGAGTGTGGGGAATCACAGGAATGTACCACCTGTAGGATATTCAACACGCCGAGGGAGGGGCGGCCCCTTTAAAAGCACCACCTGCATGCTGCGCAGGGGCCAGAGCTCCGGGATCTGCATGGAGTTGAGGCTGCAGCTTAGAGAGCTGGCAGGGCTGGTCGGAAGTGATTGTCTCAACTTCCTGGGGAATGCATGGTCTAAGACAATGATGCGAGTGGAGAAAACATGAAGCCACTTGGAAAGGTGAGTGTCATCAGCAGGTCTGCGGGGACCCACGGTGCCTGGGGTGGCAGCTCGGATGCTGTAAGAGGTAGGGACCTCGTGGCTGCTGCGGTGTTGGCAACAGTAAGCATGGAGGTGATGTGGGGCGACCCTGCTTCTGCTTGGGACAGATAGGGGGCAAGGTGTAGACCCGGACGGTTCCATGGGGAGGGGACCCTGTGCTCAGACAGAGGTGTGGAGCTCTCTGGTGGGAGCCTGGCCGCTGCCTTCTCCACCCTGCAGGAGGCTGGGGCCCGGCCCAGGCTCTGGAGCCAAACGAGCCACCTCCGGGGGTGGTGAGGTTGTGTGTGCTCTGCTCTACCTCGAGCAGCGGTTCCCAGCTCTGGCTCGGAATGGGCCAGGCTGTGTTCCCTCCCAGGTGCTTCTCCATCCTTCAGCCCAGCTGTGACTTTGGGTGGTGCTTGCCCATCGCTGGGCCTCACTGGCCTCAGCTGTATCGAATGCGCACCTGAATTGTGTGTGCGCCTGTGAGGGGTGAAGGTGTCGGCAGCCTGGCGTCCCTTCTGATTGCAGTACTTCGGGCCACTGGTAATTATGGTAGTGATGTTTTTGTTTCCTGTCCTGCTGCCATCCTAGTGGTAATCAGATGTATGAACACAGGGCAGGGCCACAGCCCGCTAGAATGGCTACTCGGGAGGGCCCTTTGTGATCAACCACTCAGCTCCCAAAAGGGGAAACTGAGGCCCAGGGAGACTAGACCCATCCCATGCACAGGACCATCAGGTCTTTATAGGAGGGCAATGAGTTCTCTGCCCAGGCCCCCACATGTGGGCACCTGGATGACCCAGAGGGCAGGTTGGTGCTTGGGTGGCTTCGTGGTGGGTGCCAGAAAAGCTGAGCCGCAGGTCACTGCCCAGCCCTAAGAGTGGCCTCCTCCCTAGTAGTGCTCTGCCTGCCTTGCCCGAGGCTCACTCTGGGCTTCGGTCTCTGTGTGGTGTTGTCCTCTGGGGATGGGCTGGTTCAGGGTGCTCACAGTAGCCATGTCAGGATTCTGTCCTTGGTCTTCTTGCTCTAGATGCCTGGGTGGGCTTTGGGACGTGGATGGGGGACTGGATGCCAGGCTCCCTCTTAACCATCCTTGCGGGCGACCCTCTGTAAAATGGGCATGATCTTATTACTCACCTGGTAGGGTTGTTGTAAGACTTGGCCAAGTGAGGCCATAAAAGCACTTTGCTTGCTGCTGTTTATGCTAATTAGAAATTGTTTTAAGATTGCTCCTGGTGGCCTAACATGTAGTCCCGACTTTCCCAGCCTGTCTCCAGCAGGACCTGAGCTCCTGTTCCCACCAGGCTAGGGTTGGTGCTCAGCTCACTGACTCAGATGCAGGGCCTTCAGCAGAGCTGTCTGGGGGACCAGGCTCCATGTGCTGCCAGATTTGGGGCCTGGTCTCAGGGAGCCGGATGCCCTCCCCTCTGCCCTGCACCTTACCTTGAGCTGAGCAGGCGGGGCTCAGGGAGCAGGGTGGAAGGCCTACCTCAGACTAGGGGTGCAGTTTCCCCTTTGCCCTGGGAGGAAGCAAAGGCAGGGGTAGGAGGTGAGGAAGAATCCTGGCTTTCCATGGACTTGCTGTGCAGGGCCTGTCACTGCTCTGAGCCTTAGTGCCTTGCTCTCCTCACACCTCCAGTCTTACAAGCGTGTCAGGAAATGCAGTGCCTGAGGCCTGCTGAGCTCTCTGGGGCACGTGGCGTGGCGCCTTCTCAGATCTCCAGGCTCCAGGGTGGGGGTGGGTAAGGGCTGGGGGATCTGCCCCGGCAGCACTGGGAGGGAACGAGCTGCGGAGGGTGTCCCAGACCAGCACAGAGGCAGTGGACCAGTGGGCATGTGGACGGGTCCCTGGCCACGCCAGAGGCCACGAGCCCCAGTGTGATGCTAGAGCAAAGCACAGCAGTGTCCAGCTGCACCCAGCACAGTGGGTGCCCGGAGGGTCCTGGGATGTTTCCCTGGGGCTGGGCCGGCCCAGCAGGTTGGAGCGGAGGCAACCCGCCTAGGGGAGGGAGCGAGGAGGATGAAAACAAGCCAACAGCTGAGACACCATCTGTGTTTTCCTCTTTTTTTCTTTCTCTTCGTTTTTAAAACAATATAGTGCAGACTGCACTTCTCACAGTAGAATATAATGGTCAATTTTAGTATAAAAAAACATTCTCAGAGATTTGTAAATGCACTTAGTGCTTGAACAGGCCTTGGAGAGAGATACAGTACCGCTTCTGGAGCGCCAGGGGAAGGGGCCGGACGTGGGGAGGCTTCAGGCCTTGAGGACTTAGGGGGACCCCGGCTCTCCCCCCACGATGGTGGGGAGGCTGTGGTTTGCAGGACAGAAGTTGGATGGTTCTCCCAATCAAAACCAACAGGTTGCCCCTCACTGGCTCTCAGGAGGACCCCGCACCTTCTTCTCCTGCTGAAGACAATGTGGGGTCCCTCTGAGTGGGCTCTTAAGTTTGCAGGCCCATTGTTAGCCCCTGTGGTGCCTTTGTGCGAAGAGGAGAATGGTGGCCCTTCCTCAAGATGCAGAAAACTGTAATAAATATACAAGTCTAGAATGCAAGTGGTGTCACCTCGGACGAGGTGCCTTTGTGCAGTGCACAGTCTGCACAACTGTGCCCAGCAGCCCTATACAATGTGTTGGAGAGAAAGGGGAAGATGTTGGTCCAGGATGTAGAGAATGGGGGCGGGAAGATGGGTCTGTTAGGAAGCAATTGGTTGAGGGGAGAATCTGAGGGAGGAGGAACAGGGACCAGTAGTCCTGGGGCGTCTAGGATTCTAAGGTCAGAGTGATCTTCACCTGGATTGGTTGATGGGGGTCTATTTTGGGCCCAGTGAGTTCTTATAGGCCCCATCAGGTCCTTTTCTAGGGGCTTGTGTGTGGGGGGGGGATGCAGTGCATGACCCCCCACCCTGGCCTGGGCCCCTCTGGTGGAGACCCAGAAAGGACCATCCCTGTGTGTAAGTGGTTTCTCTCTCCCTGCCTCTGCCAGCCCGGATGGAGGAAGGTATAGGTGCCCCCCGCCCTCCCCTGGCTCTCCCCGTGTCCTGGGGCAGCGAAGGGGGAGGGGCCTCAGTATTCGAGGTCACCCTGCCCCCTCCATCCTCAGGCACCCCGGGTTCCCGGTGGACATCCCATGGGCACAGGGCTGGGCGGGGCACCCTGGGAGCCGCCCACCCGCTCTGCGGCCCCTGTTCCCACCCGGTGCCCCGGCCATCTGTCCGCGCATGCGCCAGGCAGACCTATCTGTAGACGGGCAGGCGGATGTGGGCGTGCTGGTGGTCAAGCAGCCGTGGCACTGCCACAGTCTCATAACCCTTGCCCAGCATCTGCTCCTTGATGCAGGGTGGCCGGATGTCGTTGATGAGGTACTCCAGCGACTGCAGGCTGCTGCTCAGGACCGACGTGTTGCACACGCTCTTGCTGGGCAGGCCTGCCAGGGTGTCCGCGGGAGGCCCCGCTAGCTCCCGGGTGGCTCCCGGCCCCAGCTCAGTCACTGCCACTGCCGCTGTGGGGTTGTAGCAGTCGCTGGTGGGGGTCACCAGCACGCTGTTCCAGGGGGCAGCGAAATACTGGCCCACAGTGAAGCTGGCTGGCAGCCCCACGCTGCAGTTGAGGGGTGACCCGCTGGCCCGCTCGTAGGCCCTGGTGCCACAGGCCTCTGGGGACTTGCTGGCCACTGTGCCACTGCTGTAGGAGCGCAGTGGCTGGGGTGGCGGTGGGGGTGGCTTCTGGGGCCACAGCAGGTAATCCAGGCCACTCTCCGTGTACCCAGTGGGCTTGGTGGCCCCAGCTAGTGTCAGGGCTGTGGTGGCTCCGGGACCTAGCTCTGTGCCCTTCCGGCAGTTGGGCAGGCCAGCCGTGGCTGAGTAGGCCATGCTGGGGAAGCTGGGCACAGGGCCATGCTTGGCGGGGCTGGGATGGGGAACAGCCACGGCCTGGCAGGCAGTGGGTGCAGCACCTGGGGCCTGGCATTGCTGGTTGAGCTGGTAGAGGATACTGTGGATGGAAGGCAGGTTAGAGGGCGGCAGGGGCAGGCCCCGGCCTGGCAGGGGGATGATGGAGGCGGCAGTGGCGGCTGCAGGCAGGCTGGGTGGCGGGGCAGGTGCCTCAGGTGGCTTGGGGTAGGCCAAGGGCCCCAGGGTGCTGGGTGCTGGGTAGGGCGCAATGCCCACCTGCACGGTGGCCGGTGACAGCTTGGTCCGCTTGCCCTCGGCGCTCTTGAGGACGCTTTTGGTGGGTCCGGTGGGGGCGGCCGCGCTGGAGGAGGAGACAGCGGCCTTGACAATGGCCAGCAGCCCCTGGTAGCCAGTGGCGTGCTGCGGGTAGGGGCTGTAGCGCTGGCCACTGGTGTCATAGCCGTTGATGGTGCGGCTGAGGTGCTTGTGCTGGGGCACACGGATGTTGGTGGGGAAGATCTTGATGGACAGCGGGCTGTTGGCCACCTTCTCGGCATAGGCGTCCAGCTCAGCTGGGCTTGGGTAGCGGGAGGAATGCATGGAGCTGGCTGCCGTCTCACCTGTGGGACAGAGGCACTGGTGAGCGCTGACCCAGCGACTCGGCAAGGCCCTGAGGCCTCTGCTGCCCATGGAAGCTCACAGAGCTGCCCAGCCTCCTTCCCTCATATGCTCTCATTCACTCCTCCTTTGTCCCTTCCAGGTCTGTTTGGAACTGGACATGGAACCCAGGGCCTTTGCACTGAGCTACATCCCCGTCCTTTAAAAAACTTATTTTAAGATAGGGACTTCCTAAGTCATTAAGTTTCCCAGGTGGGGCTAGAACTTGTGATTTTCCTGCCTCAGTCTCCCATAGTGTGTGCACCATCACACCCAGCCTTTCCAGATTTTTCAGCTTTGGATCAGAGTGCAACATACAGAACTTGTACACATCAGAAGCTTGATGAACTTTCACAAAAGGACATAGCTGGGTCGAGAGGCAGGGCACTCCCAGTCCCCAACCACGTCCCAATTCGCCGCTATCCTGACTTCCAGCAACAGGGACTGGCTGTGCCTGGTTGTGTGTAGGGAGATGGAGTGCCATGCCGTGTAACCCACCGGAGGATACTGTCTGTGAGGTTCATCCAGGCTGTAACTTGTGCGCTGTTAACGCGCACACCTCTGCCCGGCCACAGCAGCAGTGGTGCCCCTCAGAGCCCCTCCTTGGTCCTGAGATGTTCCCTGGTGCGGCCCTAATTTTCCCTGGGGCAGATGGACAGACCCTGGGTGAGCTGCTTGCCCATGAGTGGCGGGCAGTGTCCATCGATGCTGGTGCTGTCAGAGCCTGTTAATGGGGCCTCCTGGTCAAGTCCTGAGGCCATGAGAAAAGGGGGAGGCAAGGAGAAAGAAGCCTATTTCAGGTGGCAGGAACAGCTGGGCAAAGGTCCAGAGGCAAGGAGGGCTGTCCTTGGTGGGCACAGGAAATCACTGGGGCTGAGAGGAGATGGACAGAAGCGGCCGGGTGGGCCCTGGGTGGCCAGCCAGTGGGTCACTGCACCACGCACACTGGCAACATCTGGAGATGTGCGCGGGTCCCAGCCGGGGGTGGAAGAGCGAGCGGCAGCATCTCACAGTGCACAGCTCGGCCCCTGAGTGAACCGTCCAGCCTTGCACCTCAGCAGGGCTGGGTGGAGCCTTGCCTGAGGGCGTTGGCGGCCTTGGAGGGCATTCAGCAGGGCAGGGGCAGCAGGGAGGGAAGATGGTGGTGGCATCTCACGTCCTTCCAGCCTACTCTGGGCTCGGCAGGTGAGCCCACCGTGGGCCTCCATCCTGACCCTGCCTACGGCAGCCCCCTCCTAAGTGGCCTAAAATAAACTCGGTGTGGAGAATGGAAATGTCACTTTGGCCAATGGGGGAATCTTTCTCCGAGATTGGATTTAAACTACATTATACAAGCAATTTCATGGGCACTTAGCGCCGCTCGGAGAGTCCCGCAAAAAAGGGACTGGCTCTTCATTTGCCAGCCATAAATCAGCAGTTGCTATAATGAGCACAAAAATGTCACTTTTATGCAATTTTACAGATGAACAAAACTGGTGAAATTAGCTGTGGTAACCTACTAGAGTCAGCAAAAGCAGCTGCTGGGGAAAAAAATTGTATCTGTATGTATTTTCGTTCCTCTTAAACTCTCTTCCCAAGCAAGTTTCTGCCATTGTGGTGTGAAAACTCATTTGTCCTCACCATTATACTTTCATTTGGAGTTTATCTTGAGTATCCAATGAGCCACCAACTGTGAAAATGATTAAATCTACAAAATCTATCTAATGGATGGAATAAATTAGGTGTTTAAAATCTTAAGAAGGGGGGAGGGTGGAGCAATGCCTGTTCCCAGTCCCCATTTATTGAAGGACAGGGCATCTTGCCCCTATCTGGTCAGTGGGGCTCCTCAAGGGTGGTGTGGTCCCTCCAGCTTTTCTGGGAGCTGATGGTGACACCAGAAGATTGATGCCATTTGGGGAGCACTTAGTAGGTGCCGGGCTCTCTGCCCAACACTTTTCTGGATGGCTTTTGTTTGGAGAGTGACAGCTCTGAGAAATGGGGGGTGGTCCCCAAGTTACAGACGAGGAACGGACTGTGGCATTTAGCAGCCAGCCTCTGACACCTGCCACCCCAGATCATTCTTCCTTCCTGGTTTTCACACCCACGTGCCATCCCCGGGACCCACACCAACCCCAACCCAGGCTGAGCTGCACAGCCAGTTAAGACTCTGGGGAAGTGAAAGAGCATGGCTTCTGGGACCTGGTCTTATGAACATGGTGGCTTCCTTGTGGCCTCTTGGGTCTCTTGCTGCTGCCATGTGGGAACAGTGGAGCAGCCCTCGGAGCAAGAGGCCTATTGCAGGCGACAGAGGCTCCAGCCAGCAGCTGTGTGAGCCTTATTGCAAGTGGAGCTTCCAGCCCTGGCCAAGCCTCCAGATGAGACCACACCTCCCGAGACCTGGATCTGAGCCACCCGGCTGAGCTGTGATGTGCCCAGTCTCCTGGGCCATTCAGACCAGTGGGGACTAAATGATCACTGCCATTTCAGGCTGCGAGTTTTGGAGTCACCTGAGATACAGCAAGAGATGATCCACACAGGTCCCTATTTCACAGATGAAGAAAGGGAGTTGAGCTTGCCAGGAGTGCACAGCAGGGGCAGAGTTGGAGTCTGATGTCCTTGTCACCCCACCACACATAGGACCCACGGGGGCCAGGGGACTCCTGAGGCTCCATGCTTCTTCTGCAGAATTAGGCAGACTGCCCTTAGGAGGGACGATAGGCAGCCCCTGGGCTTGAGGGGTGGGGGTGACCTGCTCATGGCTGCCCTGGCCGCCCTGGCCTCTGCCTGGCCCTGAGCTGAATCTCACCTGAAGCTGTGCTTGCCAGGGCTCTCCGCTCCTCGGTGATGTTCATACAGGCACCTTCAAGTGGGCATGGGCCTCCAGGCCACCAGAGTCCCTAGTCTCAAACGTGCCCTGATCTTGGGGCCCTGGGAGCCTTTGGGAAGGCAGCCCCACCCTGCCTTGTGCCATGCCAGAGTATAGTGGAGGTGACATGGAGACCCAGGCCACCCTGCCTCAGCCTGGTGGACGTTGCAGACCCTCCCGAGGAAGGGACCCAGCCAAGAGCGTTCAGTGCCATTGCAGTCTGGCTGGGAAAATGTGAGGGTGCAAGAAAAGGCCCCAGGGGAGGGGAGTGGGGCGCCAGCTGTCAGGGGCAGGCTGCTGAGCAGTGTGAAAGCTGGGGTTCAAGTGGGGTGAGAGAGGGAACCCCAGGATCCTGCATTCCTTCAGTGGCCCTGTGGGTCCCCACAGGGGTCCCTGGCAGGTGCTGGGCTTCATCACCACCACCATCCACAGCAGACTGACTGCTGTTGGCTTGTCTTCCTTGTACAGCAGACTGGGCCTTCTGGAGCTGCCATCGGCACTGCTGTTACCCCCAGGACACAGTGATGTTCGAATGCTGTACTGAGTGAGTGGCGAGGCTGTGGTCAGCTGGACCAGTCAGCCTAGGAGTCAGGGCACTGGGAGCAAAGCCCTGGCATCAGCCACCTTTCCATAGCCGTCCTGGGCCTTGGAAATGTGGCAGTGATCGAAACTAACAAAATTCCTGTCCTTGGAGAGCTGCCACTGTGGCACAGGAGGCAGGCAGCAGCGAGCCCCAGGGACCAGACAGTTTCAAAACGTGTCCCCAGATTCTTTGACATGGCTCCCACAAACAGCAGAGCCTGATTTTCTTTTCTTTCTTTCTTTCTTTTTTTTTTTTGCAGTACTGGGGATTGATCTCAGGACCTTGTGCTTGGAAGGCAGGCACGGTGCCACTGAGCTAAATCCCTGGCTGATTTTCTTCACTTAATCATCAAACTGCCTTCGTGACTCTTGTCCAGTGAGCAAGGTGCAGGGAAGTGATGCCAGGTGGTTTAACAGGCCGAGTGGCTCGGCCACGTGGAGAGGCCACATGTGTGGGTTTAGCGGACTTCCGGCATCACGTGCACATATCCGGAAGCGAGAGCAAGTTCAGAAGATCTCATTCACCCCCACCCTCAGGGACATCAGGGAGGAGAGACATGCCGTCTCCACTGTGCCCTGTCTATTGCTGAGCGCAGATATGCTGGCACAGGGACCGGAGCCCAGGTGATGGGGGCAGTGGTGGAGGCAGGGAGGGCACCTAGTGTGGACTCGTGGCCGGTACAAAGGCTCCTCTGGGAAGGTGGCCTCGGAGTATGAGGGGCACACGGTCAGAGGCGCCTCCTGGGTATCTGGTGAAGGCATGAGAGCACAGAGGATGGCAGTGCAGAGGCCTGGTGTGGCTGGGGAAGCAGAGTCGGTGTTCTGCCCTGAGAAGGGGCGGTGGGTTTTGCTTGTAGTGTCCCCGCCCCACTGCTCTCCTGCCCCTCCAGGTCTCAGCGGAGATGTCCCCGGACGTGCCCCTAGGTCACCTGTGCTGCAGTTGTAGATTCGTAGACTTTTGTGGGCAGACCTTGCTTGCACTTCTCACCACCCTGACATCTAAGTGCACTTGGAAAATATCACAGGAATGCTGGTTCCAGGGCCAAAGACGGGCCTGCTCAGGGCCTTCTGAGGGCCTTCTGGAGGCTGCAGCTGCCAGACAGAAGCAGGACCAAGGTGGCCCCTCTGTGAACTAGGCCACCCCTTCCCTGCTCCATCCCCACCCACCGTGGCCCCATTAAAAGCTTGTCGGGAAATTTAAAAGGCTGGCTGGAAAGTGCTGGGTACATCGTTGCTGCCATTAAGTTAATGTTATGGGCCTTTTACAGGTGTGTTAAATAGACGTGGTTATTAACGAGTATATTAAGCCAATTAAAACCAGCCCTTTGAGTGGGATTTAATGTTGCCACAGGGATACACAAAAGCCATCCTCTGCTGCACTGCTGCCTTCCAGAGGGGGGCAGGGAGGGATGGGGGAACCACTGTGGGGCTCACAGGGCAGTGAGAAGCTGAGACTTGGCTGCAGTCAGGTAGCAGGGGTTTGATGCACAACTCTGTCACTTGCTGTGGGTGACCTTGTGCAGGGCACTTAATGTGAGCCTCAAGGTCTCGTCAGTCACAGGGAATGAAGGGTGGCTGTGTCACTGGGTAGAGTCAGTGTGGCCCCATAAAGCGTGTAACATAGCACTTCCTAGGGCCGGGGATTTAGCTCAGTGGTTCTGGCGCCTGCCTCGCAAGCGCAAGGTCCCAAGTTTGATCCCTGGTACCAAAAAAAAACATAGCACTTCCTCACCATGGGGAGGAGGGGGGAATGGCCTGGAGTTCCTGATTCCGAGCTCCAGGATTCCCTGGAGGACCTGGGCATCTATGGGGGAGACAAGCCAGTCTGTCAAGGGGGAAGAACGGTCAGGACAGGCACGCTCGGTCCAGCCCTCTCCACCCTGTGGGGTCCATCCTGGGGCTGGCTCTGTTTGACAAATAAGTAGACTGAGGTCTGATGAGAGCACACTGCCTGCCCAATGTCCTGGGGCTGGGAGTGGTCAGCTGCAGGCATGGCAGCCACATGCTCCTCCTGACTCCTGGGCTGTGACTCGGAGTGGGGGGTTCCGTTGGAGACCTCAGGTTTTGGAGTGAATGGAACTACCTGTCGCTTTCCCACAGGAGGGGAATGGCAGCAGGTGCTGGCAGATGTTTTTTATGCCTTTGCAGCTTCTACTGCCTCCTTCTGGAAGGCCCAGGAAGTCCCAGTGGGCATTATCAGGGTTGCAGTGAGGAGCAAGGCTCGTCCAGGCCTTCAGGACACACCCTCCCAGCCTGCAGGGAGGAGCAGCCTCATATCTGCATTCCCCTTCATTGTGACACTCCGCCCTTGGAGGTGGCAGCCTCCTGAATGCTCAATTAACATGACACTAATTAGCTGGTGGCACAGGCAGAATCCCTAATGAGGTCGCCCACCCCAGCCCTGGAGTGGGGCAGGGAAGGCTGCTGGGCCAGGGCAGACACAGCTGTTCTCTGGCCTCCACCCGGAGCGCCCTGGGGGAGTGGCAGTAGTGGCTGCACTTCCGGACTGTCCCAGGGACCCCAGCCTGCCCCGGCCCCAGGACCCTAGGGTGAATCTGGGTGCACCAGCTACCAGCTGAGGGCCTCAGGGAAGTGATAATTAAATGACAGCATGCATATCAGGTGGCTTGGTACATAGTAGGCGCTCTGAAAAGGCTAGTCACCTTTGTTTTTAAACTGGAACAGGCAATGGACATAGTGGGTGTCATTCGGATGGCACAGGGATCCTGTCCGCCTCTATCCATGAGTGTGCTGAAGATGCTTGGGCGCATGTGTGGGGCCGTGCATGCTCAGACATTTGGGGGAAGACAGGTGCTGGGCGTGGTAGCATAAATCTATAATCCCAGCTATAGGCGGGAGTATCTCAAGTTTGAGGTCAGCCTGGGCAACTTAGTGAGACCTTGCCTCAAAAAAAATTTTTAAAGGGCTGGGGGAGGGGGGGAATGTAGATCAGTGGTAGAGTGCTTGCCAAGTGTGTATAAGACCTCGAGTTCTAGCCTCAGTACCAGAAAAAAAAAGGGGAGGTGCTCCCAGGCCCTCTTCATCCCTGGAGCCCCAGCTGGAGCTGTCCTTCTAAGTGCAGCTGGGGAGGGCACTTGTATTCCTCCCTAGCCAGTGTCTCAGTTTCCCTTCCTTGGGCTCTGGCTTTGGGCCCATCCCTCACCCTCCCTGTGCCCAGGCCCCTGGCCTTGTGGGCCTCATCTCCACCTGCTGCGTCCCTGCCTGCCCCTCTGCCTTCATCAAAGCTCTGAAACTGCTCCATCCTTTCCCTCCCCACTCATGTACCACTCCCATCTCTATCCACATTTTCTTCAGCCTGCCTCATCCTTCCTCTCTGGCTCTCAGCCCATCCTGCCCATTCTTGCTGTTTTCTGGGCCACATCTGGGGCTCTATTCTGGAGATGAGTCCATGGTAAGTACTGTGCACACCTCTCTCCATTTGTCATTTATCTTATTACATTTTTTATTTTATTTTATTTTATTTTATTTTTTCGGTGCCAGGAATCGAACTCAGGGACCTTGTGCTTGCCAGGCAGGCACAGTGCCACTGAGCTAAATCCTCAACCCTAGTTTCCTCATTTTTTTAATTCATTAAGTTTATTGGTACATTTTAGGTATACAATTCATCATTGGGAATTTGTACCTTTACATGATATATCTTGGTTCTTATTTTTTCCCCATTTCCCTGCCCTCCCTTCAACCCCTTCACCTTATTCTTCCCGCCCTGGGGATGATACTGTCACTTTTCTTTCATGAATAGTATGAGTTTGCTTTCTACCTGCAGGGATTTCTTTATGCATATGGTGTGAGGCAGGGCTCTGTTGTCCCTTACTCCCTGTGGACAGCAGTTGCCCCTGCACTGGATATGGGTCCCCAATGATCTGTAGGCACCAGGGTTCCTAGACTGAGCTCACATGGATGTGGATCTGTTTCTAGGTATTCTGCTCTCTTCCCTGTCCCTCTGTCCAAACCTTAAGCCATGGCAGTACAAGCCCCTTCTATTGCTTCATTATTGGCTTCAAAGCCAGCTTTTCAAGTTACAAACACACAAACAGCTATGATGTAGGGATCAAATTGGATTTTTTTTGATATAGAATTGCTGTCCCTGCATCGGACATATTTCTAAGTTTATATTTGTCTGAGCATGATGGCAAACAACTATAATTCCAGCTACTCAGGAGGCTGAGGCAGAAGGATCACAAGTTCATGACCAGACTGGGAAACTTAGTCCCTATCTAAAAAGAAAAAGAGCTAGAGAGCTAGCTCAATAGAAGAGTACAGTACTTGCCTTACATGCCAAAGGCCCCGGATCCATCCCTAATATTGAAAAAAAGAAATCATTGAATAAGTTTGAATTTTTCTCTGTAAAAGTTATTTGCATCTTTTATTTTATTGTACTTTTATCTTGTGGTGCTTGAGATCAAACTCAGGACTATTTTATTACAATTTTAAATTGGATATCATAACTGAGATGCATTGGACACATTCCTAAGTATACTTGAGTCTTTTTTTCTTTTTTTTTTTTTGAACTTGGGTCCTTGTGTTTTCGAGGCAGGCGGCGGAACCACTGAGCTAAATCTCTAGCCCTCACATTTCTAAGTATTAACCTCCCAAACTGACTTAACATCTAGATGGATCTTTTAACAAGAGATTGACTGATCAACATACTATCCACAATCAGAAGCTCCAGTCAGGATGGCTTCACTGGTTAATGCTACCAAGCATTTAAAGAAGATTTAATACCAGTTCTTTACAGTTTTTTTTTTTTACAATCCCTCCTCCCCCCCCCAAAAAACCTTCCAAAGTAATTCTGCAAGGCCAGTATTACCCTGATACCACTACTACAGATCTCTCTCACATACAAACTATAGATCAGTAATTTTTATGAATGTAGATGGAAAAAATCAAGATACAAGCAAACCAAACCCAGCAGTGTATAGAAAGGACTATCATCCTGACCAAGTGGGACTTAGCCAAAGAATGCAAGGGTGGTTGGTTCAACATCAAATCATCAATGAACCTAACATGCCACATTGATAAAATAAAGGGCAGCTACCATATGTTCAGTTCCAAGGATGCAGAAAAAGCATTTGCCCAATCTATAGCCTTCCAAGATGACCACATTCAAGAAACTGAGGGGCTGAGGATTTAGCCCAGTGGTGCTACCACCTACCTCACAAGGTCCTGACTTTGATCCCCAGTACCAAAAACAAAACAAAACAAAACAAAAAAACCCTGAAAAATCCAAAGCTGAATTCATACCCAATAGTAAAAGATGGAATGCTTTCCTCCTGAAATTCAGAATCAGACAAAGCTGTCTGTTCTTGCCACTTCTTTGCCAGACTGTATTGAAGGAAACTTCAATTGCCAAAGCAATTAGATAAGAAAAAGAAATAGAGGGGATTACATTAGAAGTAAAACCATCTCTATTCACAGCTGACAAAAACTGTTAGAATAACCAGATCCTACAAGATTGTAGGATACATGACCAAGATACACAAATCAATTGTATTTCTATTCACTCACATTGAATAACCAAATGAAATTAACAAATCCAGGGCGGGGGGTGTGGCTCAATGATAGAGCACTTGCCCTGCGTGCACAAGGCTATGGATTTGATCTCCAGCAGCCCCCCTCCCCCCCAAAAAAGGAAAAAATTACAATAGCAACAAAAAGAATACTTACACACTTTAATAAAAGAGCAAAACTTGGGCAGATATGCCATATTCAAGTTGGAAGACTTACTATTAAGACACAGTGTTCCCCAAATAGATCTAAAGACCCAGTGCAATCTCTGTCAGAATCTCAGCTGGCTTCTTTGCAGAAATTGACAAGCTGATCCTCAAATTCATGGAGCTCAGAATAGCCAAAACAATGCTGAAGGAGGACAGAGTTGGAGTACTCATACTATAAGGTTAGAAAAATCAAGACACTGTGGTACTGGCAGAAAGAGAGGCGTGTGAGTGGTATCCTGAATCCTGAAAAAAACCTCACATTTATGGTTAATTGACTTTTTCCAAGGGTTCCAAAATACCTCAATGGAGCAAAAGATTGGTCTCTTCAAATGATTTTGAAACAACTAGGTAATGGCATGCAAAAGAAAGAAGTTCTTTCTTCACACTATACACAGATTAACTCAAAGTGTATCAAAGACCTACATGGAAGAGCAAAAACTAGAAAGATCTTATAAGAAAACTCAGGAGTACATCTTTATGACCTTGGGTTATACAAAGCCTTCTCAGATAAAACATCAAAAACACAAGCCACAAAAGACACTCATCAAAACTAAAAGCTTTTTGGTTCAAAAGATACCATAAAGAAAGTGTAGCAGCAACTCCAAAATGGGAGAAAATATTTGCAAATCCTGTGTATGCTGCATGGCTTTTATCTAGAATATGTGATTTTTTTCCCCCAGAACTTAGAATTGAACCCAGGATCTTTGCACTGAACTACATCCCCATTTCTTTTAAATTTTATTTTTAATTTTGAGACAAGGTGTCCCTAAATCACTAAGTTGCTGGGACTAGGCTTGAACAGCCTCTCAGAGTGCTGGGATTACAGGCATGCCCTACCATGCCCTACTATGCCTGACCTACTTTTATAATTTAATAAGAACAAGACAACTGACTTAAATAAGCAAAAGATGTGAGTAGACATTTCTTTTCTTTTCTTTTTTTTTTTTGGTACTGGGGATCAAACTTGGGACCTTGAGCTTGCAAGGCAGGCAGCGGAACCACTGAGCTAAATCCCCAGCCCGAGTAGACATTTCTTAAAAGAAGATACACAAAGGGCAAGAAGCACATAAAAAGATGTTCAACATCCTTAGTCACTAGAGAAAGGCAAATTCAAACTACTTTGAAATACTACTTCATACCCACTAAAATGGCTGTTAATAAAAAATAGCAACAAATGGTGAAGGTATGGAGGGACCGGAATCCTCATATACTACTAGTAGGAATGTAACATGGCACTGTCTTTCTGGAAAACAGTGACACTTCCTCAGCAAGTTAAAACAGTTACCATATAACCCAGTAATTCCACTTGTAGGTATACACACAAGAGAAATGGTAACACATGTCCACACAAAAGCACACACATGAATGCTCATAGCATTCTTAATAGCCAAATCAGTGGGGAAAACACCCCATGTATTCATATCAATTGATAAATGAATAAAACATGGTATATCCATATAATGGAGTACTCAGCAGTAAGAAGGAATGAAGTGCTGATATAGCCTACAATGTGGATGAACTTTGGAAATGTTAAGGAAAAGAAACTACTCAAAGTGTCACATATTTCATGAGCTCATTTGTATGAGATGTCCAGAAAAATTCTGTAGAGACACAAAATAGTTTAGTGATTGCTTGAGACTGAGGAGGTTGGGGAGAAGTGGGGAGTGGCTACTAATACATTGGGAGGTACTTTTGGGAGATGATGTTATTGAACTTAATAGTGGTGATGATTGCACAATTCTGTGAATATATTAAAAACTATTAAATAGTATAGTATAAATGGGTGAACTGTATAGTATGTGAATTGTTTTATTGTTCTCTAAAATTGTAACAGTATCTTTATAATATGTATTTGCCAGCTTTGTTATGGGTGGAGAGCAAGGGCCAGCAAACTGCTGCATATGGGGCCAAATTTCCCCTGCCTTTGTCAATAAAGTTTTATTGGAACACAGCCACGCCTATTTATTTATGTAGGTATTTGGCTATTTGCCTACTAGAGCATGAGTGTTGATAAATTAGAGACTGTAGGGCTCGCAAGGCAGAAGATATCTGTTCAGCTTCCATTGTACAAAATAATTGTGCTTATAGGTTGATCTTATATTCACAATCTTGTTGAAGACTTACTCTCTTGGGATTTCTATGCAAATAGTTTCATTCTTTTTCTTACCTTTTATACCTTTTTTCTTTTTTTCAGTAGTGGGGATTGAATCCAAGGCCTTTGCACTATGCTATATCCCCAGTGCTTTATTTTTTTGGGGGGTGGAGAGGTACCAGGGATCAAACTCAGGACCTTGTGCTTGTAAGGCAGGTGCATTGCCACTGAGCTAAATCTCTGGCCCCTCAGTGCTTCATTTTTACACAGGATCTCACTAAGTTGCCCAGTCTAGGCTTGATCTTGTGATCCTCCTGCCTCAGCCTCCCAGAGTGCTGGGATTACAGGCCTGCACCACCACACCTGGCCTGATCCTTACACCTTCTGACTTTCTGTCTCATTGCATTGCAGTGGACAAGCTGCGTTCCTAATACTGTCCACCCTCAGGTTTATGGCAATGGTTTGGGGCTAGATGCTCTCTGCTAGATGAAGGAAGCTGCCTTCCCCCCTAGTTAGCTCACAGCATATTTTTCTTTGTTAAGCATGAGTACATTATTTAGTCCACCCTCCCTCTCCTGGCCCTGCATCCCCAAGCGTCTGCCTTTTCCCAGGCTGGCTCCTGTAGGAACAGTACCAGGCCTTCCTCCCACCCCTCGGGCTGCACTCTGCAAAAGCTGTATAATTGAATCTTCTGTGTGGCCCAGTATTTTTTGATTTTATTAGAATTTTAAACTGCCCCTTTTCTTCTGTATTTTATCAGTGTGGCTGGAAGCAGAGCCCCGGCAGGAATTCCTGTAGGCTGAGCTCCACTTGAGCAGCAGCAGCTCCGGCCCTAGGCAGCCGTGGGGGCTGGCGGGGTGAGGATGGGGCAGGATGGGCTGCTCCCTGATCACCTTGGGTTACACGACCTCAGAAGTTTCTCATCAGTGGAGACAAGGGATGGGTCAGGGACCCTCTTGTCCTCTAATAAGCATGGAGGTTGGGGACTGGGGGCAGGCAAAGCAGTGGCTCCCAAGCCCGGGGCGGGGGGGGGGGCGTTCCTCTCCTTTCATTCTTATTCCCAGGTCACAAAGGAGGAAACTGAGGCCCTGTCACCCACTTGTCCTGGGTCACACCTGTGCCCCATTCAGGGCACAGCCAGAACCAGGATTTGACCCCTAGACCTGTCTCGGTCCCCAAGACCTTGTCCTGTGGGCTCGCGGGGAGGACGACAAGGGGGTGAGCTCCCCGTCCCTACAGAGGAGCAGCTCTGTCGCCTACCAAGGTCCAGCTGAGGACGTCCAGCAGGAGTTCAAGGCTGCTTCCTGGACACAGGAGAGGCTCAGCCCCTGAATCGGCCCTACACTGGCCCCACGGTGCCTCTCTGGGACTCTGCATGGCCTGTATTTTTAGCCGCGTGTGACTCAAGGTTTGTATATAGCACCACGATGAGAAAGTCAAATATTTATTAGTGGGGAAGGTCTGAGCAGCTGAGATAAACAGGTTTCTGTCTCAGGGTGGGCAGGTTCTGTTTGAGACCCTGGGACTCTGGCCAGCTGGGAGGAGCTTCAGACCTGAGGTAGGGGAAGGGAATGACCTTTCCTTCTCCTTAAAATCTTTATTTTCTTTCTTTTTCTCCAGGTCACTTTGTGAAGTCACCTGGAATAGGCCACAGCACCCAGACTCATGCAGCTCGTTTCCCTGTCCAGTCTGACCTCAGTGCCCAGAGACGTGCGCCCTGGTACTATCCTGCCTGGGTCACCAGCCATGCTCTGGGCACACATGCAACTGGTCCTTGTTACAGCTCTGGTCCCCTTAGTGCAGGAAAAAGATCTGAGACCGTACCTCGGCCTACTGTTCCCCTGTGCCCTGCAACTGAGCTTCTGACATTCTTTTTTTTTGGTACTGGGGATTGAACTCAGGACCTTGCACCTGCCCGGCAGGTGAGGTGCCACTGAGCTACATCCCCAACCCACTTCTGACATTCTAATCAGATGGTCTGAGCTGAGCTGGGTGGCTTCTTCAGGCTACCTCATTTGATCTTCACTTAACAGAAGGGGAACACAGGTTTGAGGAGGCTGCTCAACTTGGAGGTCACTTTGGCCATGGCCTGGTCAAGTCCTTTCCTTTTTGATGAGAAACAGCACAGCCCAAAGCATAGGGCCAGCCCTTCCTGTCTGGGTTCTGCCCAGGGCAATAGGGACAAGAGATCCATCACCCAAGAGTCATGCCCAGAAGGAGAGAGCAGGAGCCTCCTTGACCCGGTGTCCAGGCACCGACTGGCAGCAGGGCACCCAATTCAATTTGCTTATCTGCTTTCCTGCCTCTCTCTTTCCTGTCCTCTTCAATTATAGGCAGAGTCAGTGTCTTTTCCAGTAAGTGCAGTGATGTGCAAGGATCCAAGTGGGCAGGGCAGGGAGGACATCTGGGGAGGCCCTCTATGCTCTCTAGTTCTGGCCTGCAAGCAGAAGGAAGCTCTAGCCCCAGTTAGAAGGCCCAGCCCCTGCTTCAGCCAGCTCATAGCAGAGGTGGGAGGTAGGGAGCTCTACCAGCTGAACAGTAGCAATCAGAGGTTAAGATGCAAGACCCCCTGAGACCACAAGCACCTCCTGGAAGAATTCTTCTGCACAGATAACTCAGTACAAAGATATTCTGAGTAGAGACTAGAAACAACGGAGGTGTCCATCAACCAGGGGATGGTAAAATATGGGAATACAGTGAAGCTGCTGAACCCCTAAAGCAACAAAGGAGGTAGAGAGGCCACCACAGCAGTAGGGGTTAGGTGAGGCTGAGGGAGGAAGCAGAGAAAAGGTGTTGCAGCTGCAGATTTCAGAGCCAGAAGCATGCACTTCCCAAAAGGTTAAACCCTGAGGGAGAAAAACCTAAACCCCTTTTTGCAGCAGTGAAAGTGGGGTGCATCAGCTGGTGACAGACCCAGTTGCTTTAGAAGAGCTGAGGAGGTAGGGCTACAAGAGAAACCACACAGACAAGCCATGTTTGCAGGAACCTATTTGTCTCTGAGGCAACTGGAGGAAATAAAGGATGAATGAGTACACCTATGAAACTCTGGGTTCTGAGAAAAATCCCAGCTGGACCAGGACATGTCTCTGGCCATTTTCAGCCTAAACCTCCTGCAATATCTGGGCTTGGAAAAAACTCACTTCTTCCCAAGGTGATCCATATTGGAGAAGCACAGACCTAAACAAAAGATACTAAAAAATGAAAGCAAGGCAAAGCATAAGTTGTGGTTGGCAAAAAACACTTCCATCAGAAGACTGTAGCTACAGAAGAGATGAAGGTCGCAGCCAAATATTTTGTTATGAAGGAAAAAAATTTACAAGAGTAGAAGAAAAAAAACTTTGTTGTCAAAGTAAAGAGAGTAGAGTGAGTACAAGGAAAAAAGGGAGGTGCTGAAAGCAAGAAAAATGAGTAAAAGGAAATAGGAAGTTAGGTTTTTTCAGAAGGTATGTAAGAGAGGCAGGTGGAAGACAGCCAATATGGGTTTGGCAGAAGTCCCCCAAGAAGGAAACCGAAATAATCCAAACCCAGGATTTGCGTGCTCAAGGGTCACAGTACTGTGTTCCAGGGAAAATGGACTCCAAACAGGTCAACCCCAAGACATATCCTAATGAAGTAAGTGGATGTGAAAAATACGGAAAGATCAAGGAGGAAAAATCAGCTTCAACTTCTCGATGGCAACATCTGGCAATAGAACAAGGTCTACAAAATCCTCATTCAGTAGAAAGGCAACAGACAGACCATTCTGAATGTGTGGGAGTGGAGAGTACTGGTCCCCTGAAGCCTTCCTAAGCAGTACACCAGAGGAGGGCCAGCTTCGGACAGTGGGCTCTACGGCAGAAGAACTGGTGGTGAGCACCAACCTTAGTCATCCAGGACAATGAGACTGAAACAAATGTGGGTGTCGCAGTGATGTGGCCAGATGCTAACAGTAGAAAGCCTGAGAATACTGGAGTGGTATCACTAGTACTGGAAGGGAAAGGGGGTGGGGGTGGAAGAGTACACTGTTATTCTCATCTTTAAAAGCTGGGACCAAAAGATAATCATTTAAAGCTGATGTCAGTAACAGAGACCTCAAAATACAGTCAACTCTAAGAAAATGTTGTGGAGAGAAAAATGAAATACACTAATTTCATCATTTTGTTCATCTCAGGAAAAGTAAGAGATACTCTTCTGAAGAAATAAAGAATTAAAGAAGCATGTAAAGTTACTCCACCAGAACAAAACACCAACTTGCCTTATGACTAGCAGATACACAAAACAGAGAACACAGTTCACACAGAGAAAGACTTTTAAATACAAAGCATACAACGACTGAACTCTATTTAAAGAAAAAAGGGGTATTCATACTGGATCACAAAGCTTACCCAACTTTATAGATGAGTCACACCTAAACAAAGTCATTCAGAAGTGCTGAAATAGAAGGATTGGCAAAGATTTCAAGAAAAATACAAATTCGAAAAAAGAGGTTACTGTTTTAATTGGTAATGCTGAATTCAGGTCAGAAAGCAGGAAGTATGGTAAAGGAGGATTCAATGCACATGGAGATTTAAGGGACTGATATCTATGCATTAAATAACATTGCTTTGTCACTCATGAAGCCAAAGCTATAGGTGTTACAAGAAGAAACAGACTAAAACACATTAGCAGAATGTTAATGCTCCATCCATGAACCTGTCTCCATCCATGACAAGTAAACATATATAATTCTGAATTCTGAAATAGCCACACCTTTTCAAGTCCCCATAAAAAAATCCATAAAATGCATAAAAATTACCATTATGTCACAAAGAAAACTTCCAGAAAAGTAGACAAGATTCCCTGATCATAATGCAAAATGAAATGTTAGAAATCACAAAAAATACAAAGCATCAGCCGGGCGTGGTGGCACACGCCTATAATTCCCAGCACGTGGGAGGCTGAGGTAGGAAGATCACCAGGTGTTTGAGACCAGCCTGGGCTACACAGTCCAGGGCCAGCCTAGAATACATAGTGATACCTTGTCTCAAAAAGAAGCACCTACTACTTGATGAGTGAGACTCAAATGAGTCTTAGGTTAATGAAAGGATCAAAATTGTAAAATATCCATAAAATAATGAAGTTGAAAATACTACTTATTAAAACCTATAGAATATAGCCAAAGAAGTGCTCAGGAGCTGAGCATGGTGGCACACGCTTGTAATCCCAGATACCTGGGAAGCTGAAGCTGGAGGATCAAGGCCAGCTTGGGCAACTTAGCAAGACCTTATCTCAAAAATTTAAAAGGTTGGGGATGTAGTTCCCTGGGTTCCATCCCCAATATTGTTAAAAAAAAAAAGTGCTCAGAAACTTCTAGCTTAATTTTTCCTTTTTTTTTTGTTTAGTTAGTCAGTATAAGGTTTTAAGTCTCTAACTCAAGAAATTAAAAAACTGAAGAAAAGTTTTAATAAAAATTATAAATTAATGAATTAGAAATCAGGAAAGGTTAATTACTAATAAATACCCGAGACGGAGCTTTGGGAAAAGGAGATAGATAATACCATTTGCTAACAAACCTAATCAAGAAAAATGGGGAGAGAATGCAAAATACATAATATAAGAAGTAAGGGGGGCTGGGGATTTAGCTCAGTGGTTCCACCGCCTGCCCTGCAAGTGCAAGGACCCAAGCTGATTCCTGGTACCAAAAAAAAAAAAAAAAAGTAAGGGTAGGGGTTGGGGATATAGCCAAGTAGTAGAGCATTTGCCTAGCATTCACAGGACCCTGGGTTTGATCCCCAGCACTGCCAAAATAAAGAACAATAAAGAATAATAAATGAGGTTTAAAATAACCACTTATAATAATTGCAAAAAAATTACTTTGTTCAACTTCATGCAAATAAATTTGAAAACCTGGATGAAATGGATAATTTTTTTGAGAAACCAAACTTATTAAACTCATCCAAGAAGCAGAAGAACAATTAAACCAATTACAGAAAAAATAGAGAACAATATCAAGGAGCTACTGGCCCACTCTAATAAACACACTAGCCCAGTTTCACAGGGAACCAGCCAGCCTTTAAAGAACTGATAGTTCTATTTCTAGTCAAACTTCTCAAGAGCACAGGGAAAGCAGAGAAGGCTCTAGATAGTAAAACCCAACGCAAAATTATTTCAAAAACAGAAAACTCAAAAATAGCCTTTCTGGTAAAGTTGACAAAAATCCCAAGTCAAATCCAGGTCAGCAAGTATGTTATAAAGAAATGTTTCCCATGAGCAAGTGAGGCTTGACCAAGAAAGCAAGGATGGTTCAATATGAAGAAATCTATTAATGTCATCATTCATATTAATAGATTAGAGGAGAGAAGCCATATGTTCATCTTCATAAACACTGAAAAGTCATTTGGCAAAGTTCCAAAGTCCATTCTTGATTTTTCCAACCCCTTAATAAAACAGGAATAGATGGAGACTGACTTAACCTAATAAAATACCTGTCCCAAAGCCAGCATTTCCTTAATGGGGAAATCTTGAAGCTACAAAGGAAGAGAGTGTCTGTTACCACCACTATTATTTTCATTGTTCCACAGATAGTAGCCAATTCTATTAAATAAAACAAAGACATCAAGGCAAAAAACAAAGTAGGAGGTAAAATTTATCATTTGTAGTGCTAACTAGAAAACCCAAGGCACTAAAGTGAAGAACATTATCAACAAGAAAAGAATTCAGTAAGGTGGCAGAAATTAATAGCTTTCATACAAACAACCTCCATTTATGAAAGAAAAGACTAATCAAGCCAAACTATCCAGAGGTAAGCATGGCCAAAAAATGTGCAAGATCTAAATGAAGCAAATATTTAAAAAATCCTGAGGGACACAGAAGGAAGTCTGAACACAGAAAGGTGTATCGTGTTCTTAGAGGGAAAGATGCCATTATCAAGATGACATTTCTTGCTAGATTCATCTGTAAGTGTAATGCAATCCCACTAAAAATGCAGACAACATTTTTGTTTTTACCTAGATAAGTGGATTCCATAGTCCAGACAGTAAAATATATGGAGCAGCCAGGGAAATCTGGTGGGAGGTAGGGCAATAACAAATAGTAACGAAGTCTATCAAATATTAAAACATATACATGCTACAACATGGATGAACCTTGAAAACATTAAGTGAAGCCACCCACAAAAGATCAAATACAATATGAGTTCACCCTTAGGAAAGTCCAGAACTGGGAAATCTATATATAGAGAAGTTGTGTGTGTGTGGTGGGGGAGATAAGGGGGTAGCTGCTGATGGATATGGAGTTTCTTCTTTTCTGAACATGCTCTAAAAGTGACTCTGGTAAACTGAACGTGGTGGTGCATGACTGTAATCCCAGCATTCTGGAAGGCTCAGACAGGAGGATTACAAGTTCAAGCCCAGCTTAGGTAGTGAGGCCCTGTCTCAAGATAAAAAATAAAAATAAAAAAGGACTGATGATGTTACAGTGTGAAGGCCCTGGATTCGATCCCCAGTACCATTAAATAAAAAAACTGTGGTGATATGTGCATCATTTGGTGAATACACTAAAAACTACTGAATTGTTTACTTCAAATGGATACATGGTATATAAATCATCTCAATAAAACTTAAAATTTTAAATATATTAATAAGACTACAATAATTGAAACAGCACTGTACTGATCTTTCAAGACACCTGATATTTTACAGACCCTGTCTCAGAAAAACAACTCAGCCTGAGAAGGACATTCTAAGTATGATGCAAAATCCAATGCCATAAAAGTAAATGCTGACAACTCACTTCCCAAACAAAGCTCCTCCATGGCAGAACCAAAGATGAAGGACAAGTCAGGGAAAACATCTGCTTCATAAGACAGACAGAGGTCTAATTCTATCCTATACAACCAGCCCCTACTTCGCATGCCTGTAATGCCAGCACTCAGGAGGCTGACGAGAGAGCATCACCAACATGTGCAAGGCCAGCCTGGGCTATACAGTGAGTTCAGGAGCAGCATAAACTACATAGTGAGACCCTGTCTCAAAAAAAAAAAGTTCCTACAAATGAATAAGGAAGGACAAGACCAACCAACCGAGTGAAAAGATGGACCAAGAAGACAAGTAGACTCTTCAAAGGAACAACAAACAGGTCAGACATGAAAAGATGCTCAACCTCATTGGTTTTAAAGCACAACTACACTGTGATCCTCTCTTCGCTGCTCAGGTGAACCAAACCTCCAGGTCTAATGTGGTTCTCTGATGCCGAGGCCGTGGGTGTGGAGGGATGGGTCCTCTTGTACAGCGCTGTGGCACTGCCGCAGGTATGATAGCTAAAGATGTCAGACCACAACTATCAACATTACAAGCACAGAGACCTTTGACTCAGTATTTCCACTTCCAGAAATTTACCCTGCATTTTATTCACACCCTGTGATACATGTCGGGTTTATTGTTCCATCGCTTGTGACGGCACCAGGTACAATCAAAAGGGAGGACTGGCCGCATAAATTAGGTTCATCTTTGCTGGGGAAAACTATGTGGATAGAGAAAGAGGAAGCCCTTTAGAAGCTAACATGGAAGATATATTGTAAAGTGAGAAAATGAGGTGCAGGACAGTGTAAAATATGTATGTACGTACACATTTCCTAGGATGTCCATAAAACATCCGGGAGAACACACAGGAAGGTGACAGTATCGGCTGCCTCTGGGAGGGGCAGGCTTTTGTCTCTAAACCCCTTCCTTTAGTGTACTGGACAACATGAATGCCACTTTGTTTAAAGAAAAAAATATTAAAAATTTGAGGGCCAGGGATTTAGCTCAGTGGTTCCACTGCCTGCCTTGCAAGCGCAAGGTCCCGAGTTTGATCCCCGGTACCAAGAAAAAAAAAGGTACACTAGAAATCCAGGTTTTTATGCAAATCAATATACCACATTCTTCAAAGCTTTTTAAAAGTCTTGGTGGCTAAAAGCTGTCAGAATGCTTGGGATCTTGGGATCCTGCTGCTGCTACATGCTCAAGAAGGACTGACCATGGGAGGTCACCAAGTTTGGCTCCCTAAAATGACACATAGAAAAGCAACGGCAGAGGAGAAAGGCATGCCCAATATCACACAGTGAATGAGGCCCCAGGCTGGGCCCCATTTGGGACTATATGTGCTCCCACGCTATCCTACTTTGTGCCAATGGAGGAAGATGAGGGTGGGCGAGACAGACATTTCCTGTGGTGGGGTGGCAGAGGAGAGGGTGAGCCCCAGGGACAGAGAAGGCTGCAGGGACGGAGGTCAGGACTGAGTTAAGAGTGATGTCCAGTGGGAGTTGGTGACAAGGTGGAGGAGGAATGCAAAAAGCAGCAGAGCATGGGCAAAGGCCTGGCAGGGGGCCTGGAGAGAGTGGTGGGAAGCAATGCAAAACTTTAAGACAGGACCATGGAAAGGGATCAAGAGATGAAGGGAGGGGAGAAGGAGGAGAGGGGAAGGGGATGAAAAAAAGGGAAAAAAAGGAGTTAAGATGTGTTGTGTACACGTACCAACCCCACAATGAATGAACCACTGTGTACCGAAAACGTGCTAATAAAATATGAAGACAGGACCACGGTGGGAGGACTCACTGGGCTGAACGGCCCTGCTAGGTTGGGGCCTGAGGAACAGAAAGTAGCCCCTACAGGCCAAGAGCAGTCAAAGGAAGAGGAGGGGCAGGAGGCTGGTGAGGGGTCCTACTCACACTTGCGCAGCTCCAGGCTCTTGCTTGGGCAGGCCAAGTGCTGGCCCGTTGGGTTCTGGGTCCTCTGCAGACAGGCCAGCATGGCTGAGCTGGGGGCCCCTGGTGGGGCACGCTCTGTGACAGGGTCCCTGTGAGGAGGGAGAGGCGGTGCTGGTCACTCAGGGTTGTTCCATGTCCACCTCCCACTTCCTTCTCCAGGACCCCACCAAACACCGGGAGACTTTCAAACCAGCCACCCCTTCTCCCTCACCTGACAGATGGGGACACTGAGGCACCCAGACGGTTGTCTCTGGGATTACAGGAAGGGAAAGAACCCAAGTCTTTTGAGTGGTAGATTTCTGCCACGACAGGGCCAGAGCTGATGAGTCCAATGAGCCCCTGGCCTGCTCCACATGTGGGTCACCACACCTCCAGTGGGCTGGCTGGATACGCCCAAATCGGGGAAGGCCCAAGGCAGGCTGTCCCTCCCGCTGGTGGCAGAGCCCAGCTCTTGTAACGCCCCGTGAGCGGATCGCGCAGCCCACTGGGGAAGCTCTGACCTCGACCCATGCCGCAACCCAGTCTCCACCGGCCACAAGGCTGCCCTGACCCGATCTCTGACACTGACTGAGCGCCTCCACCCAAACGGAACAGGCAGGGTGACCGCCAGCAGCCCACCCCCCAGGCAGAGCTCTGTCCCCCTCAGGTGGCAGCTCACGTGCGCCTTGCATGCTATACCTGCTCCCAGAGCCGCATCCCGGAGCCCACTGTCCCGCTGAGGACCCTGCAGGGGCTGAGGCAGTGCCCGAGCTAGGCTGCCCCGGGGTGGGGGCTTCCCTGGCACACCTCTTCCTTCCTCTGCTAGGGAGCAGGTGGGGCCGGGTGTGAGCTCGAGCCAACCTGGCAGCCCATCTCCCCCTCTCCATCCGCCTCCCCCTGCTGCCAGTCCCAAGTGGGTCACCTCCAGCCTCGTGACAGTTTAGAAAGAGAAGGCAAAGGGACAGGGAGTGTGTGTTTAACGGGAAGAAAGGGAAGTTATTTAATACTAAACAGGTGTCTGGAGCTCGAGATTCTGCCGCTTTCTTCTAATAATGAAGTATTCATGAGGAAAAGCCTTTTTTTCACTACTTTCTTAAGATACTAATTTCACAACAAGCTCCTTGTTACGGGGCAATTATTCCAATCTTGTATTTCCCCGAGACGGTGGCAGCCTCCTGTCTGTCCTGGCCTCTTGGTAAATGAAAGACAATCACGTAACCACCTTTCATTATGCTCTATTTTACTTTCAGCAAAGGTACCCTGAAAGAAATGATTTCCTTTGAAAGGGACTTTTATTCAGTTTCAAAACCAATTTTCTCCTATTACTGTCTCAAAAAAAAAAAAAAAAAAAAAAGGAGAGACAGAGACAGAGAGAAAGTGGGGGATGGATGTGGGGGAGGGAGGTGATTCTCCTCCCCTCCCCCCAGTCGCCAGCCTTAACACAGCACAGCAATAAAAAGCTGCAGTATCCACTTCCTGGCTTTGATTTCTGGTAATTTTAAAATATGCCATTCCAATCAAGCAGAAATTATACAGTTTAAAAAGGGAGTGAAGTGGGGCTTACTGCAGGGATGCAAGTCCTTGACTGCGGAACATAGAACAGCTCCTTGGGGACCTGGGACGTGAGCAGATGGCAGGAGGAGGCCAGGCTCGGGTCCCCTCCCAATGTCCCTGGTCACCAGCTTTGAGAATACACCCTGGGATGTGGGCGGGCTCTGTCCACCCAGACGTGACGGGCTGGGTATCCGATGCACACGTTCCCACTGGAACACACGCATACACTGTTCACCTTGGACATGCTCCCCGAACTCAGGCCTTTCCACCTCCTGCTCCAGGGCATTTGGCCACCCTGATGAGGAGTGAGGGTCAGAGGGGAGAGCTGACAAAGCCAGCCCAAGCCCTCCCCTTGACAGATGGGAACCTGAGGCCAGAAGGAGGCAACCCCTGCCCGGGCCACCCCTCAGACAGTGGCTGGCGAGCCTAGCCCTCACCACGACTCTGCTACTGCCCAGAGGCCGGGGAGAACAGGCCAGAAGGAGAGAGGCCGGGGCTCCAGAGTGTAAGGGAGACCTGGGCCGGAGGCCTGGAACCTCTCCCGCTCCCAGTGCTTGCCCTGTGACCCCAGGTGGGCAACTGCCCCTCTTCGGACTGTGAAAGTCACTGCATGATCCCTATGAGCCCCCAGGTCATTTTCCTCTTGGGTCCTGGCCATGTCCAGCTGTCCCTTCATCCTTTTTCCAGGTGCCAGTCCTCCCAGGCCCACAACTCCAAGGGCCACCAGTCGCTGTAGCTGGCTGTGGAAAAGGGCAGGCTGTGTCTGGGAGGGGCGAGGGCAGACTGCCTGCTGGGCAGCCTCACCAGCTGCCCCCTTACTGGGAGCTCTTTCAGAGGCAGCTCCAGCAGCCAAGCGGGGCCACCAATGGAGCTCAGGGTGCTGGAAGACCCGGGAAGGCCCTGCTGGGCACTGCCACACTTGGACAAGAGGGGTTTCCTCCCCTTCCGTCTAATTCCTCCATTCGCGTCCTGCTGGTGGGGGTGGGGGATGGGTCACCACCCCCAGGTCCCGAATCAGCCCCTCATCTACACACAAGACAAATCAGAGGCACTCCTGGCCTTAACACCTCTCCGGCCTCCAAGGCAGCCGACCTTCTGGCCTGGCCATCTCATCTCCCGAGGTTCCCTCTGGACAGCTCCTCACACCTCCCGACCTGCGGTAAGCGCAGGTCCTCTGCCTGCAGCACTGCCAGCCTGTTGGTTTTAGCTCTGTCTCTTTGACTCTGGCTCAGTAGTCTCCTCCCCTGGGTGCTTCCATCTCAGCCCTAATCACACCAAGTTGTAACTGCCAATTCTCATGTCTGTCTCTCTCCCCTGGACTGAGAGTTTCTGAGGGGTAAGGACCATTGTCTTATTTCTTTCTCTCTCTCCAGTGCCTGGCAAAGAGTAATCATTTAATAAATAGGTGTTGAATGAATGGCTGCAGCAATGAATTAGTTATTGTCAGATAACGCGACTGGGGCCCAGAGAAGCCAAGCATCCTGCACAAGGCCACACAGCAAGCCTAAGATAGGACTGGGGCCTGTGACCCCATCCTACCTCCCTGCTTCCTGGCACCACTGTCTCATCTGCAGGAAGCCAGCCTCCCAGAATCGCCACATGGACTGGTTACTCCCCCGGCCAGGCCAGGGACCATCCAGAGAGCACTGCTCATTTTGAAACCCTATCTGCAAAATCTGACTGTTTATAAGCTCAAGGTCTTTTGTGACTTTAATAATAAAAAGGGGGAGAAGGAGGGGAAAAATGTCGCAAGACTCAATGATTAGAATGCTTTGGCACCATCCCTGACATGGGGGCTGATAAGACACCTTATCTCAGAGACACCAGAGGAAAAGGTCCCCTCCACCAGATAATGCCCCCAGTTGTCGATATGCCCTTTCATAGCTGAGGATTTAGATAAAGGAAATGTGACAGGGGAGGGGAAAGAGAGGAAGGAACTTTGCAAGTCCGAGGAGGAATTGAGTCTGCTGCTTGCCCTGGCAGAACAATGAGCAGGAGAAGGATGTCTAAGGGCTGTCTTTATTTTTATTAAAAGAACAGAGAATTGGGGCCTTTGGCCCTGCCTGCCTTTTGTCATCTCTCCCTGCCTGTCTGGCTGCAGAGGCTGGTGGGAGGAGACGACTTGGAAATAGCAACGTGGACCTTGGTACTATAATAGCTGCCAGCATTTACTGACTGTCCTCCCCTCCAGTGCCAGGCCCCTTGTACATCCTCGCCCTTCCACCTCACTGATCCTCTGTAGTAGCTTCTGGGTTTAGCCCTATCTCACAGATCAGGAAATGGTCACAGAGAGGGGAAGCAATTGGCACAAGGTCACACAGCTTTTAGGTGGCAGAGCCCGAGGGTGTCAACAGATTCTGAACCTCAGCCCATGGTATGGCAGCTCTGTAGTGTTGGGGGCCCATCAGCCCCCAGCTCCAGTCAGCTGGGCAGGGAGGAACAGCAGCCAGGCCCCACTTCTTCCCAGGGCCCCAGTCTACTTTGATTTTACCTGGAGGGCTGGGATCACAGAGGGGGAGATGAAGGCCGCAGGAGGCAGAGGCTCCCAGGAGGCCTCCCACTCATCCCATGAACATCAGTGTGCACACAGCGAGAGGCCTGCGCTGGGCAGAACAGTACGGACAGGAGCGTCCCAGGCTTCGCTCACTCTGGCAGCAAACACTTGCCCAGCAACTTCTGGGGGCCACTCCTGTGGGATGTCCTGGGAGTATAGAGATCAGCAAGAATGTCCTGCCCAGAAGGCGCGAGTGCAATGGCCAACCAGAACTGGCTAAATCCAGCCCTGGCTATAACCAGACTTTGCTGGCCTCTGCCCCCAAACTCCAGCCCATGCTCACAGCAGTAGGTGGGTGGGACTTGCCCTCATCTGTGCGGTATCCCTCACCAGGATGGGCTGGGCCTGGAGCAAGGCAAGAACGCAGAGCCACAGTTGGGCTGCACAGCTGGCCAAGGCTGGAACCCTGTGAAGGCCATGGACTGTGCCCCTTCAGCCCTCATCCTCCCTATTCTCTCTGGAGCTGCCCATTCTGGCTTTGGGCTCCTGTGGCTCCACTTGAGGCCAAAGACTGGCTGTGACCAGGAGAGGAAGGTCATGCCAGGCCCTTCCCAGAGTTAACAGGACTAGGAGTCTTGCTGGCCCCACAGGCTCAGGGTGGCACTGGCCAGCCAGGGACCAGGCACTGGGGTTCTGATCAGCTGTGTGACCTTGAGGAAGTCACTGCATCTCTCTGAGTCTGTGTCTTCCCGGCTGAAGCTTAAAGGAGAGGGAGTCAGCTGACTGCACGAAGCCACAAGAGGATGGTACGATTTGATTTTCAGACATAAGCTGTACACAAAGTACAGGTCCTTGACCTGTTGATAACAAAAGGGACTTTAGGTGTCATCCCCATCTCTGAGGGATTTAGAATCTTGAGTTGGGATGAGATGGGAAGCTGGAAAACTCCCGTGGTTTGTGCAAAGAGCAGACTGGGCAGTGAGGATGCTGAGTCCCCTGAAAGGAGGTGGAGGATAAGACGATGCCTGTCACTCCTCTGGGCCTCATGGTGTGCACCTTCCCACTCCCACTGCATCCCTGTGGCTATCAATCAAGTCCCCTTCTCGTCCCACTGCCCCATCCCCAGGAATAGGCTGAAGTGGTGGTGGGAGGCCCAGGATTGAAGAGGAGAATGAACACCAGATTGGGGTGCTGAGGTCAGAGCCCGGCTGTGTGGTCCTTGGCAGGTCACTTCTCTGGTCAAGTCTCTAGTACCACAAGGCAGACCAGCCACAGCCTCAGGAAGTTGAGTCCTCTCTTAGGAGGAAGGGGCCAGAAACCACTTCCCCTTGACCAGGATGGAAGGGTGAGGGACCCTTACTCAGAGGTCACTGGGAATCTGGGTACACAGTCCCCCCATCTCTGAGGCTCCCTTGACAGGAGGATCCATTGTCTGGCTCTTTCTTCTTCGCCTCCTTGTCCTCATGTCTCCCTTCTCCTCCTTCCGTGCTGTCTTTCTCTCCCCTGCCTGACCCTTCTCCCTCTTCCCTCTCTCTGCCCCAATGTCCCCCATCACTGTTTCTGCAAGGCAGGCACAGCAGAAGCCCCCTCTCCTGCTGCTCCCTCCCCCAGCCCTGTTCCAGAGCCTGAGGCCTTCCAGGGGACCCTGTTAATAATTAAATGTTAATCTAAAAAGCAATTTGAGCTGCAGCTAGGAAGATCTGGTTAGAGATTACATTAGCATGGAGGAGGCCAGGGTAATTTTCTTTAACCCCTCTCCTGATCTCTCCAGCCGGGGAATCTTCAAGTCACACTGCACTGCTGATTAAACCGGCACTGGGCTTGGCTGTGGATAAGGGGCTTGTGAAAAGTGATTATTTCCCACTGCCATTTGGGCTGCAGCACCAGAAGGGGATTTTCACTCTCTTTTAAGGCTGGGGGTGGGGGAGCACCACCTCCTTCAACAGGAGGCCTCATCTCCCTCCAGGATTACTGCAGCATCCACATTCCCACCCTCACCCCAGGCCGGAGGTCCCTCTAAGATGCAAATCTGGTCACTGAGCATACTTAAGACAGAGATGCTAGCCCCGTGCATGGCCCAACATCCTTCTGTTTCGTCCCCTCTTGCTGTTTCTGTCACCTCACCTGGGCCTGGTTCTGGGCTGGACATTGGAGCCAGAGATGCTGTTAGCCCTGGGCCGAAGGGGAGACCAAAAAAATAAAGTGATAATCACACATTCTGAGTGGCAGCCAGAGTCCTCTTGTGGGTCACCCTCAACAAGGAGCTCTCTCTCACCTGCACACTTGCAGGTTTGGCTCATGCAATCCTTTCTGCTCACTCCCTTCCTGGGTCTCCGTGCCTTAAGATTCTGCCTGACTTTCACTGGAATACCAGGTTCCTCAGGGCTGGGCTCTGGAGCCAGAGATGTTAGGAGTTCCGGGCCAAAGGAGAGACCAAAAAAACAGTTATAGTCACAAATTCTGGATGGCCTATAAATATATCAGGTGCATAATAAACACCTGTGAAACAGTCCAGTGAATGGATTCCAGATGTGGCTCTGCCTAACCCTCCTCCATGGGTTCACAGTGCTGTTTCCAGTGCCTATGCATGGGAGGCTCCCAGGAAAACATCCCCAAAAGGAAGAGTGGGAAGAGACGAGGCTCAGGAGGCGTCCTACTGGGGCACAGGACTGGGACCCGGGGTGGGCGGCTGTCCCTGTGCCCTTCAGCACCACGGCCAGCTCCTAGCGCCTGCTCAAGAGAGGGGTGGGGCCATCGAAGAGCCTAGTGATGTCCGCCACCATGAGAACTAGCCCTGATGTTCTGTCTTCCTCAGCACTACAACCTCTTGGGACCGCACGACAAACACCTACTGTGTGTCCCATGCTACAAGCTGGGCAATCACAGACTCTGGGGTGTGTGGGAGGCACCAGAGGTGTAATAAGGCAGATGGGGCCAGATGAAGCCAGGATGGGGCCAGCCCATCTAGCCGGGGCGGGGGGCGCCCCAGATCAGTGATGGTGAACCTTTTAGAGCTTTAAGTTATAAAAAACAGCTAGCTGCGGCACTCGTGCCATAGGTTTGCCATCACTGCTTCAGATGTTTTCTGAAAAGACTGACACTATCCCATTTGGACTTCAGAGATAGTTGCCTGATCTATACCCCTAAACTAATTCCCAGATTTATCCCTGAAATCTGGCTTTGGGAAAATCCCTCCATCTCTCTGAGCCTCAGTTTCTTCATCTGAAAGGGGGTTAATTCCTTACCATGAATGTGTCAGCATGATGGGGCAGCTGCCAATGGGGGAGCTGCCTAAGTGGGAGCCACTATTATCATATAAGATCATGCTGTACAGGTGAGCAGGAAATAGCCAAGTGAAGGAGCTGGAGAGGGGTCCCAGGCTGACTGCGTAGCCAAGCACAGAGCTTGGCAAAGAGTGCTGAGGAGGTGGGAGAGCTTGGGCTGCAGAGGGCACATGTCTGGTGAGTACCAGACAACACCTCTTCAGCGGGGAGCCAGCCAGGGGCCCAGCTTCCGAGCAGGGAGACCCTCTTTGCTGTGGACAAGCTCTGCTTCAGGGCAGGGAGAGTCTCAGAGAAGGGGCAGGGATGGAGGGCTCTGAAGAAGGCTCAAAAGCCCCCCTTCCAGGATGGAGGAATGGTCAGACCTGCAACAGACCTGGCTGGTACCCCCCGCCAAGAGGCAGATCCCAGGGAGTGGGTGGGCAGGGCTCATCCTCCTCTAATGATCTTTGGGAGGTCCTGGCAGAGAGCAGGACAGAATCTCAAACCCCTTCTTTGCTCACCTCCCAAAGTCTCCTCCCCAGAGAGTCACATTCCGAGGTGGGGAGTTTGGGGAGGGGACATTGTACAGTCACTGGGGGCCTCCCCTCTCCTAGCTCTGGCTTTGGCCATCAATCTCCACCCCATCACCTGCCAGCAAAGGTGGGAGGAAGCTGGAAATCAATACCAGATCAGCACCATGATGGCACAGTGGGTACTAGGGAGACCCCCAACCCAGTATTTTTGGAGGGGGCATGGGCCTTTCAGGAGAAGCAACATGTAAATGGAAACCAAAATGGAGGTGGTGCCAGGAGACACCAGTTTTAAGGGGTGCCCCAGAGAAGGAGCACTGTGCAGAGGCAAAGATAAGAAGAGTGGAGTAAGAGGGCCTCAGAGCCCACAGCCCCCTCCCACCCACCTCCCGAGTCCCCACACCCACAGTTCAGGGTTAAACCAGGTAACAGAGAAGAAGATCTGATAGTAAGGGCAATAATGGAGCTGGTTTTTATTTTTAGTGCTCCCCATGGGCTCAGCGCTTTACAGACATCACTTCATTTAACCAACCCCACATCGGGACAGTGACCGTTGATGTCACACTCAAGTGGAAGAAGGGTGGAGGGGCTGTCCAGGGCCATGGGCAGGTTGGATGGCAGAGGGGGCAGAAAAGCCCCAAGGACCAGGTGGGCCTGAGGACTCAGGCACTGAGAAGAGGAGGAGACTGAACCGGGGCAGGAGTGGTCCAGGATGTGACGGGGGAAGGGAAGTAGATAGAAGCAGCTGGTGAAGGCTGGTCTTGTGGCCTAAAGCAAAGATCAACAAATGTTTCTGGAGCTGGGGCAGAAAATGAGAGGAGCCTGTTGGGCAGGGGCCAGGAAAATAGGACACTCAGGCTCAATGACAATGCCAACACTTGGCTCAGCAATTCACACCTGGATTGGAGAGCTTTCACAATTTGGTTTTTAAAACTTTGAGAGCCAAACATACATTGCTTGAGAGTGGACTGGTCTCTAGCTTTCAACTTCTGCTGCCAGCTCGGAGGGGTGTCTCTGACCCTCTTATGGGGATGAGCCCCTTCCATGTCATCCAGCCACAGGGCAATGTGGTTTGGAAAGCACTGGGCACAGGACCTGGACTCCCTGCGCTCAAAGCCCTGCTCTACCAGAGCCCAGCTGTGGCCTGTTTTATTCTTCTCCTTTGTGCTCCTCTGCATTTCTAATTCTTCTACAATGAGGAGGCATCACTTCTGTTTCTGTTATCTGAAGGATGTTTCAAAGGGAGTTTAACCCCTGACCACCTGGAGATGGGAGGCTGGTGCTCGTGTAAGTTTCCTGACAGGACAGGGAACAGCAGCTGGGAGGAGGAAGCGGGTGGGGGATGGGCAGGGGGTCTAATGCCCCAGAAGCGTTGAATGGAGAGCTTTCTGGGGAGCCAGATCGGGTCTAGCCACTCAGAGGCCACATGGGAACCCTTTCCCCACCCCCTATCTGCACTCTCCCTGTCCCCTTGCTAACATTACTCAGTCACACTGTGTTTCTTTCTGGTCCTCCAACAGGACAACCTCAGTCCTGCCCCAGGGCCTTCGAATTCATGGTTTTGGCCCTACCTCCACATTTCACACCAGCACTGTCCAACAGGAGTATACAGTAATCAAGCCCTGTGTGGATGTGCAAATTTTCTAGTAGCCACAGAGGAAATGAAACAATAATATATCTTATTTAGTCCAATAGATCCTAAATAGTTATCACCTTGGGATGTAATACATACTCAAGAAATACCAGTGAGGGGCCGGGGATTTAGCTCAGTGGTTCTGCCGCCTGCCTCGAAAGCACAAGGACCAGAGTTAAAAAAAAAAAAAAAAAGAAATACCAGTGAGAGATTTTATGTTCTTTTCATACTGTATCTTTGGAATCTGGTGGGTTATACATGGATGGGACATCTCGGCTCACACTCGCCTCATGGTGAGGGTTCCTAACCACCTGTGCAGGGTGCATGGCCACGCTGTCCCCAGCACACCCATATGGGTGCCAGCCTTCTCTGGTCAGCTCCGTCTCCTCATCAGGGCTCAGTTTGAACACTGCCTCCTCCCAGAGGCCCTCCTGGATCAAGGTCAAGCTGGTACTTTCTGCTCTGCCATTACCCCTCACCTGGCCTTCCTCTACTGTCATCAGCACCCTGAAACGATCTGCTGGTGAATGGCTGAGTGCCTCCCCCAGCAGGGCAAGAATCCACTGTGTCTGCCTGCACTACACACAGTAGGTGCTGCAGGGGGCAGGGGGCAGGGTGGGACAGGGGCTGGAGGTAGCAGGCCTGGCGCTTGTCTACCTACATTTCAAACTCCACTGTGGGTGATGAGGCAGTGGAGTGTGTGTTGTGTGGGTATGCACACACGGGGGAGATGCCTACACATACACACACACACACACACACCCCTCCCTCGCTCCTCCCCCACTTCTGAAAAGTGGCCTGGCCCGGAAGATGGGCCTCCTTTCAAAATCAGCACGGTGCAGAAAAACGGCTGTGACAGCACAAAGCCGAGATTGAATCAGCGATGGGCCGATTGCCTGGTGACGGTTACAAATGATCTGATGTGGAAAAGACGGGATCAGATGTGTGCAGAACAACGGCTGCTCCGCACCCCCATGAGCCAGACAGCAGGCTGCTGGGTGGGCAGCAGGCAGCAGGTGGCTCCCAGGAGCCCAGGCCAGGGCACTCTGCCGCGGCGAGCAGTGGGCCCTTCCTCTGGTCAGGCCCCAGGCTTGCAAGGCCAAGTCAGACACAGCCCAGATGCCTAGCACCTGGGCAGAATGGCACCCACAGGAAACCAAGTGCTTGGCTCCTTTTATTTTCTTCACCAGTCTCATCATCTCCAAATACAGAAAGATGAACATGACTTTTCTAATGCGGGAGGAAAAAGAAACTTCTCCCCATTTCCCGCCCCTGCCCAGTCCCTGGCCTCTCCTCTCTGAACCTCAGAAGGCTGGTAGGAGGGCCCACCCCGCCATACACAGCTCCCACCCTATCCCAGGCATGGGGTGACCCCGACCAGGGCTCTCAGGCACCCAGTACTGTCACCCTACTGTGACCCTTACCAAAACCTTGTTCAGGGAGGTTGGACCCAGAGGGGCTGTGTGGCTAGCTCAGAGGAGTCCTGCAGTGAGGGGGCTGGGCCTCGGGCCAAGTACACAGTAATCGCTCAATAATTCCCAGCTGAACAGACTGATGCTTGGGGCCTTTATTCCCCAGTGATCCTTGGTAACCCAGAGCTCACAATCCTCTACGACCATCAGAGCTAGCCACCCTTGGAATCTCTCCTGCTTTTTTTGATTTTTTTTTTGGTACCGGGGATCAAATTCGGGTCCTTGTGCTTGCGAAGCAGGCAGCGGAACCACTGAGCTAAATCCCCAGCCCTGTTTTGATTTTTTGAGACAGGGTCTCTCTATATAGTCCAGGCTGGCCTTGAACTTGCGGCAACCCTCCTGCCTCAGCCTCCCGAGTGCTGGGATCACAGGCACATGCCACTACACCTAGTGAGTCTTGGGCCTTCTTTTATCATACCCAGAACACCTGGGCCCAGAGAACTAAGTGAACACTCAGCAGTTCGGGCAGGTGGGCTCTGGCAGCAAGTGGGCAGGAGTCTCCTGCAGGACAAGTGTTGTGGGTACAGGCCGGAAGGCAGTGCATGCCCTGCCCAGCCTGGCTGCAGAGGCTCAAGGGCTGCGGAGCTTCTGGAGGAGGAGAAAGCCTACCCCGGAGGGCTGGGTGGGGTATTAGGCCCACCCCATGGGGTGTGGTTATCCATCCAGGCTTCCTGTTCTGGGCATGCGTGAGCAGAGGCTCAGATGGAAAAGGATTAGTCCTGGTGGGGCTGGACATGATGTTGGGTCTGCTGGACACTACAGCCCATGGCATGGCCATGCAGAGGGAGGGCTGGGATCCCGAGCGGGCACCACATGGCCCACAGGACTGGCCCCTTCTGGTGTGGGCCCTGGGTTAGCTGTGGCCACTGCCCTGGCCCTGAGAGGCTGGCACCAAAGGAGCCATGACCACCACATTGCAGAGTCCTCCAGGTCTCACTCTCCAGCTGCCCCTTTGGGCCCCAGAGGCAGCCTCTAAAAAGAACAAACCTGGAGCTGAGTTCAGGTCCCAACTCTGCCACTCACTAACAGGGCTGTCTTGAGTATGTCACTGTGTTCTCCGGGGCCTCAGTTTCTCCATCTGAAGTATGGAATTAGAAACCACATCTTCCTTAGGACTGAACTGGAGGGGGTGCCTATCGGGCATGGCATCATCATCGCCCACCTTCGGCTCTCACCGGCAATGGCAGGAGATGGCAGTGAGGGGCTCGGAGAGGTGAAGGGATCTGTTCACCATCACACAGCTGCAGGGGAGGAGGCTGGGAACACCTGAGCTCCAGTACCTCAACCCCCACTCACTCTGCTCTTTATCCTTTAGCTCCCAGGCACAAGGCCCCATATATGCCAGGTAAGATGGTGCCAACAGGCACTTTCACCAAAGCTTGCTGGAGCAGCTGTGGCATGCCAGCTTTTGGGGACACAGAGAAGACTCAGACATGTAGGATGATGAGGCACACACCCACTGACCCCAAGGCAGGGCCAGAGAAAGCATCACAGAGCCCAGAGGAGCAGGGCCATGCCCGGAATAGGCAGCTCATGGAAAGTAGAGCAGCTGAGCCCCTCCTCTGAGCACTAAGGGCCAGAGCAGTGCCTGGTACAGAGTCCTAAGGTACCCAGAAGGGGCTGGTGAGTCTGACAAGCCAGGCTTCATGGAGCTACTGGAACCATCTGGGTAGATGCCAGGGGTAGTACTTGCCAGTCACTTACCCACTGCATCTCCTAACCTCACTGGAGTAGTGATCATTATTATCCCAGTGTTCTAGAAGGGGAAACAAAGGCAGAGCGAGAGGAAACCACTGCCCAAAGCCATCTGGTAGAGCAGGGATTTGAACCCACATTCACTGGCTCCACAATCACAACTATGAGGAGAGCTGCCTGTAGGGCAGAGGTGGGCATAAAAAGGAGGAACAGATACAGGCTGGAGAGGCCCGGAGAGGCCTTGAAGGGAAGGCGGAAGTTGGTACATCACCCACAGATAGGAGGGAGCCACAGAAGGGGCAGCAGTTACTGCACAGAGTTGGGCGCTGGCCAACCTGGGTTTGAGCCCCAGCCAGCTCTTCCATTTATCAGCTGTGCAGCCTTGGGCAGGTTTACTAACCTCTCTGTGCTTAGGCTTCCCCATCTATAGAAAGAAGTTCATGATAAACCTGGATCAGTGAGGAGGAATTCTGGCACACAATGAACCTGTGTTTATTAAATTGAAAAGAAAAGAAAAGAAAAGAAGGGCTGAGAGTGCAGTTCAGTGGTAGAGCACTTGCTTAGCATGCAGAAAGCCCTGGGTTCCATCCCTGGCACTGCAAGGATGGGAAGGGAGGGAGGGAGGGAAGGAGGGAGGAAGGGAGGGAGGGGAAGGAAGAAAAGGAAGGAAGGGAAGAGAAAAGAAGCAAAGGAGGAGAAAGAAACTGAAAGTGGGTGGTGGCTTTTGGTAGTGTCCAGTCAGGTTTTGGGACAATCTGGTCCCTGGACCCACCCCCATGCCTTAGACCAGGTAAGTGCCAGGCCCACATAAGGGGTGGCAGTGATGTCTCCCAGCCCTGCTGGGGCATGCGCCAGCATGCACGTCTGTGCGCGCGCGTCTGTGTGTGTTGCTGCAGCGGCTTCTATGCAAACATGTTAATTTGTTTTCATTTTGTGTTTTTTTTCCTTCGAAGGATAATTGGGTGAGTTTGAAGTCTTGGCGAGGCTGCTGATTATAGCTATTTGGGTGGCGCCCTTGCGGGGCTGGGGCCCTGCCTCCTGCCTCTGGCGGCAAAGGCGTGGCTGGGGGCCTTTGGAGGGGCTGGTGGGTCCCAGGGCTCTTGCTGACTGGGGGTGGGGACAGTGAGACATCCTGGGACCCCTAAAATGCCCTGTCAACCAGGCAACACATTACTGGGCTGTGCAAAGCCTGCCCACAAACATTTCTTGTTTGCGCTGTTGGCTGTATTTAGAAAAACTGTGAAGTGGCTGCCAAGGTTAAAAAGAAGAAACCTAATAAAACTAAAATTCTACCTAAAATTCTCGTTGCCTAATCACTCAGGAAAAAACAAACCAGCCTGGCAGATATGGAACCACTAAAACCATGTTTCTCCAAGGCCAAGGGGCAGCTGCTCTGCTCCTGGTGTTACCGGCTTGGCCCCCAGGTGCACCTGAACTGCTATCCCGAGAAGGGTTTGGGCTTTGGGGTCAGGTGGCCCAAGGCTCAGCTGTGAGACTTCAGCCAGTCTCTGGCTTTCAGAGGCTCTTTTCTCTCCTATAATCCTCAGGACTCAGAGCATGAGGCTGGGTTTTTTAGGGGCACAGCAGTGCCTAAGCAAGAGTCAGACCTGGGGTGGGAACTCCCTGCTCTGCAGTGTTCTGCCCCGACCCCATCCTTGGACAGGCACCCTTGTTTGACTCTTGTTTCTCTCGCTAAGAGGGACCCGGTCTCTGACGCTGGGTCTGCATCTTTGGTTCAGATTTCACGGAAAGCCCACTGTGCACCACACCATGCACCAAGACCTCAAGGTCTTAATCTGTAACACTGACCCTCACCAGCAGGGTCAGTGGACTGCCTGGCCTAGTGCCGGCACACAGTAGGCCCACAGCAAACCAGGTGAGTGGCTGCCAAGGCTCCTCTAGCAGACAGATGTCCCAGACATAGAAGACAGACATAGAACAGCAGGAGGAGGCCATGGGGAGAAGGGGAGAGACTCCCTGGCTAGTCCTCTGGGGGTGGTGGGTAAACTTCTGCAGAGGGCTCAGGCCTCCCCGGTCACATGGGGTGGCAGCTGGCAGCACCCCCTCCCCCACAAGAGCCACACAAAGGGGCCTCTATTCCTACTCTGAGCATTTGTCCCCAGCCAGCCTGGCTGCACCACCCTCTCCCTACTCTGCTGGCTGCTTGGCCTGACCTGGCCTCAGCCTTCACAAAAGCTGATGTGTCCCTGCTGAGCCAGCCTGGCCTCAGAAGACCCTGTCTCCCAAGAGCTAGAAAGCCGTGCAGGGTCCTGGGTAGAATATACAGTGTACGGCTCAGCTTCCTGTCCAGGTTCCGAAGGGGAAGGGTCAGGAAGGCACGAAAGACTTCAGAATGACAATAACCCAGGTGCGAATCCACCTCCAGTTTCCGTACCTCCCAAAGGTGTAAGCTTGAGTTGGCTTGGACCTCGGACCCTACATCAGTACAGTGGGGGCCATGACAGTAACAGGCCCAACCTCTGGGCAGCCAGAGGGCTCACAGAGCTATCCTGGGGCCTGGTTTACAATGTGGGGAGGGACAGTGAGGAGGAGCCTCCCGGGCTTGACCCTAGTCCAATTCTGGAACCCGGTGGGCCCAGTCCCTAGACCACCCCCTTCCCATCCTCCATCCAGCAAGATCTGTGTCTACTGGAGCCAATCCTGAGGCCAGGCTCTGAGGCCCCTTCTACCTCCAGGCAGTGGGATGTCGGCAGACATTATTTATTAAACATTTACTGTGTGCCAGGGCTTGTAGCTGCATCACTTCCTTCCACCCCATGGCTACCCTGGCAGGTGGTGCCGGGAGAGCACAATGGTTCTGGGCTCCTCGGTCCAAATCCTGTTTGTAGGACCCTGGGCCTCACACTCCCTGTAGATAAGAGGGAAAGCTCACCCTCAAAGGATTTGTGCAGCAAACACATGAGAAAATCACCTCAGGTCCAGAAAGCTTGACATCCTGCCCTGTTACCCCAACTCCAAGTAGGGGGAATGAAGCCCTCTTGGTAGGTGGCACAGAGCCTGGCATGCAGGAGGTGACAATAAATCATCAGAATCATTCTAGGAGATGGAGCTGGGATATACAGCCAAGGCTGGTGGACTCTGAGCCCCTTTCTTCTATTTCAAGAGCTTGCAAACAATTTTTAGCCGTTTTTCCTTGTTTCCCAGATGTCCTCTGTGCTGGGGCCATGTGGCCTGCAGAGGGTGGGGCAGGAGGCCCAGCTCCCAGCCTGCTCCACCTCCTGGCTGACCCCTAGAAGCCGTGGGCCTGCTACAGAGTCCCCCTTTCTCCCTCCCACCTGCTTGGGGTGGCCAAGTGAACAGCAGAATACCAAGTAATTAAGACAGCGTGCACCATCCAGGCGCCTGGGCACACTGTGGAGCTTCCCTTTTATGTTTATAGCAATTGTATGAAAATGTGCAACATGGAGCGGCACCAGCTGACAAATGAGACGAAACAGACAGGATTCCGGGCCGGCTTTTTTCTGGGCCTGATTGGCATTAATTGTGAGCGTTTACAAAGCACAACTCGGCGGCTGACATTTGCTTCAAGCGAACGCTTCCTCCTAATAGTTTTAATGATTACAACGGGAGCTGGTGATCACCACTGGGCGGGGAACAGGCTGCCTAGTGCCTGGCCTGTGCTCACCCAGGTCTTAGGGAACGGAAGGCCCCCACTTTCCCTGCTACCTGCTGCACCAAGTGCCAGGCCCTGGGGCACCCGAAGCTGCTCAGGACCTGGCTGCAGGTATCTGTGGAGCTGATAAGGAAACCCCCAGGCACAGACCAGGGGACAGGGGAGGGGAAGGAGAGAGCAGCAGGATGTGCTGGCCTGGCTCTGAGGCAGGAAGGCCTCAGTTTCCCCATCTGTACAAAGCAGGTAGAAGGACCCCACCAATGCTGGCTGCTTTCTTTCTTTTTGGTACCGAGGATCGAATTTGGGACCTTGTGCTTTGGAGGCAGGCAGCAGCACCACTGAGCTAAATCCCCGGCCCATGGCTGTTTTCTTGCTGTGTAACTTTGGCCAAGTCCCTTTCCAGCTCTGGGCCTGGCCCTTCTCTTCTGTGATGTCAGGGGCAGGGAGTTGATCCGATGGAGTCATTCTGACCAGGGTTCCAGCCCTAGCTCTCCTGTCTCTTCAGCTACCTGACCTTGGGAAAGTCCCTTATTCTCTCTGAGCCTTAGTTTTCCTCATCTATAGAGTGGAGTCCATAAATCTCCAGGGTTCAGGGTGGTTTCTGGACTCCACTGAGAAAAACCCAGCTGCTCATAAGCAAAGAGCCTGCATCCCATCTCCCCCAAAAGTCCTCCAACTCCCTCCCTCACTCATACCTTCTGCAGACACTGAGAGTCCTCATCAGGAACCAGAAGACAGCAGGGAACACTGCAAAGACCCCTTGGGCAGCATACAGCCCCACGTAGCAAGAGATGACAAGCGGATGCTGCTCATGTGTGTGCAGTACTCCTTCAACCTCTTATTCCCAATTTACAGAGGAAGAAACTGAGGTTCAGAGAGGCAAGAGTCTGAGGTCACCCAGCTAGGATATGGCAAATGGTCTGAGAGGTGAGTCCTTGTAGAACCCCTAAGACCCGCCCTCTCATCAAAGGCCTGGAAGAGGGGTGACCACTAGTCCCCGGTGGGTGGCCTTTCTGACTTTAGTGGGGCTCCTCTGCAGAGCCAGGCTGGCACCAGGGCAAGAGACACCCCAGGGAGAGAGAGAGCCCCATCTTCCTGGGGTTCCACTGGCCAGGCTAGGTAGAAACAGGAGTGAAGGCCCCTTGGCCTTGGGGTCCCAACACCGCCCACTCACATTTCCATGCCCACAGCTCAGTGCCGCTTATTGCCAACCGGACGCCAGGTGGCCAGCATCAGCCAGGTGGCTGGCAATGCAGGGCACAGTATGTGCAAAGGCCAGGAGATGTGAAAGCACTCAGTGGGCTCGAGAACGGCTGGCATCTCTTGGCATGCAGGGCCCGCCCTACAGAGATGCCCTAGGATGGTCCCAGCTCTATGCTTGGCTCTAGCCAGAAAAACCTTGGCTTATTTTTTGGAGTTAGTCTGGGAGCAGGGTGGGGAGAAGAGAAAGAGGGGGGATTTTTTTTCCCTTTGCATATGGTGGCACAGATGGGCCCATGATCCATAAAAACTGTTTGCAATTAAACTCCCACTCTGCATGGCTGGATTTGTCAGTTGTCTGAACCACAAGCACCACAACCGAGACAGAGATGAGACATAGAGCAGGGCGGGGATGTGCGGAGGCCGGGAACCTGCTCTGGGCTTGGGGCCCTGGGGTGGCAGGGTATCACGGCACCCATGCCAGATCCCTCTCTGGGCATCCCCCAGCCTTCACTGGGAGCTGGAGAATAGCCAGGCAGCTGGGGTGGGGCTTGGCTGGGCTTCCTGGCCCAGGAGGACTTGGCCAGCCCTGGGTACCCTGGCTGTGGGGTACCGAGGGAGGAGACAGTGGAGCTAATGACCACTCAGGTCCTGCCAGAGGCCGGAGCCAGAGCTGGGGCAGGCAGGGCCAGGGAAGTGGTAGGTGTCATACTGGGGATCCAGTATGCATCAGCAGGTTTAGGGACAAGGAGCCCAGAACCTCTGGCCCAGCTGGCAGAGGGGATGGAAGGTGATGCCAGGAAGGACTGCCAAGGGCCAGAGCTGGTTCCCTCCTCAACCCCCCAAGGAATTGGCTGGCCTCCTTACGTCCCTTTGAAGGTGCACAGGGAAATCAAGGAAGGCACTAAGACTCTCTCAAGGATCTGAGTTTCCCCACCAAACCAATGGGCTCTGCATTTGGCAGCTTTTCCCAAGGGCTTCCACAAAGGGGCTGAGGGGCGTGTGTCCCTCCCACGCCCCTTAGACTCAAATCACCAGCCTGCCACCCCAGCTGCTGCCCTGGGATGCTTGCTTGTTTGGGTTAACAAATGCATCATTTGGCTTTGGGAAATCCTGAGATCCCTAATAATTGTTCCCTGATGAAAAGAAATAAGGCCCTGATACCCCCTTCCCCCGCCCCCTCCAAGCAGGGAAAGAAAAGTCATAAAAATAGCTTGTTATCTCACCTATTGAGGCTCGACTGGATGTTACTGCTAATTGGGTATAACATCCTTGTCTTGTTCTCTCAGAAGCTAAATCAAGAAAGCGCCACTGCTGCGAACTAATTATATCTCCGGCCTGCAGCCTGCAGCTTGTCTCTCCCTTTATTGAGTTAAAAAATGGTCACGGACCTTCATCTTTCATCCCCCCAAGCACTGAGCCCACACTGCCCGCCAGGCGTGGCTGGTGAGGCACAGACAGCCCAGCAGGAAGGTCTAGGAGAGGTCTTAGGGATAGGTAATGGAGAAAGCTAGCAAAGTTCCTGTCCCAGGTACCTGCCTGGCCTCTCCCTACCCTCACCACCAGGCCTGGTGTCCAGCTTCTCCTGGACAGAGAAGGACTCCATTCTTTCTCCTCTTGGCAGCTGCCCTCCACAGTGGGGTCAGGAGCATTTCAGTCCAGCAAGCATTCATTCATTTATTCATTCAACAAACACCTCTTGGATGCTTACTGTATGCCAGATGCTGTGCTAGGCTAACACATCCAGAAGATGGGAAGTAGGCAGCCCCAAATACCCTTACCCAGGGTTCATAGAGATGCTGAATAAGTATACTTGGAAGGGACCTCATCATTCCTCTGCTCAGAGAGCTGCCACAGCTCCTACTGTAGGGAGGCAAAGTCCGAATGCTGAAGCCAGCCTCAGCTCCTTCCACAATCCCCTCTCCATATTCTAGCCACAGCTGGCTACACACTTGTCCCTCAACCAAAACACTCTGCCTATCTCCCTTTGAACTTCCTCTCCTGCTGTTCCCTCAACCAAAAGGTCACTCTTCCCAGCTCAGCCTGTCAAAGCCGACCAGCCCATAGGGCCCCAGAACAAATGATGTCTTGTCCAGGAAGGCAGCTCTGTCCACCTGCTACCCGCAGGCTATGGATTGTGAGACCTGGGTTTGAATGTCAGCTCAGCCACGCAGCAAGTACATGAACCCTCCCTGCTTAACTGCTCTGAGCCTCTGTTTTCTCATCTCGAAAATGGGCCGAGAAGTCTTCTTGGAGGTGCCAAGAGGCGTGCACAGGTGATCTGGCTCTCAGGATAAACGCTGACTGTAAATAAGTTTCAGACTGTAGGCGTTGGAGTTGGAAGAAGTTAACTGTCTTTCATAGCTTAACAGCTCTCATGGCTGAAGAACACCCATATCCTCAGAGAAATTCCCCAGAGTCCCTTGCTGGGGTACCCTGGTCCTCTGAACCACATGAAGATGGCAAAGGGACCCCTGAACTCAGCAAGGCCAGACAAGTAACTGGTTTCAGCTCACAGTCCCTGCTGATTGATTGGTGCTGCCTGCCCAGAGCCCTGGAAAGAACCCAAGGTTAGGGGAAGAGCTCAGCAGGGGAGGAGGGCGGCAATTGATTAGCCAAGTCTGCCAAGGGCACAGCAGTGTAAGGCAAACTGAGTCTGCCACAGATTTGCCATCCTTGACATTTTACGAAGGACACAGCTGAGTCTGGGTTGGGGTGGGAGGTGACTTGTTCAAGGTCTTGCAGCTCATAAAGAACACAGCTGGCAGAGGACAGGCTGCCCTTTGTGCTTGTCCAAGGATCCTCCCGTGACAGCCCCACCCAGTCCAGGACCCTTACAGAAGAGGAGAGCCAAAAGCTCTTGTGGATAACAAAAGGGATTCTGCTGACCTGTCAGAGGGTCCTGGCCCTAAAGACACTTCCCCTTCCTGAGCCTTGGTTCCTACACTACACAACAGGGATAAAAACACCCTTCATAGAGCGATATGAGGATTGAATCAAAGAACAAAATGCCCAAGCAGGAAGCTCAGTCTAGCACACAGCAGACACCAACAATGTCCTGTGATTTTCATAATAGGCAAAAGTGTTTAAAAGGAAGTCCATAAAGTCAGCAATTACAAGTGCCTCTGCTCCAGGAGCTGTCCCTAGCTACCCCAGCTGGAAGTACTGTAAGTTTCCACCTCTGGTTTCCTAGCAGGCTTTGAGAGGCCCTTGTCAGTACTGCCACTGCTGTGTCCTCTGCTCCCAGCACAGTGGCTGTGCATGGTGAAAGCCTCTATCCTGGCGATTAACCCAATCAAGTCCTCTCCTTCGGTATTCACCACCTTTTAAGGCAAAGAGGGCTTGCTCACCTGTGTGGCCCCAGCACCTGGCAGCCAGCATTTTAATGAAAGGACTGATGGAGCAGAGCACAGCTCCTGTTCATTGCCGCCAAAGCACACAGCTGCCCTCTCAGGTGGACCCTCACCTCAGCCTGCTGACGGATTGGGAGACTGAGGCCATGAAGTTGCTGAGGTGCAGGGCCAACCCCTCAGCTCAGGCTTGGGATCAGGGAGTTGCCACTACTGCCTCCTCCAGTGCCCAGCGCAGCCTGTGTGAGGCAGCTGCCCCTGTCCTGAAGTAGATCAGGTGGTGGCTGCTCCTGCTCCTCCTCCTCCTCCTCTTCCTCCTCCTCCTCGGGAGGCTCCTCTCCCCACAGACTCTGAGTCATTAAGTTCTGTGTCATTAAGTCCCCATCCCCCCCAGAAGCCTGTTCACAGCCAGCCACGCCTCACTTCTGACCTCCCAGGCCTTTGTCCCCAGTGCTCTCTGCACAATAGCCAGGGCTCCCAGGGCCCCAAACAGCTGCTGTGGCTGTGACCGCAGCTTGCCGTGGGGCCACTGTAACTGGCCTGGGCCTGGGCCTAGCTCAGCCAGCTCAGAGAGGCACAGCAAGCCCTTCCCTTCTGGCTGTCCCCAGAGCTCCCAAGGAGCCTCTGTAGACAGAACCTTCCCACCCAGAAGACGCTATGACTCTCTTAACCAAATGAGGAAACTGAGGCCAGAGGGGTAAAGTGACTTGTCTGAGGACACACAGCAGGGATGGTATGGGAGCTCAGGTTCTGAGAGCCCAAACCCTGACATCTACGGCCTCCAGGTTATGTCTCACCCCTACCCCAGACACCTGCACTGGCTTCACTCTTCCTCTGGTCCTTAGCACTCAAGGCCCCCAAATCTATTTATCTTCCTTTTACCTCTGCCCTCTTCTAACTTCCTCTGTCTTTCCTGGTCATGTCCCTGGGTTCACCAACTCCCCTCTGCCATCGACATCCCCATTCATCCCCTGCTTGGAAGATCCACTCAGTCCTCAGAGCCCCGCTCTGTCAGGAAACCCTCTAGGCTCAGCTGCAGTTTTGCTCTCCCTAGGGTTTCAGCTCCAGGTCTGGCCCTGTGTCCAGAGTTCAAATTATTTGGAGACTCCTCTTACTTCCCAAGAGGGCTGGGGGCCATCAGATTCCCCAGAGCTTTGCCACTCCAACAGTGGTCAGCAGCAGGGTGCCTTCCCCAGGCTGATGCCGGGTGTTTATCCAGTGGAACCCCAGGGGCAGAAGAGGGCCAGGCCAATGGGAGCCCATGCCACCACACCCCAGCTCATTCTTCTGTCACTCCTGGCTGTGTCCCAATCCCATTTCCTCTCTAATAAAATGGGGACATGAAAGCACCTGTAGTTCTTTGAGTTATGACACAAACCCTGGAAGGTTCCAGATTACTGACCTCTACTCAGTGATTACTATCCTCATTCCTGTCTGTTCTCTGCTTAAGTGACCGGGGTATGGGGTAGGGGTCTGAGACCCGGATGCCACCATTGATTGGCTGTATGGTTTTGGGCAGGTGGCCTCCATTTCCCCATCTCTGAAATGGCACTAACGCCGCCCACAGGAAGGCAAGCTCCACACCAGACACCCAGCCTTTTGTCTGTGGCGCGCAGTAGGCACTCAGATGTTTCAACTGAGGAAACCAACCGTCCAGGTGGAAAGAATCCATCCCTCTTCCCAGTCTCCCCAACCCCCTCCCCACCCCCAGCCTGGGCAGACTAAAATAGTCATTAGGCAGATTTCAAAAGATGTCAGTAGCTTATAATTATAGTCGACATCCTTCTGAGATAAAAGTGATTACCTTGGATGCAAATCACTTAGCAACCAATCAGGGCGGCGGGCGGCGGGCGGCGCCCGCGGAGGTGACCGGCCGGCAGCGCGGCGCAGCACTCCTCCCTCGGCCGCACCGCACAGGCGGAGAAGGCGCACAATAGCTCTTGACACGCAAATGGGTTAACACAATAAAGGCGGCTCCGGCCGCTGCTGGGGGAGAGCGGCAATTCCCGGCCCGCGGGAGGTAATAAAGCGGCCCTTTTGTGCGCGCCTCCTCGTTCTCACCCCCGCCCGAGCCCAGCGGAATCGCCGCCTGATTGAATTACAGTTCATGAATATGAGCCGCAGCTCGCTTCCTCCGGCTGGGGAGGGAAAGGAAGTCGGAGGGGCAGGAGGGAGGTTGGGAGAGCCCCCTGGCCAGGCTCCAACCCCCCAGGAACTCAGATGGGAGCCACGTGTGCTCACCACGTGGGGGCCCCTGGGTAGGTGTTGGGGTGCAGAGACAGCGGGAAGGGTGGGGTCCCCTGCTCTAGAACTGGGTCTCCACCTCCGGCTGCTAGCCCTGTTCTGGGGATGAGGCTAACAGTAGCCATGAGGCTGTGCATTTATCAAGTGCTTACTGTAAACTGTAGCCTGCACTAAGCCCTCACTAAATTCTCACCCCGCCCCTGGGAAGTGGGTGCTATTAGCAGCTCTTTCTTACAGATGGGAAACTGGCTCAGAGAGGCAAAACTGCTCACACAAGGTCACACAGTCAGCAAGTGATAGGCTGGGGAGTCAGACTCAGGCCCCGCCCACTCCTGGGCTGGCTCTATCAGCCCCATACCCAAGTACATACTTTACCAGTATCTCAGCAAGAGGGTTAAGCCACCCAGCCCCAGGCTGGAGCAACCCTGAGGCTCAGAGGGACACAGGATGGAGGAGCTTAGGTGTAATTAATTACACAAGGGAGAAGGATGGGGGGGGGGGTGAGCCTTCAGACTGCCAGAGAACTAAGGTCTGTCCTGCTCTGCTGGGAAGGGATGTCCAGGGCCACTGTCCCTGTAACGAGGGCCTGCACTGGATCCTCTCCCCTGGCAGGTCACCTCAGGCCCAACCCTTCCCCCACTCAGCACAGCAGGCACAGGGCCCACAAGCATCTCTAGTCCACTCCAGCCACTCCCACCACCTGAACTCTTCTCACCCACCCGCCCAGTGCATCTGTTTATCCCTTTTGAGATCCACAAGGCAGCCTGCCTGCTGCAGGGCCCCTCCCAGCCCGGTGCCCACATCTACCAAAGGCACCACTAGCCCAACTGCATTCCTGTCTGCCCAGAGGGTTCCTGGGGCAGCTAAGGGCAGCAGGCTGCCCTGGGGTCTTGTAAGCAAAGGGAACCAGGAACCTGGGTTTTTTGCAGAGAAGGCATCCTGGTGGGACCAGACTCCATAGCTGACAGTGCCTGACTAGTGCAGGGACCCCTGTCCAATAAGTCGGGTGCCTCCCTTCTGCCCATGGAAGGAGTGGGAAGGCCCTGGAAATTCTGAGGCCAAGGCAATGCAGGGCCAAACCTCTGTAGCTTCCTGGCTGACCTGTAGACCACCACTTCCTTGATCTGAGCCTCAGTTTTCTTATCTATAAAATGGGTGACAGAACATGAACCACTCCAAGGAGTAACCAAGACCCTGTAAAATGCTTGGCACACAGGGATACACTGGGTAAGCTGACACTCCCCCACTGCTCAGCGTCTGGCACTGACTGCCAAGCCCAGTGAGCCAAGGGAAAGGAACAGAAGGAATTGCCCAATTCTTACGGCCCTTCCCTCTGCCTTGGCTGAGGAAGTGTAAATACTCCACGGAGGGCCTCCAACCGCCTGTGTTTGTGGATCTGGCGAGCACTCCGAGTTTGTTTCTAAACTGGGAAGCGTTGAGAAGCCGTGCAAACAGCCCTCCTGCCCACATCTCCTGCTTCTCCCCCAATCTGCTGTTGCTCCGCTGTCCTCAGAAGCTTGTGTTTAATGACACCATTTCAGCTGGAAATACCATCTCCCTGCCAAACCCCCAAAAGCCGCTCCACTGATATTTATTATACCTGTTAATCTAGCTAGAGAATCTGGTGGGAAGAGAGCAAAAATGCTCGCTGCAGAGTGGCCTGGCTTCTCAAAACCACTCCCTGCCCCACTCCACTGGAGCAATGACATGGTTTTCGAACCTTTCCTAGAAATGTGATGACAGCAGTTTCACCTACATCTGACACTGGCAGTAATTGCTGGAAGGGACATAGAAGAAGAATCCCAGAGCCAGCAGCAGGATATTGGCTGGGGCGGGAGGCAGGAGGTGGGGGGTAGGGGGGGTGTTGTCTCTGGGCTTCCCCAGGTACAGGGAGACAGGGCTGGTGCCCTCCACCATCAAAGCCAGCCTCTGGCAGAGGCAATGAGTTTGGGCCTTAGCACTAACTTGCCCCCCATTCACTTAATGAGCGTCAATCATACTGTGCTTGTCAAAATCATCTTAAATACCAAAGGAAGAATGGGGCAGGCAGGAGTTATGGCTGGGCCAAGGCCCCTCACCTGGGGGTTGAACAGCTGGGGTGGGGGCGGGTTCCCTTGGACTTGGAGCCACATCCAGCAGCTCCTTCTGCATTCCCTGGATGGGGGCGGGACGTTCACATTTTCCTGACCAGAAGGTGCCGGTTTGGAGGGTGAGGACCCACATCTGGGATGCTGGGAACTTCAGCCTACTGGCTTGGTATGCCTGAGGTTCAGGGAAGTTTCCTCTTTAGCATCCCATTTGAAAGCAAAAAGTTGCTGTCTGAGACTCCTGAGCCCCAGGCACTGCCAGGCTCTCTGGGCAAAGTTCTGAACACCTGTCCTTGGCGGGTAGAAGCATCAACAGGGACAGCTGGCATTGCCTCCCTCCCCCATCTCATGTGGCTGCCGGGGATTTAGGTCAGAAGACTGCAGTGGGGGATGGGGAAGTCAGCCTTCACCCCTGCACTAGGCAAAGGCATCCAGCCCTGCCCCCTCTAGCCTTGGGTCAAGGCAAGTGGCGTTGCCTCGGCAACTCAGTGACGTCAGAGGCCGGGTAATGATGTAACGCTACGGCCTCACCGAGGAACACGTTGTCCCTGCGAGTTATTTGTGGGAACGCGGGCTGGAATGGGGGGAATCCTGCTACAGTCTAGTCCCAGAGGCCGCCACCTGCATGGCCTGGACTCCACATTTTCCTCTGGCGCCAAGGCCCCTTGAAGATCTCAGAGGCTGCTACGGTGTGATCCTTAACGCTGTCCCGTCCTGGGTCCCCAACCCCAGTTCCTCCAAGACACCGGAGTTCCCGGGAAATTTTCGGAGGACGGAGCCACTACCTTTGTTAGGTTTACGGGTGAGGTGACCTTTCTTCTCTGTCTTCCGCACCGCCCAAGGCTCCGCGGAACACCCACCGGGGACCTCAGCCTCCACTCCAGCCAGCAGTCAGTGCGAACAAGTTGTATGAGAGGGAAAGGGGCGGACAAGGGGCACTGCGGCCTCAGAGACCCCAACAATCGAGGGCTTCTTCATATCCAGTCCAGGCTACCCCGCTGCCAGGAGGTGCTCCCAGCTCCAGCCTGGACCCCCCCCCCCCCCGCGAAACTCACCGGATCAGCCAGGCCGTCGAAGGGCACCAGGTCTCAGCGGCCACGACGCTCCACAGATAGGGTCCCGGCCATACAGGTGCGGCAGAAGCTGTTTGAGGAAAGCACGCCCTTGGAGGCCGATGCTCCTCTCCGGGTGGGAACGGGCGCAGTCGATGAGCGCGATCCGGGTTTCAGACCTCGCTGTCCAAAGTCGGGAGATTTCTCCGCTCAGCAGGGGTCGCGTTCACCCGGGCCGCGGGTCGCGCTGGCGTTCAGGCTGCGCATCCTCGCCCGAGCCTGTGCTCGCCGTGTCCGGCGGGAGGCGCTGCGCCTCTCCTCTGGGCTCCGCTCAAGGCTGCAGCTCGGCCCGCGCCGCTCCCAGGGCGCCCTCTCCGTCCGCGCTGGGAGCCCGGCGGCCGCGGCCCCTCTCGTCAGCCCCAGCTGCAGTCTGTCTTTGTTGCCTCCTCTCGCCCGCCCGCCCGTGGCTTGCAGCCTTCAGGTTTGCTCGGGGGTGGGGTGTCTTCCTCTCCGGGGATTGCACGCACCTGCAGCGGGCCCGGCTTCTAGCCGGGCTTGCACCAGCCCCCGCAGGTTGCAAAGAGCAGAGGCGAGAATGCACCGGCCCCTCCTCCCGCTCGGAGCCCAGGGTGTGGGGGGAGGGGAAGCCGGCGAGCAGCAGCGGCGGCGGCGACGGCGGAGGCTCGGATGCAGCCCCGGGGGCCTCGGCGCTGAGGAACTGCAGGTCCAGGTGGCGCAGGACGGACGCAGGAATGGCCCGGGAGACTGTGCACCCGGCGTGTGAGCTCTCGAGCTGC